>NW_024040263.1:34377900-34398900 GCF_014851395.1 Micropterus salmoides | reverse complement strand
CGGTGGTGATGACGCTTCGTTGTTTTGCCACAGGACAAACGCAGCAGTGCTGATGGTCCAGGGCCGTCACAACCATCAATAAGCCTAATTGTCATGGAAACAATTGTGGCTCTCACAGCTTCACACACCTCCCGCAAACACAATCCATGCAAATAGCGGGCTTCCCAGGAGCAGCGGGTGCAATTGATGGTGCTCATATAAAGATCAACTTTCATTTCCGATGTGTGTGTCAAAATGTGTTCTCTTGAAAATGGATTATTGTCTGTTGAACGTAAACTCCTCTGACGAGTTTCACCATTCAGTGTGAATTTATCTGAGAACATTCTGAAACAAGGAAATCTCTTCAGTGATTGGTCCTGTGTCGTGAATCAGCTCTCAGACTGATACTTAATATTTAGTCCTACACGGGGCGGAGCTGGACTCTCAGCACAGTGGGGGCGGAGCTTCATCGCGGGGCCCACCTGCTTCGCTGCTGCCGGAGCTGATCGCAGCCACTCTACTAAATGTTTGTGCTCACACCAGAAGCGTCCCAGCGTCAAGCAGCACAGAGCAGATGAACACGGCAGGAAGTCCGACACATAAAACGGGCGAGAATCCGGTAAATTTTCAAAATAAAATACCCGACAGACTTCCACTCGTATATAAACAATAAACACAGTTAAATCAGCAAAAAATAAATAAAAATAACTACGTAGCTACTTAATCATAGACGAAGCACAAAAAGCAAGCACTAATCACCAAATCAACTAAATGTAAACGTGTCGGCAAAATCTGGCAGGCAAAACGCTCTTATTCTGAAATGCTCCTGTGGTAAATGCTAGATGCACCTGAGGAATGAAAGCGCTCCGCTGCTGAAACGCTTCTGAGAGGCTTCCGGCGGACGCCGTAAATAAACCCTGGGCTCAGTCTACGTCCATCTCTCAGAATTCCCATGATGCACGAGGGGGAAGTTTTGTTAAAATGTGCTAATAAGTTTGCCATTTTTTTGAAATACAAATGTAACTTTGATTTTTATTAAAACGTGTCTCCGTTACCGTTGAAACCATGAGTGAAGCGACTGTTTCGTCTGATAAGAGCTCCTGAATTTTCCTTGTTTCGTCCACATTCACATCCACTGAGCTTAATCTTATGGCCCACATACGGGGCCCCTACCGGCCTGAGGAGCTTGATGAATACGGGCGCCGGTGTTGAAATAAGCGTCTGCTTGCTAGCGGTCTTCTTGTTCACCTGTCCTGGTGCATAGCTGCCTTTCTTAGCACGTTGGTTCCGTGTTAAACCAGCGTGAAAGACGCGTCCAGAGCCGCTGCATCGTCGCGCCCCAGATCTCCACAGGGCGCTTTTATTCAGCCGAGTCAGAATAAACTGCGGACAACAGGAAGAAGAGATTTGATTATGAAAAGAAATTAATAGAAGATCATTAGACTCATTCTGCTCTCCGTCCCTGCTCTAAGGACTGCGCTGCCTTAATCAATCTGATGCAGCAGTTTGGGGTTCAGTTACCTGCTCTGGCAGGGAAAGCTATTTGTCAACCTGTGTTTTTGTGTCTATGTTACTAAAGGTTGGTCCAGTATTGAGCGAGCGAGCTGCAGGGAAACAGGTCTGTAAGTGTCTGACAGCAGGATGGAGAGGATCCCCACAGAGAAACAGTCACTCTGTAGCTCTCGTCAAAGCCACCAGACAATTTAACCCGGCAGGACTCGGGAGTCGCTGGTGTGCCGCTGCCTCGGCCGGTTTGTTGAGTGACTTTGTTGTTTTAAAGGGTTAAAAAAAAACAGTCATAACAATAACACACAAACGCAAGATTGCAGGGAATTTAGATATTTTAAAGTCAACCATACATAAGGTGCGTGACCTTCGAGCCTTCAGGTTCAGGACCAATAAAGCCACAGGTGGACTTCAGAACACAGTCTGACCCCGCGTCAAGAAATGCGAGTCCACATCGCTGAGACGTTGAGATTAAAAAGGCTTAAAGCCTTTCTAAATAAACAAACACCCGTTTGACTGATTTTCCCTGAAGTGGCCGAAAAACATCATTAAAATCATTTACAGCCACAAAAAGATCCAGATTCAGGATCATAAACCCAAACAGAGATTCTGTTTCTGCAAACAGCCTCAAATATTTTATACAGTTTAATCTTTATTTATTTTTCTAAATAAGGTGAACAGGAGAAAAACTACATTTGAGCTGATGCTGTTTTCAGAGCGTCAGTCGAGCAAATACGAGAGCAGAGTTTCATATGTTCACATGTTCGTCGCCTTATGAGCCAAACGCTGAGCGCCAGCGTGTGGATGCACTGCGCGGCGTTACGAACAGTATAACACTGTTATATTAAAGAAATCTTTCCAACAAGTCCTATTTCTTTACCTCGTCAGCACCTCGTTCAGCGAGCCGACTAAATGTTTAGACACAGAGGAAGTCATTCTGTTTCCTCTCTGTTCAAACGGGGGAATCCAGATCAGTACCTGGGTCTGTGTGGCGTACACCATTTCTGACACTTTTAGCGAGGTTTCTACGCACGGTTTTATAAATGAGGCCCCTGGTCTGTCTCCTGCTGAAGATGTGTGGCGCATCATGAAGAGGGCGACCACAGACGGCTGAGCAGCTGAAGTTTCGTGAAGACACGACACGATGTTAACACGCCTCATTCCCAGCTTGGTTGACCGTGTTGCAGGCATGAAATCTAACTTACACAATTAACGCTGGTCAGTTAAACTACTGAATCTTTTCTTTGTACTTCTCTCAGTTAAACAAAGCTTTACATTAATTAACGAATCCCGATGTTTGTTTTTATTGCATTTTGGAAAAACATTTTCTGGAAACAGGGTTTGTATTTTTATCTACAGAGTTTGGTGGATTTGACGAGGTTCTGGTTAAACAGAAAGGATCTTACTCTTTATATAAAGCTCTCTCTCTGGAGGGATCCTCTCCATCATGCTGTCAGACACTTACAAAGACCTGTTTTGCTGCTGCTGACTGCAGCTCGCTCAATACTGGACCAGTTTCAAAGAAAATCGACCCAATTAGTCACACAGACGCAAAAACATGCTGCTCCAGGATCAGCTGTCTCTCTGCCCTGATGGACCGATGAATAAATCATCGTGGTGGAATAAATAGCTCTGCTGCTTCTGCCTCTGACGGCTGGAACACTGAGGCCTGTGACGTGAACGCGTGGCGTGTTGAACAGGATGCGCTCTGATCATCATGTTTAACCCTGACCCTTTAAAGCTCTGAGATTAATGTCAGATTTGTAACAAAGGATAAAGTTTTGTGATTTAAGCCATAATTTCTGTGTACAAGAAGTGTTTTCTGAAATCTATTGACTTTTTCTCCACAGAAATCAGCTGTATTTAAAATGACCTTTGGATCCCCGGGTTTAATGCAGCAACAGTTTGCATGATGTTCAGCCTGTACTGATCACCAATCATCACTTCTTTTTATCAATGATTTGTCTTCATCGTTTTACGTTTTCAGTGTTTGTTTTTGTTTTTCTTACAGTTCCTTTGGACTTATGATTTTGACGTGCATGCCTCCCGTTTCTCCATCATCTCCATGGTTATCCAGGGATGTGAGTGTTTCTTATAGCAGCAGAGGGGTCACAGCCGCATCACCAGCCGACACCACAAAGAGCAAAAACGCGTTAGCCGCCATCAGAGGTTGAAGTGCGTTCAGTTGTTGGAGGATCCAAACCCACGGGTGTGTCGGTATCACTTTATCTTATGGCTTCATTGTACGGCTTTCAGAAGTGAAGTGCGTTGCCCTTGTGAGGACCGCCGATACCACCTAGGGCTGAAGTCATTTCCCCCGTGGTACTATGTTTGGGCTCAACAGCGCGGTTTTTCATTAACAAAGTCATTTGGCGCGAGCTAGCTGCTGGGTGCTAGTCAACAACATTGCCAAGCAAACTCATTTCTGTCCTTTGATTTTGTCTTTTTCAGACGTAGCTTCATCGTCGCCTTCAGGGCCTGTCTATCAAGTCAATTTACGCACCGCAAAAACACCAACACACGCCGGTGCGGAGCAGAATGGGCCGTCCTCAGCTAACCGCTGCGTAACGTTACAACTAAATTTCCACAGAAAGCAACATGAAAAACAGCTGCAGGCATCCGACACACTGTCAGTTAGTGAGCTTCCAACGAGGCTTTCCGTTCAGTTTCTCTCGACTGTCCCTCAGGATCACAACGTTAGTCCAACATCGCCGAGCCTGCTAGCCACATTAGCCGCGCAATTGCTAACGCCAAGTTAGCTAACCTTTAAAATAAACAGTTAAACAGCACAAAACACGGCAACACTTGCAGCTTCTAAGGTTTAAGTCGGGTCAGGCACAGCTAGGGCTGGGCAATAAAACAATAATGATAATTATCACAATACAATTTTCCTCAATTATTAATTAAATTCATATGAATCATGAACAAATTAGCACTTGTTTTTTCTGTTAAAATATTTATTTGATTTTTATTTATACTTTAATTTTTATCAAATAGTTTTTGAATGTTCTAACTCGATTCTTGGTGTTTGTCCCGTTCTGACCATAAAGAAAAGTTTAACCACATAATAACCATCCGGTTTCTTCAATTTTCACTCAGGAGCAAAAATCTTAATCCTGAAATCCTGACATTTATCGTGATAATTATCAGTATGATATGAAATGTTTTATCGTGATAACATTTTTGTTCAGCCACGGCGATCCGTCCTTGAACTGTTACAGAGTGACTTTTAGCAATTATTAATTTAACACGCCCTGAAGTGTAAAGTCTGGACAGTGCGGTTGTTGCGGTGCTTGCGATTCTCCGCAGGCTTGACCAATAGAGCGGTATCTCAATTTTGCAGGTTTTCGCGACAGCGCTAATACCTCGCACCTGCTCACTGATTCGCTTTGCGCCACCACCACCGCAGCTGTTTCCTCATTAGTAAACACAAGAGCGGAAAGGGAAAAGTTTAAGAGTTAGTAGTATTCATCAGGGTTTCTCCTGTGCAACACGCATCTGAGAAGAGGCGGGGAGAGACGAGGAACAGCAGGGAACGTTTTGTTCCGTCCTCCTGTTGTTGTTCATTTGTCCTTTCTGGGCTTAGGTGTTAGAGGACGATCCTGGACTGGGACCTGCAGACAGGCAGGAGTTTACTAAGCTATAAATAAATCAATATAGTTTATCAATTTTGCAAGTTTGTCTTAGTTCTATATTTCATTTCAGTGAATTTCTTTCGCATGGAGGTGTGATTATGACTTCAGGTCAAACGAGTGTTCCACCTTAAAGAGTCTGTTCGTGACTCGTACGTTTTCGTTCAGCACCAAGAAATGCAGGCGTATGCCAACAAAAGTGAGGAAGAAGAAGCCTGCTAGCTACTAAACATGGTGAACACAATAAAAAGGATTCAAAAAGTCAACAATCATGAGGGGACGTAACTTTAGTTTGTTAACCACAAAACTTTCCTCCAATAAACCGGGCTCGAGTTTAAAGGTCATAAAGACATCAAGATTTACATCCATTTGTCGAAGTCAGCACGTGTCTCTCAGTTGTCATGGGAGAACTTTGCACGCCATCGTGTCCTGCTCACCAGTACATCACCATGGAACATGTCGTTGAGCGCTTGTTTCCTGGCGAGGCTGGAGGCTGTTGATGCGGTGTGACCCTCTGCTGATGTTTCTGTTTGTGTCATTATTTGGTTGTTTTGGTTTTAGTTTACATCAGAAACGAGATTTCACTGGACGGAGCTGCTGCAGCTCAGACGCCACATCACGTTTCAGTGCAGTCTAATAAAGTCTGTGACTGAATCTAATGATGATCTCAGGATAATTAGATTGTAATAATTTTACACAAGCAGCTCGTGCTTTGTTTGGATTTTCATGACTCATGGTTTCTGGCTGCAGCCAGAAAACAAAATACCACGTGAACCGAGTTCAGCGTCGACAACACAGGCTGATCCACACGCCCAGTATGTGACATGGCTGAATCCAAATATGGCTGGAATTTTTTACGTAGCAGCAAGCTTCTTTATTTTTTTATTTAACCTTTATTTAACAAGATAAAGTCTCTTTTTTCAAAGGCGCTCTGGCCAAGAAAGGCAGCAGGACAGCGAGTTTGACATTACAGACGTAGAATGAGAACAATATCATTAAAACATTAACAGAATACTATAAAAAACATCACATTGAAACATCTTCAAGCAACTAAATCAGTCCCTCCCAGATTTCGCAGCTATTAACACAAATTCAACAAATCTCTGTGAATTCAGCACGACTGCAAATTTGACTTATCGCCGTTTCGGCAAGCGGGAAGCTTCCGGTCAGCGATGTGATGCACACCCTTAAACCTGTATTCTATCGAACGGCCAGCAGGGGGCGACTCTTCTGGTTGCAAAAAGAAGTCCAGCTCCATTAGAAATAACGGTAAAATGTTTCTACTTCTCAGCTGAATAATTACCCCAGTAAACACTTGATGAGTTTATGGTCTCAGTCGCTAGTTTCAAGTCTTCTTCAACACAAAATGACTCATTTAGTGTAAATTATGGTCCCATTTATTTTTAAAATAGACCACAAAGCAGAGTGTGTTTCAGGGCGGGATTATCTATGATTGACAAGTCTTTTCAAAGGCGACCTGTCAATCAGGCTAGAGCCGACTCGTACCCTCAGCGCTGTGTAAATTTAACCAGCACCATTGAAAAAGCTTAGGTTGGCTGTTCACTTTCTCTGGTGAGTACATTTAGTTTTAAGCCTGTTGTTCACTAGACAAAGTTATCAGCCCTGTTAAAATGACTGAGTTACAGACCGCTGTATTAGCTCACGTTGCTCCGCTGCATCACTTCCGGGCACTTCCTGGTTGCAAAAAACTCAACATGGCGGCCCCCTATCGGCCAAACTCGAGGCTTCAAACGGCAGTCCACAATGACTACGTCCATTTCTTATATACAGTCTATGCATTTCCCACATTCCCAAAATGTTGTCGTATGTCAGCAAACTCACTTCCTTGTGTGATAGCAACGTCTCACAATTGCAGATCTTCTTTCCTCAAAGCGGGGAAACTGTTCTGCAGAACGTGCAGTATCGCGGTCGAACATAAAGGAAATCGTATGCTGACAAACACTTTGCCGCCTCAAAACATACGGAGAGAATGTCAGAAACACATGGAGGACATCAGAAAGACACTGAGACACAGGCTGCTGCATCCCGGTCAGCTGCAAGCGCTAAAAGACACTAGGGTCAGGGTCAGGCTTGCAAAGTCCTGGAGGGACTGTTTAATGGTTCAACTATAATTCTAATGTGAAAAATATCACATCTACCTTTGCAGTTTGCACTTATTCCCACAATTTCAAGCAATAAAATGCCCAAGAACATCACAACTATCAGAAAAGCTTGCGCAAAGTCACACAAAAGGCCTTCGAAAGTCTATAGCGGGACTGCTAAATTAACACGAATGGAAAGCCTGCTTATTTAAAACATTTACACTCATCTCTGCAAGGAGTTCTCAAGGAGTTCCAAGTAGACGGTGCACAGTATGACAAGGCAGTCTTTCCCAACAATGAAGTCATCCTGGGTTAAAAGCAGCTGCCTGCTGGACTGGGTACGATGAGTACTGACTGCAAAGCTGAAGAGGCTACTAATGTAATTTGGTCATTTGCCTTATAGAAAAAAATACACAAATGTAGCTGTCTCTGCGTAGCTAATGACGTCCAGGTCGTTAACTTTCATTTAAGCCTTTTCTGTTTGGATTCAGCCACAACAAGCTGTGTTTTCACTAGTCTGTATTGTCCATGATGCTGTTGTTATACACTGTATTTTAGAAGAAGATCCAGAGAACATGAAAACCAAATAGTTGTCATGAAAAGATTTCACTGCTCACACTCCCGGCTTTACCAGTCTCCAGATTTTTGTTTGGGGACAAGATTTATGTTTTTATGTGTTGGAGCAGCAGTATGTCGTCTAGGAATAGAAGATTCATTAGTGAGTTGTGGTCAGGGAGCGTGCTGATGTGACCGCTGACTGACTTCTCTTCGTCTTGTGTTCAGCCGAGGACCGTGGCAGGCTTCAGAGGGACAGTCCGCTACGCCTCAGTCAACGCTCTCATAAAAACAAGGTCAGTGCTGTTTGTTGTCTTTGAACAACTGGAACCACAAAGTACCACAGTGACTCTGATGATCCTGGTGAATGATGAAATATTCACCAGCAGCAGCGTTGGTGCTCTGAGTTTATATGTGACGCCGCTCTGCTGTCGGTGCTTGATGAGTCGTGGTTCAGGACACAAAGACGGACCACGAATGGTGAACGACCACGTCCTAATGATGTGTTTCTGTTGTGTTCCTGCAGGAAATGGGTCGCCACGATGACCTGTGGTCATTGTTTTACATGTTGGTGGAGTTTGCTGTGGGACAGCTGCCATGGCGAAAGATAAAAGATAAGGTCAGACTGCTTCACCGGAACATAAACAAACCAGGAACCGGTCTCGCGCACATGTACCTCCACAGTTACTGACTTTCTAACAGTAGAGTGTAGCCTGTGAGCATAGCTTCATTTTATAGCTTCATAAAACCCTATCCTATCCTATGTTTTAGACACGTTTTAAAGCTGTACTGAATAATATATTTACTAATGGATCAAATGAATATGTATAATGTGATAGGTTTGTAATAATCACCATCTCTGCAGCTCTACGGAGTTTTTTTAGCCTCTTTTAGCTCCTACTTTTGGTTTTGCGGCACATTTCCTATCTGGTTCTGATAAAGCCGCCGTACACGAGCAGACAGACTCAGTCAGAGAGCAGCTGGTGAACATAGTGGAGCGTTTAGCAGCTAAAGAGCCAGATATTTCCCTCAGGAGCTGGTGGAGACCAAACACAGAGCTAACAGAGAGAAAACACTGGACTCACCATCATCAGTTCAATGGTATGATTATGTTGCTCTGTAGCTGCTGGATGTGAAAGCACAGACGTGATGTCACCCGTTGGTTTGTGGACTGCAGTTAAGAAGCCTGCAGTTTGGCATTTTTGGCCGTCGCTATCTTGTTTCATTGGAAACAGACGTGACCGTGATTTGGACGACAAGGTGGAGCTAGCTAGCTACAAGACAAGCTGTGGAGCTAGCGACAAACAGGCTTAAAACTAAACATACTTACTGAAAAATGACCAGCCGACACTAAATGCAGCGCTGGTTAAATGTACACAGAGCAGCGGATACGAGTCGCCTCTATCCTGATTGACAGGTTGTCAATCAGCTTGTAGCCCCGCCCTAAAGCCTCCCCTGCTTCCTGGTCTCTGTTCCTCTAAATGGGACCATAATTTACTAAATGAACATCATGCTGTGTTGAAGAAGACTTGAAGACTAGCATCAGAAGTGTTTACTGAGGGAATATCAGCTGAGAAGTAGAAACATTTTAGATATATATATATATATATAGTATAGAGACTTCTATACAATCACACTTCTTTCTGCAGCCGGTGGAGGCGCCCCCTGCTGGCTGCTAGAGAGGATGCAGCTTTAAAGGAGATCTATTATGCTTTTCCACATTTTACGACTTATCTACAATGTTATAATGTTGGATGTTCATGTTAAACATGGCCAGAGTTTCAAATAATAAGGTTAAAGTATTTAAAAGAAATCCCTGTGAGCAAAAACCTCAGATTTCCTGTTTTCAACTGCTTTTTCTACCAATGGCGTAATATGGAGCTGGTGCCCATATATGGGCATGTGCTCCCATAGCAACAGCCCAGCAACGGCTCAGTCTGCCTGTTCTGCCCAGCAACAACAGCCTGGTAACATGCTTCAGGTCTTGGCAGTGGGCTTTGAGAGGGGGGGCCTTAAAGAGACAGGAGCATCTACAGCTTGTTTCACACAGAGGCTGAAATGAAGGCCTGCATGAAGAGTCAGTATAAGAAAATAAAATGTTTTTTGAACTTTGCATCATGCAGAGCTGCTATACAGGAGTCACAGAACTAGAATATGGGACTGGAAAAGCATAGGTCTCCTTTAAGGCTCTTTTCAGACCTGAAGGTTCCTGTTTGTGTGAAAGTAGTTAGCTTCTACAACTTATAAGATGGCAACATGTCAGATGTTTTCCACAGTTTGTTTAGATAAAAAAATCAATGAATGCAGGTTTCACACCTAAGTATTTTATTGACTAAGTATGAACCATGCAAACCCCTCATAAAACTATTACATTTGTATTAAAATGAGGTTTAAAACGGTTTATATTTTGGTTTTGACTGTCCTGTTTGCCTGATGATCACCTGTTTTATATTAAAGGTGTGAATTTAAAACTTCAGCTGAATCTTTGTTAATTTGCTGCAGCTAAAAGAGATTTTTGGTGGGGGTTTTTCCAGGAACAAGTTGGTCAGATTAAAGAGCGTTATGACCATCGGATGCTGCTCAAACACATGCCTTCAGAGTTTAATATCTTCCTGGACCACGTCCTGGCTCTGGACTACTACACCAAACCAGACTACCAGGTATGCACTGTGAAGCGAACTGTCTGTCTGCAGGATGCTGCGAGTCCTGGACATGAGTTCAGATTCATGACTGTGTCTTGTTATTTTATCCAGCTGCTCATGTCGGTGTTCGAGAACAGCATGAAAGAGCGAATCATCACCGAGAACGAGCCTTTTGATTGGGAGAAGGGAGGAGGTGATGTCACATTGTCGACCAGTGCCTCCACCCAACCACAGCACAACACGCGACCCACCGCCGCCATGGTGGGGTAAGAGCAGAACCATCAGCTGTTCAGAGCCGTTTTCGCCCCCTAAACCTAAAGAGGTTCACGTGTGATACTTTCTGACTCAAAAACCACCCACAATACTGATAGAAAGGACAAACCTCAACAAAATAAGACCCATAACTACCAAACTAAAACCCAAATCTACCAAAATAAGACTGAAAACGTCCAAAATAAGAACCAAATCTACCAAAATAAGACTGAAAACCACCAAAATAAAAAACCAAATCTACCAAAATAAGACCGGAAACTACCAAAGTAAGACAGAAAACTTCCAAAATAAGACCCATAACCATCAAATTAAGAACAAAATCGACCAAAATAAGACTGAAAACTTTCAAAATAAGAACCAAAATGACCAAAGGTGGATTTGGTTACCTTTGGACAAATCCAGGCTAGTTGTTTCCTTCTTCTACCAGTCATTATGCTAAGCTACGCTATCCACATCCTGACTTCAGCACTGTACTTTATATTCCCCAGATGTTGAAAACTCCTTATAGAAACAGGTGTGGAAATGAACAAATTATGTAATCTGTGTCACTTTTTATAAACTCGGTATTTCTTTTCCATAAAACACCTCAGCCTGTTTCCCAAGTAAGAACACATTTAAACCGACCGTGGCACAAATCAGACAGACAACATGAAGATTTGGACGGTTTATTGAGGTTTTCTAGTGTTTTGAACAGCGACACAGTCGCCTCCGTGATCACGCTCAAAGTCCTCGCTTTGAACTCATTTGCAGGTTGGAGAGGTCCCTGTGAATCATCATGCAGCTAACGATGTAGCCTGCAAACTACACTCAGAAGCATTTATCTACATGACGATACATTACGGAGATAAACAAAGTATCAGAACGTATTTCCTGGTTTGCAGTCAATGGATCCTGTAGCCACGCCTACGGCACATCTGGGACTATCACCAGTTAAACTGTCACACCGGCATCTATCTAGGTGAACCGAACAATGGTGTAATGGTTCAGTTCGACTCCCAAGACAAGACGATGCTCACCCGACTGGCCAATAGGAACGTGGCCCCGCCCATGGCACAATTTTCACAGCGAATGCAAAATCCTGAGAGAAACACTTTTTTTACTTTTTTTTTTTTTTTTGAGAAAATGTTTTCACACTGATAGCAAAAAGTATATATTTGATTTTTTTCAAAGTATTTTGAGAGAGATTTTATTTCTCAGAAATAATTTTTAAAATTAAAAATTTATATTTTTTTATGTTCTATGAGAAAATACTTTCTCTCAAAACTTTTTTTAGTCTCAAATTATTATTTTTTGCTATTGTATGAAACTTTTTCTCTCAAAGTTTTTTTTTTCTCTCAGATCATTTATTTTCTCGCATGTAATAAAGACACAATTCGAGCTCCATATCCCACACGAACTACAAACAAAGGCCTGATTATATCTAAGGCATCATTTGGAAAATGGTTTAGTCTGAATGCAGTTCGTTAAACCACCAGAATCTCATTTATCATCATATCATAAGTTTCCAAATGGTTTCTGAAACATCAGTCTCTTACATTTTCTGACCACAGAGCCATCGTGACGCCGGTTCCTGGAGATCTTCAGCGGGAGAACACTGACGACGTTCTGCAGGACGAACATCTCAGTGATCAGGAGAACGCCCCGCCAGCCCCGCCACCCCGGCCCCCCGGGGAGACAGGCGTCTCGCACGGCGGAGAGCCAGGAGAGGCCTGGGAGGACACGGACTTCAACCGCAACAGACTCAGGATCAGCCTGAACAAGGTTCGAACCGGTGCAGAAAAGCTGACGTACGAGTTGTTGTGTAGTTCAGTTCAGATTTTTGCAGAAGTGGAAGTACATTGTTTTAGTATTTGTACTTTGCTTGAGTATTTCCATTTTGTTTTTAAGTATAAAAAACTTTTGTTTTCAAAGTTAGAAGCTTTTCTCTTGTTGTATCAACTGACTGGAGGTTAAAGGATAAGTATATTTCTTTTTCTTACTCTCCATTTTAAGTATTTATATTTATTAAACTAGTAATTTTGGGGTTTCATAGCTAACAACCATCTACCATCTGTTTCCTCAACTATTCTCTGTCCTACCTTTTAAATTTTCTCATTACACTTTCAAGTGTTTAAATGGCTGCTGTGCTGGACCATAAAACATCACTTCCTGTCCTTCCTCAGGGGGGTCAGGAGGAGGAGGTGGGTCGGGGGGCTTGTCCGGGGTCGCCGGTTCGGGGAGGAGTCCCGGAGTCACCGACAGGTCAAGGTCGGTCCTTACGATATCGCCGGGTCAACAGCCCCGAATCTGACCGTCTGTCTGCTGCTGAGGGCCGGCCCGACGCCTACGGACAGAGGTGAAACCACTGGAACAGAGTTTCGTTTTATTTTTAGATTCACATTTTGAAAACACAAGTTAAAGTGGGAAATATTAATTTGGGTTTGTCTGTGAAGGTTCTCAGTCATCCAGGTCAGAGTTACCCAAGGAAGGTTAAATTCAAGGGCAACTTTACTTGGTTAAAGATACTTGAAGATGTTTCGTCTCTCATCCGAGAGGCTTCTTCAGTTCTAACCTTGATTTTGGACCTGCGCTGTCTGCCTTCAGGCTTGAGACTTCCTTTGAAAACATAGACTTGCCCTCAAGGACAATAGACTTGACTTGGACTCTGCCTCACTGACGTGGGGGCTAGAGACGTTTTTGACAAGACTTAAACTCAAGAACTTGCGACATGACTTGGTCTTTCCCTCTCCTTCAGGCTTGAGAAATACTTTGACAAGACTTGAACTTGACATGGAAGACTTGAGACTTATCTTGATTTTGCTTTGCCCTTAATTAGTTTATACTCGGACTTTGGGTGATGAGTTTGAACAAACATCTGTGGGAGTCACGTTCCCCCGTGTCTTTCTGTCTCTGTGACCTCCAGGTCTAGGATGGACATCCTCGGCTCTCCGTCTCGTCACGTCTACTCCTCCCAGCCGGCTCAGATGCTGTCTGTCGACCCCGGGTGCCGCGGCGACCGTCAGGTCAGCGGCCGTCAGGAGGTGTCGGTGGCGTCCGTCGACCAGGAGGCGCACAGCAACGCCTTCATCCGCTCCGTCCCGCTGGCCGAGGAGGAGGACTTTGACAGCAAAGAGTGGGTGATCATCGACAAAGAGGCGGAGCTACGAGACTTCCAACCAACCACGTCAGGAACCACTGACGAGGAGCCAGAGGAGCTCCGCCCCCTGGAGGAGCAGGAGGAGAGGAGGAGGCTCAGGGCTGCAGGTAGGAGCTTCTTTTCACCGGGGTAAAGAAAAGTCAGTCAGGGCTGGTTATCGTTTTCAATGTGAAACCTTAATTCTGAACACCAAAGTGAGAGAAACCTGCTTTTCTCCCGTTTTCCGTTTGCGTGTCTCTGTTTGAGAGCCAATAAAACTTTAACCAAATGCACAGCAACAATAATTCTTTCTGCATACAAAGTCGGCCTCAACATGATCCTGTTGCGTTGTTTTCACCCTCTAATGAGTCTGCACAAATAATGCATAATATGCATTTACAACAAAAACACTGAAACGCTTTGCGTGTCTTTGCACACATGTTCTATAGATCTGTGGTTGGTCGTGAACCCTTCTTATCACTCATAGACGTCATCATGTTCTCTATTATATTATATTTAGGGCTTTACATATCGATTATTTTTCAAGTCGATTAATCTAACAACTAATTTTGTTTATTCTAAAGAAAGAAAAGTTGCCTATTACTCGATTAACAAACCAATTTATCCAAAATAAATATCAAAAACATGTCTAATCAATAAATCTATATTTTATTCAGTCATCGTGATGAAGCACATTAGAATTTAAATGTTTCTGACATGGATTCATTTCAATATTGAGTACTGCAGAATGATAATAAAATGTATTTCTGCATCAGTGAACACCTGAAAGGACTCAGTCACAGATCATCTGTAATCAGATTCAGCTGTTTTCTCGCTCATACGTGGCTGTTAAATAAACAGAAAATATGAAACAGCCGATTGTTACATGACTCGCGGTGTAACGTTACGTTATCATGACAGCAGCGGGGCAGAAATGACTTTTACCATGAAGGCAATGAAGAAATCCTACGTGTCCTCGTGCTCGTGTGGCGACAGAAAGGAAACACGATTTGCGGCGCTGCCGTCTAGACTAAGTGCTGCGGGATACTTTCGTTTCACGTGTTCGTGGACAGTGAAGCTATCGAATGAAACAGTGCGCACCTTCTGTTCAAAGTGAAATTACACTGAAGTCGTAGGACACACATAGATCTGAAAAGCGTTTCAGTCGTCCCGGCTCTCCCCTACTCTGGCAGAATTGTTCTATGGCAGGTCATAACTAGTTGGTACCCGGGTTAATTCCCAGCCCTGTTCCATTCTGAGCAGTGGTGGACAGTAACTAAATACTCAAAGTACAAATTTGAGGTACTTTACTTGAGTATTTTCTTTCTCCTTCTGCATCACAGAGGGAGATATTGCACTTCACTACATTTATCTGACAGCTTCAGGTACTTCACAAAGTCAGATTTTATATAATTCAATTCAATTCAATTTTATTTATATAGCGCCAAATCACAACAACAGTTATCTCACAGCGCTTTTCATAAAAGAGCAGGTCTAGACCGTACTCTGTGATGATATTTACAGAAGCCCAACAGTTCCCACCAAGAGCAAGCACTAGGCGACAGAGGCAAGGAAAAACTTCCTTTTAAGAGGCAGAAACCTCGAGCAGAACCATGGCTCAGGGTGGGCGGCCATCTGCCTCGACCGGTTGGGGTGAGAGAGAGAGAGAGAGAAAGAGAGAGAGAGAGAGAGAGAGAGAGAGAGAGAGAGAGAGAGAGAGAGAGAGAGAGAGAGAGAGAGGGATGTAAGGAGAGAGAGAGGGGAGGGAGGCAGCCTACACAATATACACACAGAGGTACAGACAGCGAAGGTAATGTTGCTATAAACTAAATGAAAAATGGTACAGATATTTATAATAGTGTTAATGGTAACCATCGTAATGTTAATGATTATAATAACAATAAGACCAGCGACAACAGTCGTAGCAGAGGGTGTCGAGCAGGAACACGGGGGCAGCAGGCGACCCGCAGCCACAGATCCAGACTCCACAGCTCCAGAGCCAGAAAACCTGCAGGAAGTGATAGGAGGAGAGAGGAGAGGGACGAGAAAGCACAAGACTACCAGAAAGGGGAGAAGTTGTGTTAGTAACATGCAATAATGGGATAAGGTTGCATACAGAGGGAGAGAAAGTAGAGGAGAGAGGAGCTCAGTGCATCATGGGAAATCCCCCGGCAGTCTAGGCCTATAGCAGCATAACTAAGGGATGGTTCAGGACTACCTGAGCCAGCCCTAACTATAAGCTTTATCAAAGAGGAAAGTCTTAAGCCTACTCTTAAATGTGGAGATGGTGTCTGCCTCCTGAACCCAAACTGGAACCTGGTTCCACAGGAGAGGAGCTTGATAGCTGAACGCTCTGGCTCCTAGTCTACTTTTGGAGACTCTAGGAACCACAAGTAACCCTGCATTCTGGGAGCGCAGTGCTCTGGTGGGGTAGTAAGGTACTATGAGCTCTTTAAGATAAGATGGTGCCTGACCATTAAGAGCTTTGTAGGTAAGAAGAATGATTTTAAATTCTATTCTGGATTTTACTGGAAGCCAATGCAAAGAAGCTAAAACAGGAGAAATGTGATCTCTTTTCCTGGTTCCTGTCAGAACACGTGCTGCAGCATTCTGGATCAGCTGAAGAGTCTTAATGGACTTTTTCGAGCAGCCTGATAATAAGGAATTGCAGTAATCCAGCCTAGAAGTAACAAATGCATGGACTAGTTTTTCTGCATCATTTTTAGACAGGATGTTCCTGATTTTCGCAATATTACGTAGGTGAAAAAAGGCGGTCCTTGAAATTTGCTTAATGTGGGACTTAAACGACATGTCCTGATCAAAGATAACTCCAAGATTCCTCACAGTGGTGCTGGAGGCCAAGGCGATGCCATCCAGGGAAACTATATCTTTAGATAATGCGTCACGGAGGTGCTTAGGCCCCAGAACAATAACTTCAGTTTTATCTGAGTTTAACATAAGAAAATTACAGCTCATCCAGGTTTTAACATCCTGAAGGCACATTTGAAGTTTAGCTAACTGATGAGTTTCATCTGGCTTGATCGATAGATATAACTGAGTATCATCTGCATAACAATGAAAGCTTATGGAATGTTTCCTGATAATATTGCCTAAAGGAAGCATATATAAAGTGAAGAGGATTGGTCCAAGGACAGATCCTTGAGGAACTCCATGAGTAACTTTGGCGTGCATGGAGGACTCATCGTTAACATGTACAAACTGAAATCGATCTGATAAATAGGACTTAAACCAGCTTAGAGCGGTTCCTTTAATGCCAATGAAATATTCCAGTCTCTGCAATAGGATCTGATGGTCAATGGTATCAAATGCAGCACTAAGATCTAATAAAACCAGTACAGAGACAAGTCCTTTGTCTGATGCAATAAGGAGGTCATTAGTAATTTTCACCAGTGCTGTCTCTGTGCTATGATGAGCTCTAAATCCTGACTGAAAATCCTCAAATAAACTATTGCTCTGTAGAAAGTCACACAGCTGTTTAGCAACTGCTTTCTCCAGAACCTTAGAGAGAAATGGAAGGTTAGATATAGGTCTATAGTTGGCTAAAACATCCGGATCAAGTTTGGGCTTTTTCAGAAGAGGTTTAATTACAGCTACTTTAAAGTACTGTGGTACATAGCCTGTTGATAAAGATAGATTGATCATATCTAGTATAGAGGTGCTGACTAAGGGTAAAACATCTTTAAGCAGCCTAGTCGGGATGGGGTCTAAGAGGCAGGTTGATGGTTTAGATGAAGAAATTATTGAAGTTAGTTGGTAAAGATTGAGGGAAGCAAAACAGTCTAAACATGTATCTGGTTCTACAGCTGTTTCTAAGGTTCCTGAGTTTAGAGATAAGTCGGTGCCAGTTGAGGGCAGGTCTTGGTGAATTTTGTCTCTAATAGCTAGAATTTTATCATTAAAGAAGCTCATGAAGTCGTAACTACTGAGAGCTATGGGAATACTTGGCTCAATAGAGCTGTGACTCTCTGTCAGCCTGGCTACAGTGCTGAAAAGAAACCTGGGGTTGTTCCTATTTTCCTCTATTAATGACGAGTAGTACGCTGCTCTGGCATTACGGAGGGCCTTCCTATAAGTTTTAAGACTATCTTGCCAAATTAAACGAGAATTTTCCACTTTGGTGGAACGCCAATTCCTCTCAAGTTTCCGTGATATTTGCTTTAATTTGCGAGTTTCAGTATTATACCATGGAGCTAACCGTCTTTGTTTTAGTATTTTCTTTTTTAGAGGGGCTACAGAGTCGAGTGTCATTCGCAGCGAGCCAGCAGCACTATCAACAAGATGATCGATTTGGGAGGGACTGAAATTAGCATAGGAGTCCTCCGTTACTTTGTGACTAGATAATGTATTTAGAGCTGATGGAATCGCATCCTTAAATTTAGCTATAGCACTATCAGACAGACATCTTGTATAGAAATTTTTGCCCAATGGCGAGTAGTTCAGCAATACAAACTCAAAAGTTATCAAACAGTGGTCGGATAAAGAGGGATTCTGTGGGAACACCACTAAATGTTCAATTTCAATACCATACACCAAAACAAGGTCAAGGGTGTGGTTAAAACAGTGAGTCGGTTCATGAACACTCTGAGAGAAGCCGATGGAATCTAACAAAGAGATAAACGCAGTACTGAAGCTGTCATTCTCAACATCTACATGAATATTAAAATCCCCTACAATAATAACTTTGTCCGTTTTAAGGACTAAAGTTGACAAAAACTCTGCAAATTCAGATAAGAATTCAGAATACGGGCCAGGTGCTCGGTACACTATAACAAAAGAATTGGTTGCAGTGATTTCCAACTTGGGTGCGAAAGACTAAGAACAAGACTTTCAAATGAGTTATAGTTTAGTTTAGGTTTAGAGCTGATTAGTAGGCTAGAGTCGAAGATAGCTGCAACTCCACCTCCTCGGCCTGTGCCTCGAGGAATGTGAGTATTAATATGACTGGGAGGGGTGGATTCATTTAGGCTAACATATTCTCCATCACCCAGCCAGGTTTCAGTAAGACCAAATAAATCAATATCATAATCTGATATTAGTTCATTTACTAGTACACCTTTAGAAGAGAGAGATCTGATGTTTAAGAGTCCACATTTAACTCTCCTATTTGTTTGCACTATTGCTCTTGTGGTTTTAATTTTTATAAGGTTTTTATGCACAGCTCCTCTTCTGTTTACCTTTTTAAATAATTTCGATGGTCGGGGGGCAGACACCGTCACTATAGGATTTTCACTAAGTAACTCCTGAAATGGAGGAGCAGAGAAGTGTGTTAGACTGCGACTCTGCGTAGGGTTTTGGGTGGGTAACTGCTGAAAAAGAAGGGCAGAGAAGTGTGTTAAACTGCGACTCTGCCTCCTGGTCTCAACTCTGGGTTGTCATGGATTTGGTCCACTAATAAACTTGGCCAGATTTCTAGAAATGAGAGCTGCTCCTTCCCAAGTGGGATGGATGCCGTCTCTCCGGATCAGACCAGGTCTTCCCCAGAAAGTCTGCCAATGATCAACAAAGCCCACATCGTTTGCTGGACACCACCTCGACAACCAGCGGCGGAATGACGACATGCGGCTATACATGTCATCACTGGTCAGATTTGGCAGGGGTCCAGAGAAAACTACGGTGTCCGACATTGTTTTTGCATATGTACACACCGACTCAACATGACTCATATAATATGATGATTTGTTATAAATTAAACTCCAGCAGTTTATACAAGAACAGCTGGAACGATTAGTCGGTTGAGAGAAAATTATTGGACAACTATTTTGACGGTTTAGCTAATTTGTCATGTAAAAACATTTCATGGCTTCACAGATGGGAAGATTTCTTGTAACTCTGGTTAACGTCTCGTTGTCCTGCAGGAGGGGAGCTGGTGGTTCGTCCAAAGACCCACACCAGGGAGAGCAGCCGAGGGATGCTAACGCTAACGGAGGAGGAGGCGTCGAGAAGGAGTGGCGGGAGCCCCGCCCAGTCGCCCTGTCACTCGCTGCCGTCAGGACGCCCCCGCCGAAGAGAGTCAGAGCCCATTGGACCTCAAAGACCGGTAAGAGACCCAGCCAGCCAATCAGAGCAGAGCTCAGCTCCCTGACGGCGTGTTGGTGGACAGGTGAGGAAGTGGACGGGCTCCGCAGCAGCCGCCCCGCCTCGTTCATCTGCCCGCCAACATGCACCTGAAAGGACAAATCCAGCACGACCGGAGGTTTTTTCTTTCTTTGGTGATGATTCTGCAGCGGGCTGTCGTGGGTTAAAGTGACAGACTTAGCTTTTAGGTTTTGTCAGTTCAGGATAAATCAGGTGCAGCCCTTTCCTTACAAGGCGTTTCCCCCGGCAGCTGAACCGGCTGCAGCGTATTCCTTCGGGGCGATTGCGCCGGTTAAAATGGCGTCCACAGAAAGAGCTTCCTGTTGCCAGCGACAGCCTCAGACTGTTTTAGCAGCTGTCTGACAGCATCATGGAAAAGATCCCTACGAGGGACTCCCGGTGACCCCCTTTGTTTTTAACAGGAAACTGAAGTCTCGCTCTGAAATCTTGTCAGAGGCGAGTTTTTTGCAGGAAGCGGTGGAAACGAGGGGGAGGAGTTTGTTGTATTGAAGTAACATTAGGAAATAAAGTCTTGCTTGCAGCTCCTCTACGTTGACTGGTTGAGGTGCCGCTACAGCATCTTCTACACAGATTCAAAACCTTTTCTACCTAAAGTCCTTTCAACACCAACATATGTGGCCCTGGGCTGTGACTGGCAGGAGGCCCTGCGCAGAGCAGCTCTGTGTGACTAACAGTCTGTTCCACATGTCGGAAATCTGCCATAAAATTCTAAAGGGATTTTCTCCTTTACATATTCGCTTTGTGGTTATGTGCTGAAACCTTTGTTGTGCACCTTAGAGATGCATTTTTAATTCAGAACAGGAAACCAAACCTTTAATACATCAGTGCTCAGTGTTTTCTGTTGTTTTCACTAAATAGAATAAAATATAAACAAACTGGTGATTTGAATCAAGAAACATCTCACAACGAATAGATAAACATCCTTGTGTTATCTGTACCTGGACAGGTCGCCAGTCCGTCACGGGGCTGGCACCTTCACGTTCACACCTGCGGCTGTTTTAAAGTCTGTAGTTCACCTGGGCGTGTTTGGACTACGGATACAGATGAATTAGTGCTCAGAAAGTAGTCAGGAAGTTCAG
>NW_024040263.1:34361855-34377400 GCF_014851395.1 Micropterus salmoides | reverse complement strand
AATTAGCAACAAGATCTTTCTCCACGGACGACTTCTACCAACTTCTACAGAAAATTGCAGTGCTTGAAACCAAGATCCACAGGTTAGAAGTGAATGTGGAAGTGAATGGACTATGTGGGAATGACACCACTTTACCGTGGACCCAAAACAGTGGACAAGAGCATGCTAACACACGGCTAATTAGCAGTATCAAGACTACCAAGAAGCAGGAGGCCTGTGTACTGGGTAATAAATCTAAAAGTGGGAGTCATCCCTGAAACGCTCTTGGTGCAAAGCCTAAGAGTAAATCATTTCCTGGGGAAATGGGAGGACGAGTAACAGGCAGAACCCGGCGCCCTGAGATTTGTGATGCGACTGGCTGACCTGCATTATCATCCAGGCAGAGCGCCTCTTCAACCCCTGTTCTTGGTAGGACACAGCCGTGGACAGCTGTGAAAGGGAGAGTTAGCAACAAACCTCCCCAACAACCGAGTGTGCAACAGCAGAACAGATTTTCACCACTATTGCAGGATCTTGGATTTCCGTCTGATGACCTGGATAACATCCCATCCTCACACAGAAGGGTAAGGACTGAGAGTAAATCAGAAAGTAAAAGGCTGCAGGGAAAGCTAACGACTGGGCCTCAAACTCTGATTGTGGGTGACTCTGCTGTAAATGATGTAAGAAGCATGTGCAGTAAGAACACCAAAACACTCTGTTTTACGAAGGATACGGTGTCTGACTTGGCAGAAAGAATCCTGCATATCGTGGCTGAACATCCTACTGTGAACATCATAAATAAATCATAAAACATCATACTACATATCGGGGCCAATGATGTTGTGAAGCAACAGTCTGAAGTGTTGTCTGAACACGGTCAGCTCTTGAGGTGCTGAGGTGTTTATCAGTGGCCCTATACTGCCAATCCGAAGAGGAGCTGAGAGATTAAACAGATTGATGGCTTTTGTGGTGTATAACATATGTGCATTTGACGCATTTGAACAGTTTAACATAGCACTGTAGCAGCTGGATAGAGGATTAGTGACCTTTTAAGGGGAGAGTAGAGGTCAGTGGTTATGTGGAGACTCAGACCCTTATATGGTGTCTAACAGATATCTACACTTATTCTGTAGGACTGTGCCCTTATATGGATTGGTGCCTTAGTTTGCAGACTCAGACCCTTATATGGTATCTAACAGATACCTAAACATGTCCTATATAAGCTGTGTTTGATGTACAGAGAGACAGAGTGGGAAGAATCTCCACCTCTCTCACTGAAAACCAACAGTGAGGATTCAACATCTCTACCCCACCAATCCCCACCTTCAGACACACTTTCTCCCCTCTCCCCCCTGTTTGACTTCACTGATCCCATGGAAGACCTGGTTAGAGTTGGGACCAAATTTACTCCCCTCACCTTCCCTCGCTCCACTCCCATTTTCTCTACCATAAACCCCCCTCACCGTCCACCTCCACCACCGGTTCTAAGTCCTCCAAGTTTGACACGTGTCACAAATACAGAAATAGTGCAAAATTTATTGAGGCTTTCTCCTCGACACTCGCCATCTTACGGGTCTCAGTCCATGAGCTTGTAGATAATTTCAGTTCTATAATTACAAATGTTATTGATGCCATTGCACCAGCCAAGGTGAAGGTGGTCTCTGGTAAGAGAAGATCTCCATGGAGAAATGCCACGCTGGTTAGAACTCAAAAAAGAGTGTTGAAAAGCTGAACGCAGGTGGCGGGAAAACAAATCTCCAGGTTCATTATGACGTCTATAAAGAGAAACTTCGCATTTAGAATTTAGAGCTGAGAAATGCAAGGCGGTCCTTCTTCTCTGACATCATCACCAAAAACACTAATAATGCACGTGCCCTGTTTGCTGCTGTCGACAGGCTGACCTGTGTCTGTAGCCTCTGAACTTCTATCCACCAGGGCCTGCAATTAATTTGCTTCCTTCTTCACAGACAAAATTCAAACAATTAGACGAGCAATCAGTGCCTCCATGTCAGTAACAGGATATGTCTTGTCCCTGTGTCCACTTCAAAACAATTCATATAGCATGAGACAATTTGATTCTATTAACCATAAAAACCTGGAGGACATAACATCTGAAATCCTCCTCATGCTGCCTTGATATTCTGCCAACAGGTTTTTTCAAAAATGTTTCTAAATGCATGGCCTCAGATTACTACAAATTGTCAACATGTTTCTCCTCTCAGGTTTTTTCCCACAGGCCCTGAAAACTGCAGTCATTCAGCCACTCTTAAAAAAGAGCAAAAAGAGCAATCTAGACAGTTCACTAATGAGCAATTATAGGCCCATATCAAATCTCCCATTTTTAAGTAAAATCATTGAAAAGGCTGTTTTTCAAAAGCTTAGTGCTTTCTTGGTACTAAATAACTGATTTGATGTCTTCCAGTCAGGTTTTCGACCACACCACAGCACTGAGACGGCTCTTGTTAAGGTCTTCAATGACTTTTTTTGAAGAGAGAATTTCAGTCTTAGTATTATTGGATCTCAGTGCTGCATTCGACACGGTCGACCACAACATATTACTAGACAGACTTGAAAACTGGGTTGGACTTTCTGGCACAGTACTAAACTGGTTTGAATCCTACTTAAAGGACAGGGACTACTTTGTGTCTATAGGTAATCACACATCTGAGCTGACAAAAATGACATGTGGAGTTCCCCAAGGCTCCATTCTGGGACCTCTTTTGTTTAACATTTACATGCTTCCACTGGCTCAGATTATGAAAAACAACAAAATATGTTACCATAATTATGCAGATGACACACAGATTTACATAACCATTTCACCAGGGGACTATGATCCCATACAGGCGCTGAGTAACTGTATTGAGCAGGTCAACGATTGGATCTGCCAGAATTTTCTTCAATTAAACAAGGATAAAACTGAAGTTATTGTTTTTGGAGCCAGGGAGGAACGATTGAAAGTCAGTGCTCGACTTCAATCTGTAATGTTAAGAACCACAAATCAAGCCAGAAATCTTGGTGTAGTCATGGACTCAGACCTGAATTTGAGAAGCCATATTAACACAATTACAAAGTCAGCCTACTATCACCTAAAGAATATATCAAGGATTAAAGGACTTATGTCTCAGCAGGACCTGGAAAAGCGTATCCATGCATTTATCTTCAGTCGACTCGACTACTGTAACAGCGTCCTTACAGGCTCCCTAAGAAATCCATCAGACAGCTGCAGCTGATTCAGAAAGTTTCTGCTCGAGTCCTCACTAAGACCAAAAAGGTGGATCACATCACTCCAGTTCTGAGGTCTTTACATTGGCTTCCTGTCTGTCAAAGAATTGATTTCTTGTTCTGCCAATTGTCACCATAATAAATAATTTCTCTGTCCTCTCAACATCTAACTACAGGGTAAATAATTGCCTTTTGTTTTCCTTACGTTGACAAACTTGTGTTTAAGATCTGATATTTATGTAAACAGGAGTCGGTCAAACTACGTTGGTGTGCATGAAGAAGACTTTATGAAGTTGACTTTATGAAGTTGAGGCACATCAGGATGGGAATGTTCTATAATTTCAGATTGAATGCAGAAGAGTGACAAAGAAACCAGCTTCATTCATGACGGTTAAATAGTCATTGTAGGAGCTGGTAAATGTATCATATGGTTTATCTTTGAACAATAAGTTACATATGTTTTTGGCAATGAAATATCCTAAATAAAGTATTTTCTGACTGTGTTTTCTGACTGTGTTGCAACAGTGAGAAGGTGTGAAAGCGTTTCCCAGTTGATAGGCGTAATGAATCATCTGTGGTTCAGGAGCAAGAAAATGGGCTACCTTTCAGTATTCAGTTTGATAATATGGTTTGGTACGTTTTTATTTGTCAAATGTGTGGTCAACTTGTCATGCAGATCATTCTTATCAAAGCAGTATTATTTTTGCCAGCAAGAAAACAGGTATTTATATATATTATATATTTATATATATATTGTTTTGTCCCAGAAGCATACCGTACATTGTTTTCTTTAAGAAAGTTGTCAATAAAGCATGTTGTTTTTTTTGTTTTTTTAAATTGATTTCAAAATCCTGCTGTTAGTTTATAAGACTGAAGACTTTTCTTTTTACCATTGCTTTTAATTAAATATTTAAGATTTTTCTTTTTACTGATAACTTACACTGCACTGTAACTTTTACTGTCCTGTTTTCTTTTTCTTTGTTTTTAGCTTTTTATTATTTTCCATTTAACTCTTAACCCTGATTGTAATACTGTAAATTTTATTATATTTGATGTTGCTTTTAAACTTTCCCTGTTGCTTTTATGCTTTATGTAAAGCACTTTGAATTACCTTGTTGTTAAATTGTGCTATACAAATAAACTTGCCTTGCCTTGGTTGTTCTTTATCTAAATCAAGTTGTAATATTAGGCTGTATAAATAAAAGTAACTCAATACTTTTCAATCCTAGACAAAAATGTATCTGTTGGCCACTGACATGAAGATTT
Organism: Micropterus salmoides; assembly: GCF_014851395.1. NCBI lineage: Eukaryota > Metazoa > Chordata > Actinopteri > Centrarchiformes > Centrarchidae > Micropterus > Micropterus salmoides. The sequence continues at coordinate 34,372,930 of NW_024040263.1, read as the reverse complement.
CTTTTAGATCTACGCTATAAATTATATTTTCTACCTTTTAGTGTTTTTTGTCTTCTTTGTCTTTTTTAATGGTTTTTTTGAGTCTGTGTATGAAACGTGTCCGTTTTGTATTAAAATGTGGATCTGATGGAAGGTCTCTGAAGATCACTAATGAGGAAGCTTCTGAAGGTTCATTCTGACTTTGTTTCTTCCTCCAGGTTGGAACACGGTGGTGAGCAGAGACTGAAACCTGGTCTTAGGAAGTGTAAGTGTGTGTTCACTGTGATTCATGAAAAGAAGACAGCACATTTTAAATTAGTTTAACTCAAAAGCTTGTATCTACATTCAGTTCTCAGTTTCAAAGAATATCCAAAAAGATGAGTCTTTCTGAAGTTTGGATCTAATTAACAGTGTAAATAAAGCAACAAAGAAACCCATCAGGAGTGTGAGATGATAAACTGCTGCTGTATTGTGTCTCGTTCTCTCCATCAGATTTATGTGAACTCACACTGGACACAAACACAGTACACAGATACCTCAAACTGTCTGGTAACAACAGTAAGGTGACAGTAGTGACAAAGGAGCAGCCATATCCTGATCATCCACAGAGGTTTGACTACTGGCCTCAGCTGCTGTGTAGAAATGGTCTGACTGGTCGCTGTTATTGGGAGGTCGAGTGGAGCGGAGAGGTTGATATATCAGTGACTTACAAAGGAATCAGAAGGAGAGGAAACAGTGATGACTGCAGGTTTGGACAGAATAAGCAGTCCTGGAGTCTGAGGTGCTCAGATGTTGATGGTCTCACAAAGAGAAAAACGGGCTCCTCCTCCTCCTTCTCCTTCTGCACCTCCTCCTCTAACAGAGTAGCAGTGTATGTGGACTGTCCTGCTGGCACTCTGTCCTTCTACCGAGTCTCCTCTGACACATTGATCCACCTCCACACCTTCAACACCACATTCACTGAACCTCTTTATCCTGGATTTGGACTAGAGTTGTGTGGTTCCTCAGTGTCTTTGTGTTCACTGTAGAAGGGAGAGTCTCCTACACTACTGACTAAGACATACGTTTTTGTTATGGGTCCTTTTATTAAAGTTTTATGGGGCAAATTTTAGATTTAGTGAACTTTTTCGTCATATAAATAATTATGTATAAATAATAAAATCAAGTTACACACACACACACAGGCATATAAATAATCAAACATATGTAGTTGTTTGATAATTTAGAGATTGTTGATTTGTCATTGATCATTGGAATAATAATAATAACATATTTATATAGCGCCTTTCATGAGGCCCAAGGACGCTTTACACATAATTGAAGTTTGAATATGTCTACTTTGAATTATTTCCACAGTAAAAAAAAATCTGTACATTAATGTATATGGAAGTATGAATGGTTCTGACATTTAGTTCTATCAAAAGATGGACAGATATTTAATCAAAATTAAAATGCTGATTTTTATGGGTTTTGTCTCCTGTTCACTAGCTTGGTCTCTCTATTTTGATTTAGGATAAATAATAAGTTCAGTGTTTTTAGCACTACTATTCCCATTTTTGGGGTAAACAGGAAGTGTAGTGTTACAATGCAGTCAGTGAGTTGTGAGCTATGGGATTTATCTGAACCATTCCCTCCAGTGGGCTTTACAATACATCCAGCACACAAAACCCCTCTGTCCTTAGACCCTTGATTCAGATAAGACAAATCTTTAATAGGGAAAAATGTTAGAAAGCTCAGGTAGAGAAGCAGAGGTATCCCTCCTTAAGAACTAGACTAATGCAGTTTTTCCATTACCAGTAACAGCTCAACGCGCCTAGACTTGACTCGGTTTGGCCGTGCTCCGTTTTCCATTGCATATAGTACCCAGAGATAGTACCCCTCAGTGTAGCTGGTTTTCATAGCGACGCCACACACAACTGCCGCGAGGTAATCTTCAATACCACACACACACACACACACACACACGTGACTCACACAGCTGTCTCTTGATTTAAGTTAAAACATTTCAACATTCCTCAGAATGTTGAGACAGATTAGCCGTGTGAAAACCTTCCACCTGTGTTTTCCTCTGCTGTTGTTGCTGCAGTCATCTGTGTGTCAGTGGGACCAGAGGGCTCTGTGAGCGGGCGGCTGGCCGGCCTCGCAAGCTCCTCCCGCGGGTTGGTGCAGGCTTACCCCTCCGCCACTTGCGGAGCTCTTCAACTCAGAAAAAAAGGCGAGGCAGGGTGAGGTGAGGTGAGGCAAGCTGGTACCGTGCAGTGGAAAAGGGGCTTAGCATGTACAGAATAGACCAACATAATAAGATGACAGGAGTGTTTGGCACAGATCAACGAACTTGGCTGGGGCTACTGTAGTGTAACTTCCCCAATCTAATACAGAATTTCATTCAGCAAAACACTGGAGAACGCACTCCATCTGTCCTCACCAAGATGGCGTGGAGGCTGCAAGCTGTCTGTGGGTTCCAAACGTGTATGTGTCACCGCCGCGCTGCTGGTCGGCTAGTTCAAAGAAACAATTCAAACTTAATTTGGGTAAGGTTCTGCTGGGGAACGGGCTTCACCGAAACAACACAAGGCTCAGACCAGTACAGTTTATAAAACCAACGCCAGTGTCTTTATTAAAAAAATAATAAAAAGAGTTCACAATAAAAACTCGTAATAAAAGTCACTGGGCAAGCCTTGATCTGTCCGGTCCTCAGTATTTGGTCTTTAAAATCCCAGTAGATAATCGCAACCAGAGAGGCGTGGGAGAGTTACTTACAGGGAAGGAGGGGGGAACGAATTCCGACCCCTCCTCGTGTCTCTGATGGCGTCCTCCCCCACGCACTTCCACAAAGGCCACTCCTCACTCCAGTTACTCCGAGGCGTCTTGTCTTGACTCCGGGCCGCTGCGTCTACCCAAAGGGTTGCTCGGCAGTGTGGTGGACTCGCTTCCGACGTCCACCTCGGTCCCTGTCTCGTCTCCGTCGACTCTCCGCCTCACATCATGCGTGGTGACCACCGCGTCTCTCTAGCTTGCCGCCTTGGGTGCAGCTGCCGTCCTGCCGTCGGCTCCACTCTTCCCTGCTCCCGTGTTCCCCCTTCCGGGTTTCTCCCGTCTTCTTATAAAGAAGAACCTTCCCCCAAGACTTCCCACACCGGTAGCCATTCACCACTAACGAGGGGGCGTGACCATACGCAGTTCCAATCTCTCTCTCACACACACACACACACACACACGTCATCCCGGTGACATATGCACATAAAGAAGCCAGAAGATAGCACTGTGGCCTCACAGCAAGAAGGTCCCGGGTTTGAATCCTGGCCTTTCTGTGTGGGGTTTACATGGGTGGGTTTCCTCCGGGTGCTCCGGTTTCCCCAATCAAGCGCGAGGTTGGTTCTCCAGACAGTTGTTGGACACAGTTGGTCCGCAATTGCTGTACAGTGTCTGTCTACATGTACATGAAGAGAGAAAGAGAAAAAGGAGAGCAAGGTATCTAAGGTTGCTGCAGCTACATATGATGCAACTACATACGATCCAGTGGGCCAGCTGAAGCAGCATAGAATACCAGACCGTTCTCTTCTCAGGGCATCAAATGCAAACGCATTAATCACACAATACCCAGCAGTTAACTTACATTCAGTGGCCGTGGTCCTGGACTTTGGGCCTGATAAATTACAATTATTGACTCAGCATGCAGTGGCAGAAACTAAGACAAGCAAAAATACACTAAATCATAATTACCGTGGCAAAATACAATAACTGTCTGCCACTTTAGCTTACAGGAACCAGCAAAAAACTTACATTCATGAGCTGTGCTGTTGGACTTTAGTCTTGATAAAGCTCAGTGAGGCACTATACTCAATGTAAGGAACAACACAAGTGCAGTCCAAGCAGCTCCTGCGCTCTTGTGAGGGGCTCAGCCAGTAAGAATCCAGTATTTGGATTTGGTTCCTTGGAACACAAAGGATTCTGTACAGTCCATAGAGTTTGTAATGTCTGGGCAGAAATCTAGACTTCTAAATACGTCTAGGCATATTTACACACAATCTATCCACAGCACACACGGTAAACAAGTGTATATGCTCTGCAAAATTACGTAGAATATCAATTTCTACAAAAAAAGTATGTATGACACCATGGCATATAATTACATTAACTTTGGGTGAGTTTTCATTGTAAAGGTTCAGTGTGTGAGATTTAGTGGCATCTAGTGGTGAGTGTTGTGAATTGCAACCAACTGTCCAGTCTACCACTGCCCTCTAACCTTTCAAAGAGCGTAGGACAGCTACAGTGGCTGACACAGCACAAAAGGTGTCTCTTCAGAGGCCAGTCAAGAAATGAGGTTTCTTTAGGTATATTTAGTAAGAAATTATATTTACTTAATTATTCAGTAAAACCAGTCTGCACTACAGTCTTTTATAAACCACACATTAGATAAAGTTTATACAAACACTGACAAGGGAAACATATTCATTCTCTCTTCGATTATGGACCCTTGCCAAAACTGCCCGCCAACAACAATATCTGGCCCGCTGCCAGATTACGGTGCTTTGATAGGGGCAAAAAATATAAATAAATAAATACTTTGATAGCTGCTGAAATGAGCAAGATTCCCCTAAATGTTCTCTGCCTGGAGATACTGGGGAAATGAAAAAGCGTCTGTAGGTCGATGGATGTGGATCAAACACCGAAACACAAACAGTGCAGCGCAAAATTTGCTCTGATGTAAAGCTTATTTGCCAACCCTTGCTGTATATTTCTTCTTCTTTGAACGTACAAATTCAATGTTGTGATGCGCTCTGCACTGTCTGAATTCTACCAGAAGTAGAAGAAGAAGAACGTAGTGACGAAATGCGCTCTGTAGCGCTGTTTGTCCGTTTTCAGCTACTGTAGAAACATGACGATGAAACGTGGCAACGTCCATGGAAGGGGGTGCCCGTGTTTATGTATTCATTCTAAGGTAATAAAAACATAATGGTTTATTATGTAAGGTCTTTTACACACCACTGAAAACATAGTTATGGATCTTATATTGCATTTCTGTAGATAGATCCTCAGAAATATTACACACTGAACCTTTAATGCATCGAACAGCTGCATCGTAGGTTCGCTCATTACATAACATGGCATGCACAGCTTACGTAACTCAGCAGCTTTGACAGCCATTGGTAAATTTAACCTCCACATAGTCTATTTTTATGTTTCCTGTACATGTCAAGTCATATTTCACTGCTGTCCAATTTGCACTACATTGCAGTGTAATCTGCATGTAGTTTTAGTTGCGTTTTTAAAATGTACTGTTTATATTTCCTTGTACTATTTATGGCTATCTTTAATCTTGAATATCATGCTGATTTATATAGAACCTCTTATTCACCAGACATTTGTGCAGAAGGAACGTGCTTGGTGATGGAAATAAAGGCATTGGAATTTCAGTGTGATTCTAGTTTTCTTAGAGGTCTTTAAAGATTCAGTGTGTAATATTTCTGAGGATTTATTGACTGAAATGTAATATAATATCCATAACTTTTCACTAACTTTTTTTCAGTGGTGTATAAAGACCTTACATAATGAACCATTACGTTTTTATTACCTTAGAATTAGCCATTGTATCTACATAACCGCAGGCACAGCGCTACAGAGCGCGTTTAGTCATCACAGCCTTCTTCTTCTGCATAATTCCAGCAGTGTAGACACCCGTCACTACATTGAAAACACGTACAATGAGGAAAAGGAAATACAGAAATCACAGATGTTGTGGATTTTCCCAGATGGAAGGCTATAATGTGGGACAGATGTTTTCAGAGCTGAAGTTGCCTGTTTTCTGCTGGACAGGTAATTAACTTAAGTTTGTCGGACTTTAGCGATGCAAATTAAAGCTGTTGTTTGATAGCTTTAGCTTGAAGCTGCCCATAATCACCGAGAGACATGAGGTGTTTCCCCTGAGACAATCAGCTGATCAGTAACGTTAATTGGCAATAAAAACGTAATGTTAGCTTAGAGCATGGAAGCATCAGCCAGCTAAACGTTTACTGCCCTGGTAGAAAAATCATGTAAGTTTAGTTGGATTGGTTTATTCTCTAGCACTGCCTTTGGTTTGTGGTGTAAAATATGTAGTTGGATTGATTTCATGCAGTTACTCTCTCTACAGCGCTCTATTTTTTGGTTTTGTTACCTTCATGAGACAATCGGTTGATCACTAATTGGCAATAAAACGGCAGCTTCCAGCATGAAGCTCAGATCAGCGAGCTAAACTTTTACTGCACTGGTAGAAAAAATATGTAGTTGGATTGTAACTTCGTGTAGTTCTTCTCCAACCTCTGTTATGGCTTTGTTACGTGGACAGAAATGTGACGTTACCTTCCTGAGACAAACAGCTGATGAATATTATTGGCAATAAAACGGTAACAGCAGGGAAGCTCAGATCAGCAGCTAAACTTCACATTTTACTGCTATGGTGACAAGACCGTGTGCCTATCAAGTGACCAATAATGAATCCTTTCAGAATTTGCATTAAAAAAACATTATTGGATATTGCTTCCCACTGTGCACACAAATGTGTAATTTGTACTTTCACATGCTAAATACCCATTAAAAATGTTGCACCGTTTCACCACAAGCTGAAATTATGGCAGTACTACTTTGTGTCTCTGTTGTATTTTAAAAAATTTAAAAAGACATTTTGGTAAGATTTGCAGATTGTTCATTTAATTAAGCAAAGTGAGAGGAGCCTTGATCCTCACCTGACAAAACTTTCGTAAACCTCATGTATTATGTGGTTTATAATGGACTGTGGTGCAGAGACAGTGAGGCTTACATTGTCCTGTTATCTGTTAGTGGTCATACTTGATGCACTAGATGTGATAGTTTTTGAGATGTTTTTTGCTTTAGTATGTTAGTCATGATGAACCAACCCTACCAAGTTGTAAAATACTGTATTATAGGAGTATGAGACATCATGTAGCACTTCATTTCTTCATGTGGGTGTTGTTTATTAATGAACAAATAATAATAATATTTAAAAAAACATATTTACTTAATTAGAAAACCATATTTTTTTAATATATCTATCTAAATAAACCTAATTTCTTGACTGGCAACTCTCTGCTATCTCATAGATGACATCTTTGTCCTGTCTCAGGCACCGTAGCTATACTGCTCGCTTGGATAGGGGGTGCAATTCGCAAACCTGACCACTAAATGTCACTAAAACTTACACACTTAACCATTAAGTTTTGTGTCTCACTTTAAGTCAGCGCATAATTTAATTAATTTTCTTATCAAGCTTTTGAATTCCTGAGATCTAAAATGAAGAGTTTCATTTTACTTTGTTTTTGTACTATGCCTGAAACGTCTTGCCGTGGACCTTTGCCATCGGCCCTGAAACAGACTGCCAGACTGGCCAGGTCTCAAGGAGTTCCCTGGGAGCGCAACAGAAACTTCCACTGCACGGTGTACTCGACCCTGCACACAACACTGGAAAGCCAGCATGAGCATCTCGTCTCTGTCAGTACTTCCAAACAACAGGCTGCTGCTGTGATAAGGAGTTGATGTCAAATTAAATATGCCCATTTAGAGAATTTAAGTATGCTAGTGTTATGTAAGCAAATCACCATTGTGTTTTCACCATCAGATCACATACTTCACTATGCCAATAAGATCAGGTTTATTACCTTGTGGACACACTGATCTACCTTCACACCTTCAGCACTGCATCCACTGAACTTCTGTATCCTGGCTTTGGGTTATGGTCTGGTTCCTCAGTATCTCTCAGTAGTGTTCTGAGCTTTTAAAAACAGTATCACAAATGAGAGTGTCCTCCAGTCCTACAAAGTTTTCACTGAAAGTAATGAATTCTGTTGGGCCCCATTTGATCTCTATTTTCAACAGCTCCCTATCTACTGGTTGTGTCCCTGATTATTTTAAAACGACTTGCGTGAACCCACTTTTAAAGAAACCTGGTTTGCAGATGGCAGTATTTGATTTGCCATCTGCTGGTTCCCTAGTAAATCACATTAAGCCTGTTGCGAAGAACCTTGGTGTTTGGTTTGATAGTAATTTAAATTTCGAGCAGCACACCACAAAGCTTGTTCAATCATGTTTTTATCAACTTAGAAATATAGCAAAAATTCGATCTATGTTAACTTTTAAGGACACCGAGACCATTTTACATGCCTTCATCTCATCACGCCTGGATTATTGCAACAGCCTTTTCACCTGTTTAACCAAAAAATCTATTGATCGACTCCAGACTGTCCAGAACTCAGCTGCCAGGCTTTTAACCAGAACAAAGAAATATGACCACATTACTCCTATTTTAGCTTCATTACACTGGCTCCCAGTATGTTTTAGAACTGACTTTAAAATTCTATTGATCACTTTTAAAGCTCTTCATGGCCTCTCGCCTTGTTATATTTCTGACCTTTTAGTCCCATACGCACCAGCACGTACCTTGAGATCCTCGGGCAGAGGTCTGTTGTCTGTTCCAGAGTCTCGACTGAAAACTAAAGGGGACAGAGCGTTTGCTGTCAGGGCCCCGAGGCTCTGGAACAGCCTGCCCGAGGAAATCAGGTCGGCTGAGTCAGTGAACTCTTTTAAGTCCCTTCTTAAAACATACTTTTATAGGAGAGCCTTTCCCGATCTTATTTGACTTTATTTTATCCCTTTTATTTTATTGTATTTTACTAATTTTATATTTATCTTAAACGTGTATTTTAGTCTTTTCAATGTTTTCTTGCTTTTATCTTGTATTGTTTCTGTATTATTGTTTTTTGGGTATTATTGTCTTTACACTTGTTAAAGCACTTTGTAACTTGTTTTTGAAAAGTGCTCTACAAATAAAGATTATTATTATTCTCTGTAGGACAGACAGTTTCCACCTGTTAGAGAAACTTTCACACTGCTGACAAACACAAACACTTTTTGTAAGTTGTACTTTATACTCACTTTATATGTAATTTTTTAATGCACTGCACATCCACGGTGTGTGAAAAATCTGTACATTTTATAATATTTATTCCGGGTTCATCGTGAATGTTAAGATTTTAGTTTTAGGTTTTCTTTAGATTGCAATCAGATTTGTTTTTTTGCTCGTATAAATAAGCATACAATAAAATCAGGTACCCACACACACACATAAAAAATCGAAAGAAAGAAAGAAATTGCTAGATTTCGTTGATTTGTCTTTTATCATAGAAAGGTTGAATATTTCTATTTGAGCCATTTTATATGAATGGATTGAAGGCAGGTACTCCAGTTATATAAGAACAATTGATTGTGACCAATTTGATTTCTCTAATTTAAACTGCAGGAGCCTCATTTTCTCTTCAGCTGAACATAATAATGTATTTGTGGATTCTTCATCTTTTTTTAAAACTGGGAATGTTTGATTTTACTGCAAACAAAATTATTTGTTGTCAAAGTAATTTGAAAGGTGATACGATCATAAAAACTTTAAACATTTTGTCTTGGTTGTGTTCAGAACCTGAATACGACAAATTCAAAAGGAAAACAGGCGAGAACACTGAGGACACACTGAGTCGCTTGCAGCAGCTCGACTTCAATAACAACCCAGAGAGAGAGCGGGTTTGACGAGTTTAGTTTCTGCGGGCTGTTTGTGAAGGTCACAGTGAGCCGGTGTCATGGACACTGTTTAACCACACACACTGGCCTCTGCCTCCATTCAGATTCTGAAAACCAGCTTTTATTCAGTAATATCACTTCCAATAATACAAATATTGTGCAGAACGTTCAGCTACAGAGATGTTTCGCAGCACAATGTCATAAAAAGAAAAGACCTACACATGTAGAAGGTGGAAATGACTCAATTTAAAAATAATCAAAATGTAAAAATAAAAGCTGAAAAGACCCACCTAATGAAAACTTTACAAATGCACACAAAAAGTTTTAAATAAACAGTGAAGTTTTCTTGTGTTAGGTGTTTTTTTCCACTAAAAGTACCGCAGCTCCACTTGATGCAGACTCTCTGCATGGAGTCCACGTCTGTCAGTCATCCTGCAGCCCTGGGATCAGCTGGTGTTCAGCCTGCGGAGGAAACAAACCGCTCAGCATCACGGTTCTGTTCTAAAGAGCCAATCAGCAGCAGAGAGGAATCCAGAGCTGAGTCACTGCAGCTGGAAACTCTCACACCTAAAACAACACATTCAAACACAAGCTGGTGAGTCCATCGTAACCTGTCCACACTGAATAATAAGCTTTTAATTAAACCTGTTTCTCTGTGTTTTCCACCAAACTTGGAGGAAACATTTGAAGGCCAAACAACTGACGTAGTGTTGTAGTCAAGACCAACACCAGAGTTTATAGAGACAAGACTTTTAGGGGCTGAGACTGAGTCGAGACCAAGACCAGTTCCCCACATTGCATGACAAGATCAGAGGTACGTCTCAAATTGATCTGAAAGATCCACATTCCCATAAAAAACACCCACATAGAAACACTAAGAGCTGAAATCAACATCAGCATCTTTATTCAACACGGCTTTTCCATGCTGACCATTGCGGGGAGGGGGAACAGTCGTTAACAGTAACAACACATTTGAAGCAATAAGTTTTACATCCAATCAAAGTTAGGATGTTAACAAATAGATAAGCAATGTACTCATATTTATGACGTCTTGACTGGTCTTGAAATAAAATCCTCAGTGTCTGAGACCGAGACAAGAGCGAGTACAAATGTAAGACGAGACCATCAAAAAGTGGCCTTAAGACCGGTCTTGAGTACTACAACACTACACTGATGTTGTTTCTGTTGTCAAGGCTTCAACAAAGAGAATGGAAGGAAAATTGGGAAGAAAGTCTGTTAAATAGAAAATTGATTTAGACAAAAGGAAAGTGAGAAAAGCTGTACGTTTCACAGAACACACATTAATCACAAAACTGTTTCATTTACTTAATGAGCTAAGTTTGTTTTTCTTGTCACATGATTGAGCAAAGGCTTACGCTAACTTAGCAGTATGATATCAGAATCGTGCAATTACAATGTTAAAATTGAAACAAACCACACACACACACACACACACACAGAGTGGGTAAAAATAAAAAGGCTGGAGGAATGTGTGTGTTGATAATCAGTCAGCTGAGATAAACTCTGTCACC
>NW_024040263.1:34344355-34361355 GCF_014851395.1 Micropterus salmoides | reverse complement strand
CCAGGGTGGGATAGGTCTTTCAGTATTTTGGCTGCCTTACCGAGGAAGCAAAGGCTGATTAAGTCCTCCAAAGAAGGCAGTGAGTAGCCAGTGATCTTCTGGGCAGGTGACCGGGACTGATGACCCTCTGAAGAGCTTTCTGTCCACTTCTGTCACACTCTCAATGGAGCAGCGGTGGAAGGACACCAGCAGCTTCACCTGCAGGTTTTCCTGATCCTTGGGAAGTGGAGTGGCTCCTGTGCCTTCTTGACTACCTAGGCTAATGTTCTCTCAACTATTTGTGAGGAAATGATTCAGGTTGATTCATGGCAAACTCTCCATCCACCTAATCAAGAGTTAAAGTCCTTGCATAGGTAGAAATATCTTTATGTCATGGTAAATGACAGGCTCCCTACTAAAGCAAACTGGCATATGGTAATCATGGAGTGTTGGCCTGAATATAAGATGACCCTGATTATAAGCTTTTGGAAAAATACTTTATGATTTCCTCCTCAGAGACAACACAGGCCCTGGACAACACCTGCATTCTCAGTCCTCCTTTCAGAAAATAAAAAAATGTTTTACCAGGAGTGAACAATAACTAAAGTGAAGCACCTGCAAATGTCAGAGAATTATGTGTTTTACTTTATTAATCCTTTTGAAGATATTTGTGGTTTTCAAGGTTTTAATTGAATTCAATTCAATTTTATTTATAGCGCCAAATCACAACAACAGTTATCTCACAGCGCTTTTCATAAAAGGGGGGGGGGGGGGGGGGGGCAGGAGAGGAACAGAGAGAAAAGAGAGGGATGGAAGGAGAGAGAGAGGGGAGGGAGGGAGGGAGGCAGCCTACACAATATCCACACACAGAGGTACAGACAGTAAAGGTGATGTTGCTATAGACTAAATGAAAAATGGTACAGATATTTATAGTAGTGTTAATGGTAACAATCGTAATGTTAATGATTATAATAACAATAATAACAATAGTTGTTGTAGCAGAGGGTGTCGAGCAGGAACACGGGGGCAGCAGGTGACCCGCAACCACAGATCCAGACTCCACAGCTCCAGAGCCAGAAAACCTGCAGGAAGTGACAGGAGGAGAGAGGAGAGAGACGAGAAAGCACAAGACTACCGGAAAGTGGAGAAGTTGTATTAGTAACATGCAATAATGGGATGAGGTTGCATACAGAGGGAGAGAAAGTAGAGTAGAGAGGAGCTAAGTGCATCATGGGAAATCCCCCGGCAGTCTAGGCCTATAGCAGCATAACTAAGGGATGGTTCAGGACTCACCTGAGCCAGCCCTAACTATAAGCTTTATCAAAGAGGAAAGTCTTAAGCCTACTCTTAAATGTGGAGATGGTGTCTGCCTCCTGAACCCAAACTGGAACCTGGTTCCACAGGAGAGGAGCTTGATAGCTGAACGCTCTGGCTCCTAGTCTACTTTTGGAGACTCTAGGAACCACAAGTAACCCTGCATTCTGGGAGCGCAGTGCTCTGGTGGGGTAGTAAGGTACTATGAGCTCTTTAAGATAAGATGGTGCCTGACCATTAAGAGCTTTGTAGGTAAGAAGAATGATTTTAAATTCTATTCTGGATTTTACTGGAAGCCAATGCAAAGAAGCTAAAACAGGAGAAATGTGATCTCTTTTCCTGGTTCCTGTCAGAACACGTGCTGCAGCATTCTGGATCAGCTGAAGAGTCTTAATGGACTTTTTCGAGCAGCCTGATAATAAGGAAATGCAGTAATCCAGCCTAGAAGTAACAAATGCATGAACTAGTTTTTCTGCATCATTTTTAGACAGGATGTTCCTGATTTTTGCAATATTACGTAGGTGAAAAAAGGCAGTCCTTGAAATTTGCTTAATGTGAGACTTAAATGACATGTCCTGATCAAAGATAACTCCAAGATTCCTCACAGTGGTGCTGGAGGCCAGGGCGATGCCATCAGGGAAACTATATCTTTAGATAATGCGTCACAGAGGTGCTTAGGCCCCAGAACAATAACTTCAGTTTTATCTGAGTTTAACATTAGAAAATTACAGGTCATCCAGGTTTTAACATCCTGAAGGCACATTTGAAGTTTAGCTAACTGATGAGTTTCATCTGGTTTGATCGATAGATATAACTGAGTATCATCTGCATAACAATGAAAGTTTATGGAATATTTCCTGATAATATTGCCTAAGGAAGCATATATAAAGTGAAGAGGATTGGTCCGAGGACAGATCCTTGAGGAACTCCATGACTAACTTTGGCGTGCATGGAGGACTCATCGTTAACATGTACAAACTGAAATCGATCTGATAAATAGGACTTAAACCAGCTTAGTTCCTTTAATGCCAATGAAATGTTCCAGTCTCTGCAATAGGATCTGATGGTCAATGGTATCAAATGCAGCACTAAGATCTAATAAAACCAGTACAGAGACAAGTCCTTTGTCTGATGCAATAAGGAGGTCGTTAGTAATTTTCACCAGTGCTGTCTCTGTGCTATGATGAGCTCTAAATCCTGACTGAAAATCCTCAAATAAACTATTGCTCTGTAGAAAGTCACACAGCTGTTTAGCAACTGCTTTCTCCAGAAGCTTAGAGAGAAATGGAAGGTTAGATATAGGTCTATAGTTGGCTAAAACATCCGGATCAAGTTTGGGCTTTTTCAGAAGAGGTTTAATTACAGCTACTTTAAAGTACTGTGGTACATAGCCTGTTGATAAAGATAGATTGATCATATCTAGTATAGAGGTGCTGACTAAGGGTAAAACATCTTTAAGCAACCGAGTCGGGATGGGGTCGAAGAGGCAGGTTGATGGTTTAGATGAAGAAATTATTGAAGTTAGTTGGTAAAGATTGAGGGAAGCACAACAGTCTAAACATATATCTGGTTCTACAGCTGTTTCTAAGGTTCCTGAGTTTAGAGATAAGTCGGTGCCAGTTGAGGGCAGGTCTTGGTGAATTTTGTTTCTAATAGTTAGAATTTTATCATTAAAGAAGCTCATGAAGTCGTAACTACTGAGAGCTATGGGAATACTTGGCTCAATAGAGCTGTGACTCTGTCAGCCTGGCTACAGTGCTGAAAAGAAACTTGGGGTTGTTCCTATTTTCCTCTATTAATGACGAGTAGTACGCTGCTCTGGCATTACGGAGGGCCTTCCTATAAGTTTTAAGACTATCTTGCCAAATTAAACGAGAATTTTCCACTTTGGTGGAACGCCAATTCCTCTCAAGTTTCCACGATATTTGCTTTAATTTGCAGTTTCAGTATTATACCATGGAGCTAACCGTCTTTGTTTTAGTATTTTCTTTTTTAGAGGGGCTACAGAGTCCAGTGTCATTCGCAGCGAGCCTGCAGCACTATCAACAAGATGATCGATTTGGGAGGGACTGAAATTAGCATAGGAGTCCTCCGTTACTTTGTGACTTGATAATGAATTTAGAGCTGATGGAATCGCATCCTTAAATTTAGCTACACACTATCAGACAGACATCTTGTATAGAAATTTTTGCCCAATGGCGTGTAGTTCAGCAATACAAACTCAAAAGTAATCAAACAGTGGTCGGACAAAGAGGGATTCTGTGGGAACACTATTAAATGTTCAATTTCAATACCATTCACCAATGGAGAGAAGCCAATGGAATCTAACAGAGATAAACGCAGTACTGAAGCTGTCATTCTCAACGTCCACATGAATATTAAAATCCCCTACAATAATAACTTTGTCTGTTTTAAGGACTAAAGTTGACAAAAACTCTGCAAATTCAGATAAGAATTCAGAGTACAGACCAGGTGCTCGGTACACTATAATGAAGAGAATTGGTTGCAGTGATTTCCAACTTGGGTGTGAAAGACTAAGAACAAGACTTTCAAATGAGTTATAGTTTAGTTTAGGTTTAGAGCTGATTAGTAGGCTAGAGTCGAAGATAGCTGCAACTCCACCTCCTCGGCCTGTGCCTCGAGGAATGTGAGTATTAATATGACTGGGAGGGGTGGATTCATTTAGGCTAACATATTCTCCATCACCCAGCCAGGTTTCAGTAAGACAAAATAAATCAATATCATAATCTGATATTAGTTCATTTACTAGTACACCTTTAGAAGAGAGAAATCTGATGTTTAAGTGTCCACATTTAACTCTCCTATTCGTTTGCACTATTGATCTTGTGGTTTTTATTTTTATGAGGTTTTTATGCACAGCTCCTCTTCTGTTTACCTTTGATTTAAATCATTTCGATGGTCGGGGGACAGACACCGTCACTATAGGATTTTCACTAAGTAACTCCTGAAATGGAGGAGCAGAGAAGTGTGTTAGACTGCGACTCTGCGTAGGGTTTTGGGTGGGTAACTGCGGAATTATAAGGGCAGAGAAGTGTGTTAAACTGCGACTCTGCCTCCTGGTCTCAACTCTAGGTTGTCATGGATTTGGTCCACTAATAAACTTGGCCAGATTTCTAGAAATGAGAGCTGCTCCTTCCCAAGTGGGATGGATGCCGTCTCTCCGGATCAGACCAGGTCTTCCCCAGAAAGTCTGCCAATGATCTACAAAGCCCACATCGTTTGCTGGACACCACCTCAACAACCAGCGGCGGAATGACGACATGCGGCTATACATGTCATCACTGGTCAGATTTGGCAGGGGTCCAGAGAAAACTACGGTGTCCGACATTGTTTTTGCATATGTACACACCGACTCAACATTAATCTTAGTGACCTCCGATTGGCGTAACCGGGAGTCATTACCGCCGACGTGAATAACAATCTTACTGTATTTACGTTTATCCTTAGCCAGCAGTTTCAAATAAGACTCAATGTCGCCCACTCTGGCCCCAGGGATGCACTTAACTATGGCCGCTGGCTTCGCTAACTTCACGTTTCTCAAAATGGAGCTGCCAATGATCAGAGTTGGTTTCTCAGCAGGTGTGTCGCTGAGTGGGGAAAATCTGTTAGAAACGTGAACAGGTTGATGGTGCCCCGTGGACTTTGAATGCTTACGACTATTTCCTCCTTCGGACAGTCACCCAGCCCCCCCTTCCTGGCTGCACAGGGGATGCCGGGGGACGGCTACCAGAGGCTAACTCAGGCCGTTCCGCACCGACTACCGGGGACTGGCTAGCTACAGTAGCTAAAGACTGATCTACCGAGGTGCAGAGCCGGACTTCTAAATCACTGAGCCTCGCCTCCATGTCTATAAATAAACTACACTTATTACACGTACCATTACCGCTAAAGGAGGCAGAGGAGTAACTGAACATCTGACACACCGAGCAGGAGAAAGTAGGAGAGAGAGAGGGAGAAGGAGAAGCCATCGCTAGCTGCTAAGCTAAAGTCGCTAACGGCTAAGCTAAAGTACTGTAGCGTCAGTTACCAAAACTTTAGAACAACTATGAGATTGATCAGCAGTCACTAAAAAAGATGGAAAGAACTGTGAGTGCTTAGGCAAAATTACTGTAAAGAATAAGTGTTTAACAGACAGTTGGCTGCTGTCTAACAAATGTAACTGTTATTTAGTGAGAGCAGCACAACACGGTACCAACACACAAGCACCGGAAACGGAAATGAGTCAACACGCTTACCGCAATACGTCAGCAACCAGTCAAATCATCTCCTACAAACAACAGTTGGTACAACAGTTGGAGAATGGTACAAGACCACAAAAACTGAACTGTGCAGCAGGAAGAGAAAACTAATGCAGATGAATTTCTAAATGTACATAAATTATAAACTCAGTCATTAAATCTGCATATAAATAATGCAAGAAAAATATGAGTTAAACGGCTCCCCAGGCAAAGAAGAAAGAAACTAAGAAAGAAAGGATGAAAGAGAGAGAGAATAACGGTGTGTTGCTGCCCTCTGCTAGTGCAACTGCCTACTGCTGGAACTGCTTTCCATAGTCAATAATTGATTACTTCAATTCGTTAGTTAAGCTCTTCAAAATGAGTTTGACAGCAGAAGAGCTCTACTTTAATAAAAAGAAGCTGTATCATTGGTGGTTTCCCAAGAACACCCAAACACAAGAAAAGCGATCTGATATGCTTTCCAGTGCAGTGAGGAATACACACATACTCAACAAATTCAAATTAGACATTTTTCAACCTTCCAATGATCACTTACAGATCAACATCTGAATCTGAATGTGTGTAACCTGATTTTATTGTATATACATGATTATTTGTATTAGAAAAAAATCTGATTGCAATGTAAAGAAAACCTCAAACACCCAAAGATCTTAGTTTTAATTTTTTGTCTTTATTTTACAGTGACTGGTAAAGAGGTAGACAGGAAGCGGGGAAAGAGAGGGGTATGGCATGCAACAGAGGTCAGTGGATGGAAGCGAAGCAGCAACGGCTGCAACTGCAATGTGGCATGCACTGTAACCATCTGACTACCAAGGTGTTCCATGTGAAAACATATTTGAAGTGCATTCACACACTTTTTCATAATTATGAGTCATTAGACTTGTTTGTCAGCAGTGTGACAGGAGAAGACCCTCCCTCTATAGGGAACACAGAGACACTGAGGAAACAGACCTGTTAGACCGCCATAAACCAAAGCCAGGATAAAGAGCTTCAGTGAATGTGGTGTTGAAGGTGTGGAGGTGGATCAGTGTGTCAGAGGAGACTCTGTAGAAGGACAGAGTGCCAGCTGGACAGTCCACATACACTGCTACTCTACCAGAGGAGGAGGAGGTGAGGGAGGAGGAGAAAGAGGAGGAGAAGGACCGTGTCCTTCTCTTACTGTGACAGGCAGAGTAACCATAAACATCAGAGCACTCCTGACTCCAGGACTGCTTATTCCATCCAAACCTGCAGGACAAATGGTCTCCCCTCCTTCTGATCCCTCTGTAACTCACTGATATATAAACCCTTCCTTTCCACTCGACCTCCCAGTAACAGCGACCACTCAGACCATTTCTACACAGCAGCTGAGGCCAGTAGTCAAACCTCTCTGGAAGATCAGGATACGGCTGCTCCTCTGTCACCAATGTCACCATCCTGTTGTTGTCAGACAGTTTGAGCTTTCTGTGTACTGTGTTTGTGTCCAGTGTGAGTTCACAGGCATCTGATGGAGAGAACGAGACACAATACAGCAGCAGTTAATCATCTAACACACCTGATGGGTTTGCTACTTTATTTACAGACTTGACGGTTTAAGGTTCAGTGTGTAAGATTTAGTGGCATCTAGTGGTGAGGGTTGTGAATTGCAACCAACTGTCCAGACTACCACTGCTACCTAACTTTTCAAAGAGTGTAGGATAGCTACGGTGTCTGACACAGGACAGAGAGTAGCCTGTCAAGAAATTAGGTTTCTTTAGATGGACATATTAAGAAATTATATCTAATTATTCAGTAAACCAGATGTTACTGTGACTTGGCCACTGACAGACAACATGGAAAATGTAAGCCAAGAGTGTGAAACACTGTTTCTGCACCACAGTCCATTATAAACAACACATTAGATTTTATACAAACATTGACATGGGAAACACATTCATTCTCTCTGTGATTATGGATCCTCACAAAAACTGACCGCCAACAATAATATCTGGCCCGCTTCCAGAGTATGGTGTTTTGATAGGGGCAAAAAATATTAATAAATACTTTGACAGCAGTGGTTGATGACTGCGGATCAAACACTGAAACACAAACACTGCAGCACATACTGTAAGGTGGGATTGAACCCTCAACCCCAGGGATGCAAGTCCTGCACTTTACCAACTGAACTAACCAAACATCACATCAACAGCCTCCAATATTATGTCTTATATTCTCACCCACAATCTAATGGTTGAAACTATTGCTCTAATGCAAAACTTATTTGCCGACCCCTGCAGTATATTATTACTACTTCTTCTTCTTCTAACGTACGTATTCAACACAGTGATGAGTGTCTGCCCTGCCTGAATTCTACCAGAAGTACAACAAGAAGAAAGTAGTGACGAAACGCGCTCTGTAGCCTGTTTGTCTGTTTCCAGCTACTGTAGAAACATGATGATGCAACGTGGCGACGTCCATGGAAGGGGGTTCCCGCGGTTATGGAGATATAAATGTCTCATTCTAAGATAATAAAAACATAATGGTTTATTATGTAAGTTCTTTACACACCACTGAAAACATATTTATGGATCTTCTATTGTATCACTGTATTTTATCTTATACTTCACAGTTTTAAGACATCCTGCTGCTACATATAATTTTTCTGTTTTGCTACATTTCTGAAAAAAGTCACAATTTTTTAAATTAGGGTTCTGTTTCTTTTATATCTTCTTGATATTCTATTTTATATTGCATGTTCTTATACTGTTTTTCGTCTGTTTTTTATTTGGAGCCTTGCAACAAAATCTCACTCAAATGTACATCGTGAATGTGCAGTTGAGTGACTAAAGTCTGTCTAAGTCTAAGTCTAATATTGCATTTCTATCAATAAATCCTCAGAAATATTATGCACTGGAGCTTTAAAAAGGTTCATTAGGTAACTTTTATTGAAATATCTTTTTGGCATATTTGCTAAAAATGTCACTACATCCTGACAGTTGTACATGGGAGAGATAATTTTTTTTTTTTTAAATCAACGCAGGAGGGCAACGCAGAAAAGTTTGCAATGTATGTTCAATTTCTAATAACTGCAGCTTAAAGTAGCTCATTACATTTATTAATTTAGCTGACGCTCACACCAAAGGCATTTGATTTGATTTGATTTGATAGACTTTATTGTCCCCGAGGGGCAATTTGTTTTGCAACAGTAGTCGATACACCTCAACCAAATAATAAATAAAATACCTAAGAACATAAAACATACCAACATACAGTAGAGCGACCATGAAATATAGAACACTATATATCCATAACTCTCATATTACAATATATGTGCACGTTGCAGCCAGGAAACACAGACAGGCGCTTGAGAACTTGTGGTTTTCCTCTCATTTGTCTGTTCAAGAGTTCTCCAGACATCCCTTTCATCAATTTGAATCTGACTACTTTCTGAAGCCACTCTGAATTCAGCCAGTTCATCACTAAAATCGTGGGGGTCAAATCTCATGAAAAATTATTTAACTCCTCTGCCAGGATGGGTTAGGCTTATTGGTGCTAAACACTCTTTTCTTTCCTGTTCTGAATTCCCACCATAGATTTGATTCCTCTCCAGGCACAGTGAGAATTACCATTTTCAAGTTCATCCTCTGTCTTATTTTTAAACTGCATTTTGGCCAGCTTTATTTGCT
Organism: Micropterus salmoides; assembly: GCF_014851395.1. Classification (NCBI taxonomy): domain Eukaryota; kingdom Metazoa; phylum Chordata; class Actinopteri; order Centrarchiformes; family Centrarchidae; genus Micropterus; species Micropterus salmoides. The sequence goes on along the minus strand of NW_024040263.1, from coordinate 34,352,159 downwards.
TTTTCATCAACTTCTGAGCATCTCTTTGCTGGTGAATGTCACCCAGGTGAAAAGCTAGCCTTTTCTGAATGAGACTGTTCTTGAGGGATTTAGTAACCCAGGGCTTATTGAGAGTCACTTCATCCAAGTTTGTGCAGGACTCTAAAAACATCCCAATCAGTACTGTGAAAACAGCCATTCCTGGATAGCGCCCTCTGTCCACATAGAAACTTCTTCGCGCTCAACTTTCCCTTTCTTGAGGGTCGGTTGATCAGGGCTAGAGAGACACAGTTGTGGTCAGAAGAGCCTAATGGCGCCATTGCATAGGATTTATATGCACCCTTTATGGTGCCATAGCACAAGTCCAGTACCATATCTTGTTGGACAGGTTACATACTGGTAAAAATGACGAGGGGCTTTTTAAGACTACAACAGTTAAAATCACCAAGTATAAAATGCGGTGCATCAGGGGAAATGCTTTGCAAATGATGCACAAGTTTAACAATAGTGGATGTTGCATCTACCATGTTGGCTCTAGGATGAATATAAACCATATACTTGTGGGGATTTCCCGTGGTAGATAGAATGGGCGAATTGACATACAAGCACACGCTGACCAAAGCCATTGATTTCAAAATCCCAATTCAAGTCATGGTCTGTCAACCAAGTTTCAGTCAGTGCAATCAAACAAGCATTTTTGTATTCCAGTATATACTTCACGTTCGCTTGCAGTTCATCGACTTTATTCCTCAGTGACTGTGTGTTTCCGAGGATGACAGAGGGAAGTGGCAGGCGGCATAGCCCCGGTCTGCGTAGCCTCTGCCTCACTCCTCCTCTCCGGGCCACGCTTCCTTACTTGTACCGCTGTCTGCCTTCATGTATGAATAAATCCTTGTTTACTGATCTCTAGCGGTATGCCGTCGGGAAATGTCCCTGCAACAGAACTGTTGCATCGCATAAGAAAGTCATGACTATATTTCCGTCTGTTCTGGCTGGTTGTGATGTTGAAAGTTCAATACAGCCCCAAGAACAACCATGTTCATGAATAAAGCACTCATAACGTCCATGATGACTCCACGTAGTTAAAAGAGAAATCGAAAAACACACCATACACACAAGTTGGTTAAAAAAAACGACAGATTGGTAAAAGTCCACATACAAGACAACAAACACATGCAACTTCTGCTGCTTGTCGCTGCAACGAGTGCAGCGCCAGATCTGGAGGAGTAACTGTTGACTGCATGTGCCTTATCCACTGCGCCATTACCACATAGATCTAGACTTCAGAGTGACTTATTATTTAACTTCTTCTTTAAAACAGAGAACTGAATGCAGATACACAAGCTTTTAATTTAAACTACTTAAACATTCATTTCCTTGTTTTCATGAGTCAAATTGACACTTACACTTCTTAAGACCAGGTTTCAGTCTCTGCTCACCACCATGTTCCAACCTGGAAATAAAGTCAGAATGGACCTTAAGAAGCTTCCTCATCAGTGATCTTCAGAAACCTTAACTCAGATCCACAAGACAAAACAGCTGCATTTATAAAACACATTTTATAAACAGACACAGACAATTAAAATAAAATAATAAAAAGGTCAGACAAAAAGGAAAGTAAGTTTTAAAAATAAAAATGATTCAAGTCAGTGGTCAACAGAGACATTTTTGTCTTGGATTCAAAAGTATTAAGTTAATTAAATTTCATTTATATAGCACAATATCACAAATCTACCTCAAGAGGCTTTACACTCTCTGTGTCAAGGTACACCAAATGTCCTTAGACCCTTGATTAAGATAAAGAACCACCCCAAGAAATCATTTAATTATGAAAAAAAAAGAAATTATTGCTCAGGAAGAGCAACAGAGGAGGGATCCCACTTCCAGACAGGATATAGATGTTGTTTTTTCCTCATCAGATGGTTATCAATTTTTATAAATTCATATGATGTGATTTTCTGGAATTTTCTTTGGGATTCTGTCTTTCACTGTTAGAATGTACATATGATTAAAATTGTAGATTGTTGCATTCTTTGTAAGTGGGCAAACCTGCAAAATCAGCAAGGGGTCAAATACTTTTTTCCCCCACTGTAAGTATTCAGACCCTTTGCTCAGTATTTAGTAGAAGCACCCTTTTGATCTAATACAGCCATGAGTCGTTTTGGGAAAGATGCAACAAGTTTTTCACATCTGGATTTGGGTATCCTCTGCCATTCCTCCTTGCAGATCCTCTCCAGTTCTGTCAGGTTGGATGGTAAACGTTGGTGGACAGCCATTTTCAGGTCTCTCCAGAGATGCTCAATTGGGTTTAAGTCAGGGCTCTGGCTGGGCCATTCAAGAACAGCCACGGAGTTGTTGTGAAGCCACTCCTTCGTTATTTTAGCGGTGTGCTTAGGGTCATTGTCTTGTTGGAAGGTAAACCTTCGGCCCAGTCTGAGGTCCAGAGCACTCTGGAAAAGGTTTTCGTCCAGGATATCCCTGTACTTGGCCGCATTCATCTTTCCTCTCGATTGCAACCAGTGTCCTGTCCCTGCAGCTGAAAAACACCCCCACAGCATGATGCTGCCACCACCATGCTTCACTGTTGAGACTGTATTGGACAGGTGATGAGCAGTGCCTGGTTTTCTCCACACATACCGCTTAGAATTAAGGCCAAAAAGTTCTATCTTGGTCTCATCAGACCAGAGGATCTTATTTATCACCATCTTGGAGTCCTTCAGGTGTTTTTTAACAAACTCCATGCAGGCTTTCATGTGTCTTGCACTGAGGAGAGGCTTCCGTCGGGCCACTCTGCCATAAAGCCCCGACTGGTGGATTGCTGCAGTGATGGTTGACTTACTACAACTTTCTCCCATCTCCCGACTGCATCTCTGGAGCTCAGCCACAGTGACCTTTGGGTTCTTCTTTACCTCTCTCACCAAGGCTCTTCTCCCCCGATAGCTCAGTTTGGCCGGACGGCCAGCTCTAGGAAGGGTTCTGGTCGTCCCAAACGTCTTCCATTTGAGGATTATGGAGGCCACTGTACTCTTAGGAACCTTAAGTGCAGCAGAAATTTGTAACCTTGGCCAGATCTGTGCCTTGCCACAATTCTGTCTCTGAGCTCTTCAGGCAGTTCCTTTGACCTCATGATTCTCATTTGCTCTGACATGCACTGTGAGCTGTAAGGTCTTATATAGACAGGTGTGTGGCTTTCCTAATCAAGTCCAATCAGTATAATCAAACACAGCTGGACTCAAATGAAGGTGTAGAACCATCTCAAGGATGATCAGAAGAAATAGACAGCACCTGAGTTAAATATGAGTGTCACGGCAAAGGGTCTGAATACTTATGACCATGTGATATTTCAGTTTTTCTTTTTTAATAAATTTGCAAAAATTTCTACATTTCTGTTTTTTTCTGTCAAGATGGGGTGCTGAGTGTACATTACTGAGAAATAAAATGAACTTTTTTGATTTTTGGAAAATGGCTGCAATGAAACGAGTCAAAAATTTAAAGGGGTCTGAATACTTTCCGTACCCACTGTAAATAAACAAGACAGCACCGTCGTGAGAACTGAAATAATAACAATTAATTTAAATAAGTAACTGAATGAAAAACATTAAGAATAATTCTACCAGTGAGAACCTTGTTTGTATGTGTGTGACTGCAGCCTGGCAGGCCTTGTAGTACATCTATGCATGCAAGGGGGCCTCCTCACATTTTGCTGTCAACAACCTTGGGGTAACGAAGACTTAAACATCTCCAGAGATTGGCAAGGTAACTCTAGGGAAGGATGAGGTCAAGGGTGAAGATACAGTTGCCCTTGATCTCAACCTTCGTTGGATAACTGGATGTAAATGCTCCGTACTTGTATAGCACCTTTCTAGTCTTTTCGACCACTCAAAGCGCTTTTACACTACATCTGCATTCACCAGTCATACACATTCATACACTGAGCCTAAGTGCTCAAACGGAAACTAGCATTCACACTCATTCATACGCTTGGCGGAATAGCCGCCAGGGGCAATTCGGGGTTCAGTATCTTGCCCAAGGACACTTCGACACGCAACCAGGGGGAGCCAGGGATTGAACCGCCGACCTTCCGATTAACGGCCAACCCGCTCTACCTCCTGAGCCGCCCCGGATAACTGAGAACCTTCACAGACATCTAGGGAAGCAGCATTTAGTAGGAGAGAAGGCAGAGAACAGACTGCAGCGGGACACTTATGGTGACACCAGACTTATCTAAGGTGTCTGATTCTATTGGCCTTCCATGCACAATGATGTGCAAACACACTGCAGCACATGCCAGAAAACCGGTGCTGTCCACAGGTCTGATCGGGCTCCTCTGCAGGCCATGCCCATGATCACCACCCCTTCAGCTGTAGAGCCATAGATATCATGGGGCCATTGGAGAAAAGTAGCTCAGGGTACCGGTACATACATTAGAACAAACTTCATGTCATGTCTAATGGGCTGTCTGCAGGTACTCCTTACCACCCTGAGACTGATGGCCTGGTGGAGAGGTTCAACCATATGCTGAAATGTATGCTCAGGTTTGTGGCAGTTAAAGGGAAAGAGTGGCTACCATTTCTTCTTTGTGCCAACAGGGAAGGTTCTCAGCTTTCAAACTCTTGTATGGCTCTTGACCACTGGACTTGCTGAAGCAGAGTCTGAGGCGCCTGATGGCAAGGAGCCTTGTATATCATGTAGATGATGGACCACCTGGAGCAGCACAGGAAGGAAGGCCGTCACAACCTCCATGAAGCCCCAGAAAGCCTGATAGTTTTAACCAGGTCAGAAGGACCGTTTTCTTCAAGCAAACTTATGTCTAAGTGACAAGGCCCACTCACTGTGGTTAGGAAAATGACCCCAACCACATATGAGGTCCTGTATCCAGAAAAGGGGGAACCTTCTTAAATCCTTGAAGGAGAGGGGTTCCACTGGAGAACATATCCCTCTTGGTTTGCCAGATTAAAGAGGATGATGATTCAGAAGTGGTTGTGGAGGCCTGGAAAAAGCCTGGGAAGATCGACCTGACTGATGTCGCCTGGATGGTAACCAACCAGTGGAGTTACGGTAGGTGTTCGCAAGCGCTCCACTGTTGTTCCAAGAGAGACCAGGGCTGAAGACCATACTGAAACATTCATGTTCGTCTCACGCACACGCCCGCCCCTGCCAAAGTTGAACTGACTTGAACTTTCTGTAGCCTACGTGACACGCAGCACAAAAAGATGTATGAGAGACTGATCCTCGCCGTCTGTGACTTCCCTGAAATATATGTGTTCACTGAACAGTTATTGGGACATTAACAGGAGGGCATTTGCATTTATCAGCTATAGGAATATGAATAATATATATATAATATAATATTGCCTATCAACTAACGTTACTTATAGTTTTACTTTAAACTAGGCTATGAAGGAATACAGTAGAAGGATGTAGCAGGATGAGGGACTGATACTCTCCATCTGTGATTTCCCTGAAATATATTAACAGGACATTAACAGGAGGGATTTATCAGCTATATGAATATGAATAATATAGCCTATATAATAATATAGCCTATCAGCTAACGTTACTTAGCCTATAGTTTCACGTTAAGCTAGGCTATGAAGGAATACAGTAGCGCACAGAAGCCGTTGCCGTGGTTACTATCTACAGAGTGCCTTCCGTTTACTCGCGGAGCGCTTGTCTCGGTGTCTGTTCACATGAGAAGCGCAGAGCAACCTCGCGGGGCCAGGTGACTACGCAGGCGGAGTGTTGCTTCCCATGTGAAAAGACCTTAAGGTAGGAAGTGAAAGGCAGAATGGATGAGATGAAGGAAAGACCAAAAAATAATGCCTTCAGTTCCAATAGGGTCCTTGCACATTTCTCTTGCTAGGGCCCTAAATATACCCCCCAATGTACCCACAACAGTTACATTTTCATTCTCTTAGAAACACAGCGTTACACCACGTGACTTACATAAAGTACTTGATACTGCAATTTATTTTCAGTTGGATTTGATTTGTAAAAAAAAACCTCTGCCCTGTAGCCTAACCTGGGGCACTTCTTATTTTGAGATTATGTGAAACAAGATTGCATCGTGACCAAGTTTTAAGTTGAAAACTTTGCTCCTTCCATGAAGATCACTGAGTCTGTCTTCATTTTAGCCCCATCAATATGATTTGTATACTTCCTGAATCTTTTTACCTCATGGAGGAAATGTTGAGAGCAGGTGGAAGTTTGGGGAGACCAAGGTCAAATTTGGAAAAAGATGAGAAATCTTAGTTCTAACTAAAGAACTCATTTTATATTTAAATTCCTAACTTCAAACCATCTGGATCAGTGTGATTTCTCATGAGCTGGGCATTATCTTAAGAAGCCTTTAATAACAACTTTCCTAATAAACTCCAGAACAGCTACTAAATGGACCTTTACCTGAGATTGTTTTGTCAACTGCAGTTTCCAAGGTAAAGCATAAATTTGAACCTCTTGATGATTTTGCTGGCGGCACGGTGGTGCGATAATAATAATAATAATAATAATAATCCTTATTTGTAGAGCACTTTTCAAAAACAAGTTACAAAGTGCTTTAACAAGTGTAAAGAATAATACAAAAAAACAAGAGCATGAAAAATTAATATAAAATTAGTGAAATACAATAAAATAAAAGGGATAAAATAAAGTCAAATAAGATCGGGAAAGGCTCTCCTATAAAAGTATGTTTTAAGAAGGGACTTAAAAGAGTTCACTGACTCAGCCGACCTGATTTCCTCGGGCAGGCTGTTCCAGAGCCTCGGGGCCCTGACAGCAAACGCTCTGTCCCCTTTAGTTTTCAGTCGAGACTCTGGAACAGACAGCAGACCTCTGCCCGAGGATCTCAAGGTACGTGCTGGTGCGTATGGGACTAAAAGGTCAGAAATATAACAAGGCGAGAGGCCATGAAGAGCTTTAAAAGTGATCAATAGAATTTTAAAGTCAATTCTAAAACATACTGGGAGCCAGTGTAATGAAGCTAAAATAGGAGTAATGTGGTCATATTTCTTTGTTCTGGTTAAAAGCCTGGCAGCTGAGTTCTGGACAGTCTGGAGTCGATCAATAGATTTTTGGGTTAAACAGGTGAAAAGGCTGTTGCAATATCCAGGCGTGATGAGATGAAGGCGTGTAAAATGGTCTCGGTGTCCTTAAAAGTTAACATAGATCGAATTTTTGCTATATTTCTAAGTTGATAAAAACATGATTGAACAAGCTTTGTGGTGTGCTGCTCGAAATTTAAATTACTATCAAACCAAACACCAAGGTTCTTTGCCACAGGCTTAATGCGATTTACTAGGGAACCAGCAGATGGCAGTATTTGATTTGCCATCTGCTGGACCCGATGACCAGGATTTCTGTTTTGTCTGAGTTCAGCTGGAGGAAATTATTTGACATCCATTTTTTAACTTCACAAAGGCAGTTGTTAAGTGAACTCAGCATTCCAGGGTCTGTGGATCTGACGGGCAAGTATATTTGTGTGTCATCAGCATAAATATGAAAAGAAATGTCATGTTTATGGATAATATGTCCAAGGGGAAGCAGATACAAGGAAAACAAATGGGTCCTACGACCGACCCCTGAGGCACACCATATTTAACTGGACAGAACAAAGAGACATAGTTGTTTACAGACACACAAAACTTCCTATTTGACAGGTGGTCAAATAGGGTATGACCACGGTTATGGGTTTGCCCTTGACATGTTGTTTGAAGTTAAAAGAAGTGGCCATATTTAAAAAGTTAGTTGCATTAACATTGGTGGGGTCATCAACATGAATATTAAAATCGCCACAAAGAACAATTCTGTCATAATTTAAAACCAGAGT
>NW_024040263.1:34302990-34343855 GCF_014851395.1 Micropterus salmoides | reverse complement strand
AGAGAACACTGAATTAACCGGATCACTGGTCGTCTTAACGGCCTCAGTTAAAGCCCACATCATCGTCTAAAAGGCCTCTGGGGACCTGGACGTTATGTCTGCCTTCCCGGGGATGCCGTGGTGTTGCGTTACTGCCTGCGACGCTCTCACGTGGCCTCGACGAGCTCCACTCTGCCCTGAATGAAGGCGCGTCTTCCCCACGAGTCCTCAGGCTGCTCGCTTATGATCTGCATTTCACTAAATTCCAGAGCGGTGAGCAGAAGCCCCTCGCTCTGACCTGTCGGACGGACGCTAAAGCACTCGGAGTCCAATATGTTTTGGTACCAGAGCTGCAGGTCAGAGGAGTGGAAACGCCGCCATACAAGGAGCTTCACAGATCAAAACCGCGCTGACCCACGGCTCGGTCCGTTTACTGTAAACCTCCAGTCGACCCCGCCGTCCTGTAATGGCAGCAATTCCCTTTGTGAAGCTTCACTAACTGCAGGAGGTCAGGACACGCTGTCACTTCTGGGAGTTTGATCCAGAGCGCCGTCCCAAAATGATATCATCTATAGTTGTTAGTGACATAATAAACACACCATTAAAATGCTGATGAAATGAATAACTCCTCATTTTTGCTCCATTCCAAGAAACGGGCGGGAAGGCGAACTGTAGATGTTATCTGTTGGGCTAAATTAACTCCTTTTTTAGCTCCTATGTTTCACCAAGTTTTTCACTCGGGTTCAAAACTTTCTGCACATTCAGAATCTGTCCCACATGTCTGCGTCACCGCTCTGCTGCCCCTTCAGACCGTCTGACAGGCACAGTTTGGGACTGGTCAGCAGGCAGAAATCTCATCACTAATCCACCAGGGCTGAACGATTTGGGGGGAAAATCTAATTGCGATTGTTCTGCCAGATTATTTAAAAATTTTTCTTATTATTGAAGTTTTGCATAAGTTCAGTTGTTAACGCCGGGCTATTTTTGGCTGAAGCCGTGTGAAGCAGCATAGAGCAGATGAACCAGGCAGGAAGTCGGACACAGAACGGCATAGAGAATCCGGTCAGTTTTCAAAATAAAACACCTTTTGCAGATTCCCGATCGTACAGCAACACTAAACACAGTTAAAACAAACAGAAACACTTTAACTACGTAGCTACTTAACCATAGTAGAAACACAAAAATCAAGGACAACTGAACAAGTCCGCAAAATCAGGCAGGCAAAACGCTCTTATTCTGAAATACTCCATGTGGATATGTACCGTTAGCCTGCAGAGAGTGGAACGGGCTCACAGAGAGCCGTGTGTAGTTGAAGCACAAAATGACAAATTAACGACATGTTAACATGTAGGCTAAACGCTTGAAACCACCTTCTGATATGTGGGCAGGTGATGAGGTCACATTTCAGTCTTTCACCATGTTTGTGCTTCGTTTTATAACATGAATGGATTTTTTGCTTCCTGAGTTTTAATTTAGAGCAACGTTTGGAGTGCGTTAAATGAATCGGTCAGATGTGCGAAGTGGATCAGGAATAATGATGATAAATTGTTAGAGAAGCCAGATAACGAACAGATGTCCTGGCGTGAGTTTCACTCTCCGTCTTGTCAAACTCTTACCCACGACTTTCCCTCTCAGGTGGCCACGGGTTGAAATCTGACACGTCCCCGATGAGGCGCCAGGAGGAGGAGGAAGACGACCTGCTGGAGGAGGAAGTGGGCGTGGCCAGGCCTGTGCAGATCGTGGTGGCGGACGAGGAGGAGCACTCGTTCTCGCTGCAGGAGGAGGCGCTGGAGCGGCTGCTGCTGCAGGAGGAGGTGCGGGACCTCCACGTGGTCGTCGTCTCCGTGGCCGGGGCTTTCCGGAAGGGCAAGTCGTTCCTGCTGGACTTCATGCTGCGCTTCATGTACAAACAGGTACGCTGTCCACGGAGAAACTCAGAGCACGCCATGCTGACGTGTGTTCTGACTCTGATGTACGCCCTGCAGAGTGACGGCCAGGTTTCAGTATTTAGTAACGTCAGATTTGATGGAATATAATGAGAGACACACAAGTCTTTTAGGGTGAAGCTGCTTTATTCAGTGTCTTTAATGTTTTAGCTTCTACTTGACCGATCAAGCAGGTTCCTGTACTTTGGGAAAGTACTACCCCCTCAGAGCAGGGACATTTTTTTGTAGGGGTAAAACAAAGTGCCCAGAACTTAATTTAGACCCTGGTCACTGCGGAGTTTCAGGGTGAAGTTCCTGTGGTGGAAACGCAGCTGAAGGTTCGGTCCAGACAGCCAGAGTTTGAGGAACTGTACACACACGTGAAACCATGAAAATGTCTTTTGGGAAGCTGGACATTTTTTCCTGCAGCAGTTGTTGAAACGGCGACTGACCTTTTGGCCGTGCTAATCTACGGTAAGCACTGAGGAACATTCTGGAGGCTTGCATCGCGCTGTAAAGAGGATTTCAGGCCGGCACAATGGCAGCTCTGTGGCTGGGCCTCCTCAGAGCTCACTGCTGCTTATTCCACACATAAAGGCCATCTTTATGCATAGAATAAGCCCCGCCCACACGGATCGGGTCACGGCGAGGGTTTGCTTTTCACACACACCTCATGCACAGGTCAGAGTTTGGAGGATGGGATCGGCCTGCGTGAAGGACCTCATGTTTTATCTGACTACACAGTCTGTGTGTCAACGACAGGAAGAAGAAGTCGAGGGTGACGAATATCAGAGTCTACAGCGCAGGAGGCGCCCAGGTCTGTTTGAGAGACATCAGAGGCGCCGCTGGGTCTAAAAATCATGACCTCAGTTTTACTCTGGTTGAATTTAAGGCCGTCCAGGCTTTCATAGCGTTAATGGAGGACAAACTCTGACAAAGTTCAATGCTTTACCATGAAGACGCCGTCTGTGTGTCGAGAGCTGGAGGCGGGACCAAATCTAAAAACCCTGATCCTGTATTTAAAAACACCAACCTTTTAAAACCACTGAGGTCGTTCTCCTTTTGGTCCTTCCTGTTTGTGGCCCCCACAGCTTCCTGTTTCTACAGTAAATGCTGTTCGTTACGTGAAGTAAACTTAATTCTGCTTCAGAGTTGAACAGTGTGATATCCTCTCCCCCCTCCCCTCCCCGGTCTCTGTCCAGGCGTCTGGTTCGTGGGTCGGCAGCGAGGAGGAGCCTCTCACCGGCTTCAACTGGCGGGGCGGCTGCGAGCGTGAGACCACGGGCATCCTGGCCTGGAGCGAGGTGTTCGTGGTGGAGAAACCCGGCCGCAAGGTCAGTTCACATGCCGGGTTTCTGCCCAGGCAGCGAAGTACCACACTAACACGCGATGGCGCTGTCGTGACATGAATGTGCTGCTGCTGTCGTTGCAGGTTGCAGTTCTTCTAATGGACACACAGGGGGCGTTTGACAGCCAGTCGACCATCAAAGACTGTGCCACGCTGTTCGCCCTGAGCACCATGACCAGCTCAGTCCAGGTCAGCAGTCCACAAAGCGTCATGGGTCAAGGTCATCAACCTGTAGAGGGCTGTAGCTGAGGGGGGGTCAGACCAGGTCTGCTGCAGGCTAAACAACCGCACAGAGACCTCTTTAAGAGGGAGGGCGTCTCCAAGTGGACTCACATAGAAGCAGATATGTGAGAAGCTGAACTATTAATAACTCTAAATCCATCTCATCTGTGTAAAAGCAACGTTATGTCACCTCAGCGCGTTGCATTTTTAGCTGTTAAAACGCTCTGCTCGCGCCGCCTCAGGTCATTAAGTCCATTAAACATGTGCGACAGCGACTCCTTAGTAATGACCTCGAATAATTTCTGTACAAATCTGTGTGGTTCCTTCTCTCATTATTTAGTTTCAAATACTGAATTTGATATTTAATGAGTCCTATTAGTGCAGCTTTGTGTGTTACACTTGATAAACCTGCAGCAGATACACCTGGGCGACGGCGGTGCCTGATTTAATGTAATTAAGATGAGCTTGAACATCGACAGGTGGGTTTTGAGTTAGAAAAACAAGAGGCAGTTTGTAACTCACTAGCAGCTGGGACTTTCCTGAGAGTCCTCCGCTTTCTTCAGTTTAAAATTAATTCGCTGATAGTTGTCGGTACAATCAACGGTACGCAGCAGACGTGAACTGTTATTAGTTAACTCTGCGAGCTGTATATTAACGAATCATTCACGGTTTAAAGGTTTCGGGTAATTTTTGTTCAGCCTCTCTGCAGCTGTTTCCACCTGACCTTTATTTTCTTTGTGAGATGGAAGGATTTAGAAAGTTGCTGCGGAGAGCCTCCAGCTGCAGGAACACGTGGATTATGTATAATATCAGGAGCTCAGGCTTCATCCAGCAGAGGGAAGTGCGCCGGTTCCCCTGGCAACACAACCCATAGTCTATTAGAGGGGGAGCGGGGGCGCAGGAGGTCGCACACGTTAAGCACAAACTGCTTTTATATTGTGAGAAATAACAGGAAGTCATCGCTCCCAGTAGCGCTAGCTTCGTAGCGGAGCGTTCAGGCGCAGTCAAATCAACGCAGCAGCTGGTTTATTAATCCAGCGCCTGTGTGAAAAAACAATGAGAGGAGAGGCGACTGCTGGAAGTGGAGGCGTCGTGTTAAAGTTCACGATCTGCTCGCTCAACAATTATTTGATAAATGGTTTTAAAACGCATCAAATGATCCATTCTGATCATTTTGGCGCTGGTGATTTCCCTTTGGCGCTCGCTAAAAGCTTTTCCCCTGGTCTGGACCAGATGAACGGAGCTCCAGGTGCGAGAGCAGCCGGTCTGTTTCCCTCACGGCCCCCTGGATGTAAGGGCCCACAAGAGGTTGCCCAGCTGACTAACGGGCTCAGGTGTCTTCTTGTTGTGTGTTTCAGGTGTACAACCTGTCCCAGAACGTCCAGGAGGACGACCTCCAGCACCTGCAGGTCAGGACTAATCAGATATGCAGACAGTAGTTTCTGAGCTTCATGACTGCAGGGTTAGATTTTAATCTGCTGGCTGTTTCCTGTCCTCAGCTGTTCACGGAGTACGGGCGGCTGGCCATGGAGGAGGTCTACGAGAAACCCTTTCAGGTGAGATCTGCAGAACGCGTTCAGAGTTTCATTTACCAGATGACCAAACCAGACTGGATTCTTTTAGTTTTAAGGCACTGAATCGGCAGAAGCTCGTGTTCCTTCACGCTCCTCCTCTTCTGCTTTGTAATGTAAACAAATCTAAAGCTGAAACATCCTCTGCATAAAGTGTTTTTGTTAGAATCCATCATGGATCAATGACCTGACTGTGTCCCTCCGTTCAGACTCTGATGTTCCTGATCAGAGACTGGAGTTACCCCTACGAGCACCCGTACGGTCTGGAGGGAGGGCGGAGCTTCCTGGAGAAACGGCTGCAGGTGAGCAGTGAGCCTCTGCAGGGCGGCGTCAGTAAGGCCGGGCCAAACGGGCAAAAATGTTTTCACAATAAGAAAGATAATCGATAAAGTTCAAATCATGATTTCTTTCAAGTTTAAAGGCTGATTTTTGCTCCTGAGTGAAAATTGAAGAAACCAGATGGTTAAACTTTTCTTTATGGTCAGAATGGGACAAACAAACACTTCACACGTCTGAGGGAGAAATATTATAACATGTTTTCACTCCCTTTTCCTCAACATGATAAACATCTCAATAGAAAATTAAGTGCTAATTTGTTAGAAATTCAAATGAATTAAATCAAACATTTGACGATATATTGAACATTGGTTATTTTTGTTATTGAGGAAAATTATATTGCGATAATTATCTTTATTATTTTTTTTCCCGGCCCCAAGTGGAAAGTATTACTACTGTAATATGTACTGTTGTTTTGTTTTACAGACTTTATTATAAAGTAAATTTGGTGCCACAAGTATTTCAGTTGATGGCGTCTGTGTGTTCAGGTGAAGCAGAACCAACACGAGGAGCTGCAGAACGTCAGGAAACACATCCACTCCTGCTTCTCCAACATCGGCTGCTTCCTGCTGCCTCACCCCGGCCTCAAGGTGGCCACCAACCCTCACTTCGACGGCCGGCTCCGAGGTAGAACGCTAACGTTAGCCGCAGCAACGAGCCGCCCAGCCACGGCGAGACTTTAACTTTAATAATCAAATTTAACGATGTGCGTTTGTGTCTCAGATATCGATGAGGATTTTAAGAAGGAGCTGGTGAACCTCGTCCCGACGCTGCTCTCCCCAGAGAACCTGGTGGAAAAAGAGATCGGCGGAGTCAAAATCACCTGCAGAGACCTGCTGCACTACTTCAAGGTGAGTTCATACCTGAGTGTGTCTGCGTCGCTTCATCTTTCACTCTCTCACTGCGTCGGAGGAAGCAGGAAACATTCATGTTCTGGATCCATCGTTTCTCAACTCGTCCCCCTCAAAGATCTGACGCCGTCGTTTCCTGGAGCTTTAAAAGTCCTGATCAGACAGAAGTTAATAGTATTTTTTGTTTAGGAGTACTAAATCATTATTTAATAATGCAGTAAGTCTGCATCAGACGGTCTGATCACAGATCACGACATGGACCTGTGAAGTGCACAAATGGCTGTAAAGGCAGCTTATGTGTCTCCATGAGTGAATGAATATATACAGTATCTCACAAAAGTGAGTGAGTAAGGAGTAATTTTTCTAAATATTTGATAAAATCTTTTCATGTCTCAACACTGAAGAAATGACCCTTTGCTCCAGTGTAAAGTAGTGAGTGTACAGCCGTTAATGTCTAAACCGCCGACAACAACAGTGAGGACACCCCTAAGTGAAAATGTTCAAATTGGGCCCAATTAGCCATTTTCCCTCCCCGGTGTCATGTGACTCGTTAGTGTTACAAGGTCTCAGGTGTGAACGGGCTGCAGGTGTTAAATCTGGTGTTATCGCTCTCAAACTGGTGACTGGAAGTTCAACATGGCAAAGATCTCCTGAGGATTTATATCAAGATGTGTCGACCTTCCATCAATATTAATATTATAATAATTAGCATATTGTTTTATAATGTTTCTATAGTATTTTTTTGTAACTTGGTCATTTTTATATTATGTGTGTTCTCGACTGTTACTGTGCCTTTAATGTGTTTATTGTATTTACCAAACTGACAAACCTAAAACGTATTCTGATAAATCTGAAATATTGTAAATGACAATTTATTAAATAGTACAGAAATGGTAAATAAGTACTATTAAATTACACACATACACTGGGAGCTTCCTGTCACTGGTTCACATGGCGGTCACACCAGAAACAATCAATAAACATCAACCGGGGTCATCGGCAGACCAGAGTTTAACGCTGCGTTCCAGGCAACTCGGAACTGGGAAATTTCCGACCTCCAACGTGGAAAAAGTAGCACGGAACGCAAACCTGAAGTCAGATTTCCTACTCGTGAACTCGCAGAGAAAATCTGTACCCCGAGTTCAAGAGCAGCAGCTGAATGACGTCGCGGCAGCTCCCCTGGAAGCGCACGCTGTAGATTTATCACTTGTTTTTAATAAAAACACCAAGTGCAGAAACCTGCCATAGAAACACAAGTTTGTCACGGTCCGCCATGTTTGTTGTTTATATTTAGCGTCACGCACCTGGAAATTTCCCAGTGCCGACGGGTCCGGAACGAGGCGCGAGTCTGGCGTTCACTCCGAGCCGGACTAAACTGGTTGAACCAGCAGCAGATGTTTAGAGTTTGGCTTGGTCCTCCTGATTGTTCCTGTTCTGTCTGTGATTTCAGGCTTACATGAAGATCTACCAGGGAGAAGAGCTTCCTCACCCCAAGTCCATGCTGCAGGTTAAACGGCGCCGCCCGCTGGACGCTTCGTGATATTTAGGTCCTCAAACTGTTTAGAGTCACGTGCATGTTGAATTTGTGTTTTTGTCATCTGTTACCTAGGCAACAGCTGAAGCCAACAACCTTGCAGCTGTAGCAGGAGCCAAAGACTTGTACAACAAAAGCATGGAGCAGGTAACGCATCACTTCCTGTTCGGCCGGCTCTAATTGGACGTCGGCGCCGCAGCCCGTTATAACATCTCCTGTGTTCCGTGTCAGGTCTGCGGCGGCGACAAACCCTACATTTCCCCGACGGAGCTGGAGCGGCGCCACGCAGAGCTGCGGCAGGCGTCGGTGAAGCAGTTCCGCTCCGTCAAGAAGATGGGCGGCGAGGATTTCTGCCGGCGCTACCAGGAGCAGCTGGAGGCGGAGCTCGACGAGGCCTACGCCAACTTCGGCAAGCACAACGACGGCAAGAACATCTTCTACGCCGCGCGGACGCCCGCCACGCTGTTCGCGGTCATGTTCGTCATGTACGTGGTGTCGCTGGTCACGGGCTTCGTGGGCATCAACTCCGTGGCCACGCTGTGTAACCTGGTGATGGGCGTGGCTCTGACGGCGCTCTGCATCTGGGCTTACGCCAAATACTCCGGGGAGTTCCGCGAGGTCGGAGGAGTCATCGACCAGGTGGCCGAAACCCTCTGGGAACAGGTGAGAGTGAAGGTTTTCTCTCGCAGTCGCAGGTGACGTAGAGTTTGTTTCGACGATGAAACGCTCTGTTAATCTGCTGAAGTGTTTTTAGAGAGATTCAGCTTCCTGTGTGGTGCGAAAGATGCTCGCGGTTAAACGGCGAGATCACAACTCTTACATGACACCATCAGGACCCACCGAGTCATTAGGTTTATTACGGCTGAACGTACGATAGGCTCGATCATTTTTAGAAGTAATTATAAACGTGACACAAGTGGACGAAGGCGAAACTGACAGGTTTTAATGAGGCTCGTTAACGACGGGGTCTTCCTCACTGAGGACGGCCGTCAAACTGAAACGTGTCGACAGAGCGTCACATTGAATTCAGCTGTTCTGCTCTCTTTCATCCTCTTTATTCTCTCTCTTAATGCTTCCAGAGGACTCCACGGAAGGTGAGGACAAATTCAGCTAATTACCTGTTTGTTGCGGATGTGTCCGTATATAAAACCTCAGACTCTGGATCAGTTAACTGGATCGTTTCCACCTGGTATGAAAATTATGGATGCACCGATCCGAAACTGTAAATCTGTCAGACACCTGTGACGGCCTGACCTTTTCTCAGTCCCTCCTTGCACTCGTATCGGTTCAGTAGTCAAGTCCCGTCAGTGCATCCCTAATGAAAATGTCATCGTCTCCTCTCACTCCTCCACCTGACCGCCTCTTCTTCCTCCACCAGATCTTCTCCAAACTCTTCGAAGTGGCTCGGAGTCGAATCCCGTTGGGAAGCCTGATCCCGGCGCCGCGGCCCCGGCTCGCCTCAAACAACAACGTGAAGAAGAAAAACTAGCGGCACGTCACTCTTACCCCCCCCCCCCTCCCCCCTCCTCCTCCTCCCACCACCACCTCCTCCCTCTGCGGCGTTTGGAAACGGCGTTTTTAGGACGGTTTGATGGTGTAAATCACTTTCTGTTCTGACTGTAGAAGGTTACCTCGCCGTGCCGGCTGTAGACCCGGATGAAGCAGTGATGTATTTTTATTAGTTGTCAGCGGGCGGGGTTACGGTATTTATTGGTGGGCGGGGCCATTAGTCTATCACTCGAGTGTCGTCACAGGTGTGCGTTCACCTGCCGGCTGACGGCGACGACTCGACATTATTGATTCCCGTTTTATGTGAATGTATGAATGAAGAGCATGACCACAGACCCTCCTCACGGCTCTCCTCCTCCTCCCGTCGACTCCGTCACGAGGAGGAGGAGGAGGCGGAGTCACAACCAAAGTTTACAGCTTTACCTGACTGAGGCGCTCAGACCGAGCGGACTGACAAACGGGCACGACGCCGTTGGGAGCGAACGGTTTCAGGGACTTTTCACGGTTACCCAGAATCACAAACGCATGGACGGCCTGCGAACGGGTTAGCTTAGCTTCAAGCCTGCCGGAGGCACAAATCTGAAAAACAAACGCACGGGCATTTAGATTCCTTCTGGAACACGTCTGTGTTTAAAGATTTTTAGAATATTTACCACAGCGAGTCTGTGGAAATGTCTGACCAAGATTATTATTATTTTTTTTTTATTCTGTGCAAAAAGTAAACGTGTGAGATCATAAAAACTCCCTGCTGCTGGATATCACGCTAAAATGAACGTTTACTTCCCCTCCTCCAAAGAGACGTCTGTGTGACCAAATCAGAGTTGTTAGCTTAGCATTACTTGGTTTTCATGAGCAGTTAACAATGTTGTTTTTATTATTTTAAAAACAGGAGTTTTTAAATAAAACACAATAAACAAACATCAGGGATGTAAAGAAACGAGACGGTTCCTGATGACGCTGATCCAGCAGAGATAACCTGAGCTGCAATCAGTCAGTAACAAATAAAAAGACAGGAATCACGTGTTTTTTAAAAGTTGTTATCTCCGTGTTGCCGCTCCTAACGAGGCGTCCATGCGTTTGTCTCGACTCGGGGGGGCGGAAATAGAGCTGAAAGTAAAATAAACTGAATTTCCTCCAAACCAGTCGAAGCTAAGAGCGTCTGTAGTCTGTGATTTTTAGACCACTTAATAATTTAATTTTTATCTTTATTATCCGTAATGATGTGATCATGACTTTCAGTATTGCCCCTCTTCTTCAGACCGACCTCGTTTAAAGTCCAGAGCTGGAACCCCGGGGGGGCGACGAGGAACCAGCTCTGTACTGAACGCACAAACGTGAGGCTTGATTTTTAAAGTTAAATGCTCCTCGAGTCTTTAATTTAATCCGGGGATTATTATTTTGGGACGGTGATGATCTTCAGTCCTCTTGATCTGACTGCCAAGAGAAGCTTTCAATGTTTAGTCCAGCTGAGACCTGTAGATAGTATTTAAATCTGTTATTTATCTGAGTGTTTCTGTCACCTCCTCCCCCTCCTGAAGGAACAATCCTCCTCCCTGTTTTTTAAAAAGCACCACAAGCCGTTTAGTGAAACACTAAAAATCCTCCACGTAAGACGAAGACGGTGTTTCTGTTTTAAAGCCAAACTTCTGATGACTGAAGGGTTCATTCCATCACGTTTCCTATTTATTTTAATTGTCATTCCATCCACACCACATCTTCACCACCACCGTGTGCTTTTTGTTTTTGTACAGTTTAGTTTTTTACAGCCTCCTCCACACACCGGGCATGTGAACCAACTCTATACATATATAAATATACATTTTTCTAGACCTTTTTGTAGCTGGGAGAACAAACGGTTCGGGGCGGTTAGACCAGATTCAGCTCACTGGATGTGAAGGAATGCTTTCGTGATTTGTGGATATGTCTAATAAATTCCTTTTTTTTATATATATATTTGTAAATTTAATCTTACATGAGCACTGCGATTCCCCCTCCTGCTCTGCTGGCGAAGAATGTTTATAATGTTTTTCTTTTCTTGGTCTTTTTGTTGCATTTCAAAGTTATTTTCGTTAATTTATTTTTCAGTACAATATTAAACCAAACTCCTACAACACAGAGCGGCATTGTTGTCTTTTTTTTATTTTAGTTTGAGATGTCTGGGAGGCAGTTTTCAGATGAGATGGACTCACACTGGTGAAACTCTCACTGTTACAGCAGCTCCACATACAACAGAGAGGAAAAGACACATTAAATAAAAAAAAAAATGGAAATAAAGCTGCAAGCGACCATTTGCAAGTTCAAACTTTTTCAAAATAATTTGTTACGAAACACATCTTGTGACTTTTGTGACGATTAAACAACCTGCTTCTGATTTATAGTCTGATCTGAGTCATGCTGCGCCTTATTCATAGCGCCCCCTAGAGATCGCTTTGGATGAAACTTTCAGGGGATGTTTCAGGCACTTGTGTGATTTCTAAAGAGGTGGTATTCTGCTTTTTGGCTTTTCCCCTCTCCTTTTGTTGAGTTATATACAGTGGGTACGGAAAGTATTCAGACCCCTTTAAATTTTTCACTCTTTGTTTCATTGCAGCCATTTTCCAAAAATCAAAAAAGTTCATTTTATTTCTCAGTAATGTACACTCAGCACCCCATCTTGACAGAAAAAAACAGAAATGTAGAAATTTTTGCAAATGTATTAAAAAAGAAAAACTGAAATATCACATGGTCATAAGTATTCAGACCCTTTGCCGTGACACTCATATTTAACTCAGGTGCTGTCTATTTCTTCTGATCATCCTTGAGATGGTTCTACACCTTCATTTGAGTCCAGCTGTGTTTGATTATACTGATTGGACTTGATTAGGAAAGCCACACACCTGTCTATATAAGACCTTACAGCTCACAGTGCATGTCAGAGCAAATGAGAATCATGAGGTCAAAGGAACTGCCTGAAGAGCTCAGAGACAGAATTGTGGCAAGGCACAGATCTGGCCAAGGTTACAAAAAAATTTCTGCTGCACGTAAGGTTCCTAAGAGCACAGTGGCCTCCATAATCCTCAAATGGAAGACGTTTGGGACGACCAGAACCCTTCCTAGAGCTGGCCGTCCGGCCAAACTGAGCTATCGGGGGAGAAGAGCCTTGGTGAGAGAGGTAAAGAAGAACCCAAAGGTCACTGTGGCTGAGCTCCAGAGATGCAGTCGGGAGATGGGAGAAAGTTGTAGTAAGTCAACCATCACTGCAGCAATCCACCAGTCGGGGCTTTATGGCAGAGTGGCCCGACGGAAGCCTCTCCTCAGTGCAAGACACATGAAAGCCTGCATGGAGTTTGCTAAAAAACATCTGAAGGACTCCAAGATGGTGATAAATAAGATCCTCTGGTCTGATGAGACCAAGATAGAACTTTTTGGCCTTAATTCTAAGCGGTATGTGTGGAGAACACCAGGCACTGCTCATCACCTGTCCAATACAGTCTCAACAGTGAAGCATGGTGGTGGCAGCATCATGCTGTGGGGGTGTTTTTCAGCTGCAGGGACAGGACGACTGGTTGCAATCGAGGGAAAGATGAATGCGGCCAAGTACAGGGATATCCTGGACGAAAACCTTTTCCAGAGTGCTCTGGACCTCAGACTGGGCCGAAGGTTTACCTTCCAACAAGACAATGACCCTAAGCACACCGCTAAAATAACGAAGGAGTGGCTTCACAACAACTCCGTGGCTGTTCTTGAATGGCCCAGCCAGAGCCCTGACTTAAACCCAATTGAGCATCTCTGGAGAGACCTGAAAATGGCTGTCCACCAACGTTTACCATCCAACCTGACAGAACTGGAGAGGATCTGCAAGGAGGAATGGCAGAGGATCCCAAATCCAGATGTGAAAAACTTGTTGCATCTTTCCCAAAACGACTCATGGCTGTATTAGATCAAAAGGGTGCTTCTACTAAATACTAAGCAAAGGGTCTGAATACTTATGACCATGTGATATTTCAGTTTGTCTTTTTTAATACATTTGCAAAAATTTCTACACTTCTGTTTTTTTCTGTCAAGATGGGGTGCTGAGTGTACATTACTGAGATATAAAATGAACTTTTTTGATTTTTGGAAAATGGCTGCAATGAAACAAAGAGTGAAAAATTTAAAGGGGTCTGAATACTTTCCGTACCCACTGTATTCCTTTTGTGCATGTAACAAAGTGGAAAAAGCCTAAAGGGAGTTCCCATCTCCCACAGAAAACCCTGCTCTGGACTGAAAACTGCTCGTTTGTAGTCCAGCCTCATAACGCTCGCCAAGCGGCTACTCGGACACGCCCTCAAAAACACTGGGTGCTTCTCAAGTCTCTTATTTGTCGTTTACTCGCTTGAACCGGAAGTTGTTGGGTTTTTTTTTTTTTGATTCTCCGTCTAGTTAAAATCTGAGTTAAGTAGGTCTGAACAACAGAAGCACAACACACAACCTTCTTCATTTAAGCACATTGGAAAGTTTGTCAGCAAGAAACCTGTTTTACATAATTTATCGTCATTTCTAGTCAGTCACATGAGGCTGGTCATTCCTGTGTTTAGTCCAAATAGATAAAACATAGTAGCCTAAACAAGTAATGAGTCAAAACTAAACTGCACTAAAGTCTCTAATGAAGCAAGCAAAGGAAAATAAATCCGTTCATCCAGCCATCAGCTGATGAAAGAATGAATGAAAACTACTGTGGAGTGATCGAGCCCATGACAAGTGATGTGACTTGTATAAATTAAATGTAGGCCTGTGCAGTAGGCTACTGTTAAAGGATATCTGAAGAGGAAATAAACTGAAAGCCTAAACTGAGCTAAAGTAGACTTAGATACGAGTGACATCTTTACAATTTCCCTGACACGCTTTGCCTAATAAATCCCAAGACATCATATTCTGGGTTATTCAATAACGAATTCAGAATCAATAAATGATATAATATCAGCATTGTGCCAGTAGAAATGATCCCGTGCCTCTGAGCAGGACACAGTACATGTGCAGGTGTTTGTTAAACAGGTAATGGCTACTGAGAGACTTTATTAGTATCAGAACATTGCATTGATCACAAAATGGACGTCGCTTCGGAGGACGGGACGTCTCATGTCTCTAAAAACATTTCCTCGTACCTTCCCTCCTTGCTTGGTTTCCTTGCGTCTCTCCATGCATCCTCGGTGGGCGGGACTAAGACGCAAGGAAAAGACACAAGTGAGGGAAACGTGGATGCAATTAAGAGACCTGAGAAGCACCTACTGAGCTGCAGCACACAGCTCTCCTCTCCCTTCCAAACACTAGCTACCCTCCAGGCAGTCAGTGGACATAAAGTTGTTCCTGTGATGTAGAGACAGAGCTCAGTTAAAACTTTATGGATACAGATTAATAACTCACCGCTCTGAAACTCTCGCTCCAGTCCGTGTTGCCGAGCCGGTCGGCAACACGGACGGCTGAACCCGAGCTGTTTACCGGCTTCTCGCTGACCCGCCCTTCTCTGCTTCTGATTGGCTAGTAGTCCTTAACTAGGAACTGAGCATGTGCAACTCCCAACAAAGATCATTTAGAGACAAGATATATCACTCCATAGCTAAAACGAAGCCTTCAACACAGGCTGAAAAGAGGAGCAGCAGCAATGTGCAGTAGGACAAAAATATAACCATGTAAACCTGCTCTGGTACAGACTCTAAATAAGATGAGGAACCTAAAAATGAGCAGAATACCACCTCTTTAACTATTTATTATTTATCATTTAAACTTAAATGAGAGATAAACAAGCTTTATACAACTTTTGATAAACTGTCCAGTGTTGATCAACCAACTGTCTGATGGCAGTCAGATCTACGGTCTAGAAGGAGATGTCATAAAATGTGTTTAGGACGTGGCCTTTCAAAAACCTTTCATGCTTATTTACAGCGCCACCATGTGGCCGGTTGGGCTTAGATTTCTGTGGAAACGCATGCACACAATCTCCAGTTATTTCCTGCCAGTACCTCTGGGGGTCCCCGGTCCCCACTTTGAGAATCAGTGGAGTAGGCTATGGGGCCACGCCTTCTTGGAGCTTTAAACTGCATCTCATGATGACGTGGTGATCACGTGACCTGAAAATAAGCAGAATACCACCTCTTTAATGGCATCGCAGCTCAACGTTGTTAATGAGAATTGATCCAAAGAAGAGTCTCAACAAGCAGGTGAGTTTTTACCCTCTGAGGGCCGCACAGCAACGCATGCTGCCCCGAACACACCTGCTGTTTCTACATTCTACTTATTGATCACACAGACTCGGAGCCGGAGACACAGTTTGTTAAAGTCAGCTGTCCTGACGGGAAAAGAAAAGAAAGGATCATCAGACAGTCGCTCTGTAAAAATATCCAAAGTGCTGCAACATATCAGTTATCTAATAAACTAATAAATGTGCAGCTGTTACTGAATCTGATTCTTAGGGAGGAAAATGATGAACATGTGGGATTATTTAGGACCAAACTGTGTTCTCTGGAGACATCAGCTGTACCACAGGTTTCTGAGAAAATCTGCTCCACAGGGTTTTATTGAAAGACGACTTTACTTTCACTACATTTACAGCAGTTTGATAAACTCTCATTATTTACATCCTTAAAACTCAGGAAGTCTTTAATTCACTGGTTCTCTGTCAGATCAGATATGACAACTTCATGTTAAACACATCAGCAGAAACAACACAATGAAAACTACAGCATTTAGTCATCACCATCATCATCATCTTCATCTTCATCATCATCAGTAGCAGCAGCAGCAGCATCATCTACAGTCACACAGACCTTCGCTGGTAAAACCTTCAGTGGGAGTTCATCCACAGTGCCAATAAATGGAAACATCCTGTCAGTGAAAGTGTGTATGAAGGTGTGTATGTGTGTGTTAGTATCAGGATCAGAGAACGACAGCTTTCCTCTGTTCCAGTCCAGATTCACTCTGATCCTCTGGAGCTTCTTCTGCATGCTGAGAACAGAAGGTGGAGCTGGTGGTGACTCTACTGAGTATTTATCTCTATAGAACCATATTCCCCATAATCCAGACTCTATGTCTCCCTTCCTCTGGACAGACTCTGCTAACACACCCAGTAACCAGACTGTACTGTCTCCAACCTCGACATCCCAGCTGTGAGTCCCTGAGTTAAAGCCCTCAGAGCCCAGGACAGAGTAGGAACCACCAACCCTCTCTGGATTGTCAGGAAGCTGCTGTCTCTCTCCTCCTCGTCTCACACTGGTCAGATCTTCAGACAGGATGAGTCTTGGATGAGCAGTGTTTGGGTCCAGAATGAGAGGAGTGTAGGAGACCATGTCCTTCATCTTGTTCCAGATGTTGAAGGTCAGGTTGCCCAGGTGTTTGGCCTGGTCTATCAGAGCTCCTGAGGGCAGCTGTGGATCATCCAGCAGGGGGCGCTGCTGGACTCTTTCCACTGCAGCCTTGTAGTTGAGCAGGAATGAGACGTCTTCAGCTCTCAGCTCCTCCTCTGTGGCTCT
This sequence comes from Micropterus salmoides, assembly GCF_014851395.1. Lineage (NCBI taxonomy): Eukaryota > Metazoa > Chordata > Actinopteri > Centrarchiformes > Centrarchidae > Micropterus > Micropterus salmoides. The sequence continues at coordinate 34,327,096 of NW_024040263.1, read as the reverse complement.
GACTGTGTCTGAAAGAGCTGCTATCTCTCTGCTCAGAGCCTCCATCTTCTCCTTCATCATCTGACTCTTCTGCTCCTCTTCCTCCCTCAGTGCAGCCATCCTGGCCTCCTCTTCCTCCTCTAGAAACTGCTGAAGCTTCTTAAACTGCTCCTTAATCTGCCTCTCTGTGTGTCGGGCCTGGACCTTCATGTGTTCTGCTGTTTGATCAGACTTCACTTTAACTCGTTCACAAACCTTTAACTTCTCCTTTAAGGGCTCCAGAGTTTCCTGGAGTTCCTTCTTGTGTTGTCGTGCAGCTTCATCGACGGGTCTGAATCTGTGGTTGATGTGTTTTTCTGAGTCTCTGCAGACGAGACACACTGGCTGCTGATGGTCCAAACAGAAGAGTTTGAGTTTCTCAGAGTGCAGACTGCAGAGAGCCTCTGAAGCTCTCTGATCTCTCTCCTGTAGGAAACTCTCACACAGGTTCTTTAAAGCCAGATTAGGAGGCATGAAGCTCTTTGAATGTCTCCTCTTGCAAACTGGACAGTCCTGACTTCCTCTCTCTGTCCACCAGCTCTGCAGACAGCCTTTACAGAAGCTGTGGCAACATGACAGGATGACAGGATCTTTAAAGATGTCCTGGCAGACAGGACAGCAGAGATCTTCCTCTAATCTGGAAGCCATTTAGTCTCTGAGTGAAGCTGAAGTCACAGCAGCAGACGCTCAGACAGGAAACAGTCAGCCACTCCCTCCTTCAGTAACGGTCCTGAAAGTTACCTTCACTTTGAGTCTTTGTTCTCGTGAGTAATGATTTAAAAAATTAAGAAAAATAATGGTAATAAATACATAAAAACAAATAAAATGGATTTACAAAGAAATGCAACTAATCGAAATACATAAATTAAAGCCAGATTAAAAGGGTAGGCAGAGAGTCCCAGAGGGAGGGGGCAGCACTGGAAAAGGATCTGGTCCTGAGTGGCAGAGACAGGAGGTTGGCGTCAGTAGAGCGAGGTTACAGGAGGGAGTGTGTCGGTGAGGCAGGAGGGGGTCTAGTTGTGGAGGGTATTATGAGCGAGGAGAAAAACTTTAAATTGGATCCACTGTGTGACAGAGAGCCAGTGGAGGTTCTGGAGGACAGAGGTGATGTGGTCACGGGAGTGGGTATGGATGAGCAGGCGAGCAGCAGAGTTCTGGATGTGCTGTAGTTTATTTAGGACGTGGTAGAATGGTGTAGTTGATGGTGTCAAAAGCTACAGTAAGCTCAGTAAGGAGAGGAGAAAGTCGTTGAAGAGGCCTGTTTCCGTGCTGTGTTGTGAGCAGAAACTAGATTTAAAAGGTTCGAACAGGTCGTGGGAAATTAGGTGGGCTTCGATTTGGAAGGCAACAACCCGTTCCGGTATTTTGGGGGGTAAAGTCCAGGTTTTCTTGCAGATAGATGATACTGTTCCTTGTCTGTGGGGGTTAATTGTTCGTGTATGTTTTGGTAATGCCTCAGGGCTCCAGTAGGGGGATCGCGCTTCACTTCCTCATGCAATACAGACGAGTGAAGACAAGAGCTGCGTGTGTGCGTTTCTTCATCCTTCTCCCGTTACTATTCCCCTTGTTTAAGGGCACAACATTGTCACTGGGTTTGAGAAAGGTGTTCATTCTGGAGAAGAGAGCCTTGGGATTGGGTAGAGTGTATGAGGTGTGAGTAATAGGTGGGCTGTATATGTAGGCTCGGCGATGCACCGTGAGACCAGTTTTCTTGTAGGGCCTTTCAAGCTGGCGCTTGCATGATTTCATTGAGTTCAGGAGTGTTCCAGGGGACTAAGTGTGAATGAGACTGTTTTGCTTTTGATGGGAGCCAGCTGATCAAGACAGGAGGAGAGTATTTCATTTTAGTAGCTGGCAAGATCATAGGGACGATCAGACAGTGGGGGAGGGGAGACAGATATTTTACTGGCAAGTGAGGCTGAAGAGCTAAGGATACAGAATTGAGATTTCTGATCATCTGTTTGTGTTTTGGGAGGCTGATTGCAAGGTGGTCAGAGGTATCAATGCCTCATCAGCCACTGTGCATCCGCATAAGCGACGACCTCACTTGGACACTGAACGCCACACGGCAGGTCAAGAAGGCTCAACAGCGGCTGAGACACACGGTGGTTTGGACCATGTAAGCAACCCGTTCTCACTCTCAAGTCGTCACATATGGACACATGGTCGAGACCAGCTGGCGTCAGTTTGTGACTCGCTGCTTATTCTGGGGATTCTGCTGTTAAAGGTCTTTAGATTGAAAACTGTTAAATAACATCCAGTTTAAAATCAGTTCACATAAAGACGTTTAGTGCTGATGAAGGGGTGCTGGAGCTCAGCACACAGACTGTGGGGGTTCGTCACATTAAAGTTTGGGAATCCATCAGAAGAACTGTGAAAGTGGACGAGTGAGAGTCATTCTGGCCGTGTTGAACAGACCTTTGAATCTGGTCCTGTTGGGTCTGGATCAGCTGTTCCGGCTCCATGGCCTAACGTAAACACAGATGAAATAATATTAATAACTTTTTAGTTCATGTTGCTGGTCTCCACGCCATTAGGCAGAAATTCCTACACTAGATATCTATCTGAAAAATTTAAGGATGTGATTCCATCAGCTTTAAATTCATTACCCCGAAGTCCCAAAGTAACGGAGGACTCCTATGCTAATTTCAGTTCCTCCCAAATCAATCATCTTGTTGATAGTGCTGCAGGCTCGTTGCCAATGACACTCGACTCTGTAGCCCCTCTAAAAAAGAGTCAAACAAAATGAAATAGAAGATAAAAAGAAGATAAAATCGAAGGAGACAAATGAAACAGTAGAATGACAGAGTGGAAGATGAATAAATAGTCCCATGGAAGTCAATTTTAGATTTGTCTACATCAATGTAAATCCTAAATCCACTATAAGCTGCTAAGCACATTCTGGTTTTTGTGATTTCATGGGGACCAGTCAATAATAATATCTTAGCTTCATTACTGTGCTACTGAAAGCAAATTGTAAACCGTGATATAATTCAATCTTCCATAACATAAATTGGCTTGAGATAGAATTATTCCAAGTCTCTCACTAGTTAGTGCATTCCAATGCATTGAGCATTTAGAGCGGCAAGGTATATTCCAATCAAACAAGCTTCCACTTAAATAATATCTAATTTACTGTGGTATGACTAATATATGTCTGAATTGTTGTTTTCTGCACTTTGTGTTTTTCTGTGTTTCAGAGAGTCAGGTTATATCTAGTCAGAGGATAGAGAATAAGACAGTAGTGTGTCATTCATAGCGATGCTGCACCACAGCAGGGCAGCAGGGCACCATGACACCTCAACAAGCCTCGCATCACAATTCCCAAAAAACGGATAAAGGTTAACTTTGTAGATATCTCAAAACTATTTACATTTTGATCAATATGCCCTTCATCTGTTTGATATCAAACTTTGTTACTGTATTATCTTAAAGATTGAATGCTCAAAATTGTAAAGTTTAAGTGCCAAATCCTTTGTTTGTTATAATTGCTGTACAGGTTGTGAGTCTTTGAAGAGAAGGATGTGGGAGAAAGAGGAGATCCTTGCTGTCGAGGAGCACATGATCACTTCTTGCCATCTTCCAGGAAAAAGTGACTGTGATAAGTGCCTTGAACTGGAGAAAGTAACACTTAAAAACAGAGATTGGCAGGCCATTAAATTCTACATTAAGAATCAAATCACAGCACTCAAAAACAAAGTTTAAAATGTTTCTTTTGGCACCTGTTGTGCATGTTATATCACATGTTATGTTCATTTAAGACGTCTCAAATGTGGAATGTTGGGATTAGATAGGTGGTACCCGGCACTAAGAAACTTTGAGATGTTGCTTGTAAAGTGTGTGTCTGTGTGTTGAGACAATTGGGGACATTTTTGGAATACACAACAGTTTATTGGGGACAAAAATTACCGCTCCCATTTAGATTTCATAATACTCATTACCTACGTTCTCCAACATGCATTTCTGTCCTACAATTGCCACTGTACCCCTCTCAGTCTGTGTATAATCCTAAACACTGCCCTAGTGCAAGGGTATGGAACTACATCATGCTCAAGTCCCCGATTTCACAATAAATTCTCTGATAAAAGTGTATCACCTCTCCTTGTTAAATATAACAAATCTGTTGCTTTTAAGGTTGTCATCCAAGCAAAATGCAATCCAATAAATAATATATTTATATTATTAACTTGTGATTATTTTTATATTTTTTTTCAGATACCATTATACATGCTATTTTATGGCCCTTTTACAATGGTAAACATGTTTCATTTACAAGTCTAATACAAATCCTTTAATATTAGCGTAAACGACAAATACATCCTACCACCTTTAGTATAAACTGAAATGATGTAAAACAGAGAAAATAAATCAGCTTTACCAGCTTCCTAATTATACTGTTAGCATATCAATTTACATAAGAAACAGTTTACTAGTGTGAAAGTACTGTATATATAACTACAAATAAATACAGGTAAAGGCTTTTATAGTGGATGATTTATTATTTAAGATATGTGATGTCAGAAAACTGATTCACGACTAAATTGGAGAAGATTTTTTTCTAAGAAGATTTGAGCGATGTTGGGAAATCTGAGAGAATGAATTCGGAGTTTCCAGGAGCTCAGCGCTCTACAGTTGCCGATCTTCCATCATGTGTGATGGTGTGACACGTCTGGGTGAGTTTGCAATAATTAGATTTCTTAATTTGCTTTATAGATTAAATTATTCAATCATGTGTTTGTAACATTGATTTAATAAATATAAGATCATAGAAAATTGTTAGACTAAACATTTAGATTTAACTAAACTTGTTAACTTGCTTGCAATCCCCGTATACTTACTAGAGCAGGGGTGTCCAAACTTGTTTTTTAAAGAGGGACAGATTTAACATTGTGAAGATGCCTGGGTGCCAATATTAACATTTTAAAAATAAAAAATGAAATTTAAAGTTGCACACAAATGCACTATTCTGTAACAATCATTGTAACAATAATTATTTTTTATAAAAATGACAATGTAACAAATCTAAGTCAAATCAGGCATGAACAAATCTAAAAAACAGTTCCTTTCTTTTACATCCAAAGTCACATAACAAAGAATAAATTGTATTGAATACATTGAACTTGCATTAAGTTGATGCAATCTTAACCTCATTTTCATTCTAAACCTGACTTATTATAATGCATGTCTGTTAACATTTAAGTTTAAAACATATAACTCCTACAATGGTCAGTTTCCATCTGCCTTGAATTCTTTTCATTCATTATAAATTTGGCTGAAATATGAGCTTTAGTGTGAAAGATGGACCACTGGTCTGGTTAACATGTAAACATAACATGAACATACTTGTTTTTCATTTTCTCTTAAAGGACGAGGCTTTTTGCTTCAGCAACAGAGATTTTGTATTAGAATACAGAGGGAAACGTATTCCTTCAGACAGTCCTTCTGCCTTTGAGAGCTACAGTGAGACTGAGGTAACATATCTCTTTGATTTTCAATGGAAAGAGAAATCTTGGTGGTAAGTAAAATTAAATACGCCATTTTTGTAGCTGTATTTTGTAATTATGTTCAATTGTAATTTAAGCTTAGAAAGTTCGAAATCACTTTTTGGGAAATTAGGGGTATGTCTCCACATCTGTCTCTTTCCAATAATCCCCCTATTTTTCTACTGTAATAAAAGTTTGTGAAAGTCACCGTGACACAGTAACTTGATACTCTGTGTGTTTTATGATGCTGCATTGTCCAGATGATGTTTAGTGTTTTAATTGTATAGTTTTAATAAATACTACACAACATAGCCTATGTCTGGCCTAAGACTGACACCTCTTATTCTGTTGCAATGTTATGGAAATGTGAGAGCCGGGGGTTGTGTCAGACCAGCCAGTATGAACAGTCTGTTATTATTTTCATATTTAACTGTTCCTTATGTAGACATTATGAAGTACATACAAATTGAGTATGCAGTAGGCAGTACACTAGTGTGTGATTTCAAACACAGACACTATCTACTTATAGTTCTCTTCCAATTGAGCTAACAAACTACAGTGGGTAAGGACTGACTTTTATACATGTGACTGCAACCTGTCTTGCTAACTTTTTTCTTGGTTGTTTGATGAGACTATGCCTACCTTCTCACTTTTATCTAAAATGACACTATTCAACACTACATCCAGATAAAATAGAGAATAATTTTCATTGAGCATTAATTATGCATTTTTCCCGAAATAATCTTGATGCATCTTTGGAAGACAAGTTTCTTGGGAGACCCAAACCCAAACTGCAAAATGCGGACAATTCAAGTGAATAACATGCTGCACCTCTGTGCGATTAGTGACATGGTGCCAGACGAAGAACTTACCTACAATTATGGTTATTCAGACTGGCCTTGGTGCAAACAATTATGATAACTCATAATACATCTTTTTCTAATGTAAAATGCAGAGGTAAATGCATCTGTAAAGTGATTTTTCACACGAGTGTCCCCATTTTTGTGAAAGTAGAGACTGTGAATGTGTGTTAAATGTCCCCAGTCTTATGTATATGTGCCTCATCCAGTTTACCTTTTTAGAGGAAAATGTCAGACACTGTTACTGTGTGGTACACAAACAGTGTTCACATTTATAATGCATCATTCTTCCTCTGATATTTGGACCTCAAAGTATAAATCCATCGTACACTACCTTTATTCACTGGACAGCCAACATCCTGCCTTACGAATCTGATCGATGGGGCTTCAATCATTTGTATATCCATGCTAGTTTGTGGTCGGACTGTGTCTCAATTCTCTCCCCAACAAAGACGAACAGAGTTCAACTGATTTTGCACCTCTGTATGAGGATGTTGCTATTTCTCGCATTTACACAGCTAATGCTTATGTACATTTACATCTTGGGAGGTAGACCACACCAACTCATATTTTAACAAAGACTTTACTCAGATGTGAACAAAACTTATTATCGGTCACATGACAAGTACTCAACCTCACATAATTATCAACTTTTCTAGCAGCAAATCCTTTGGCCTGCTTCTGAATCAATGAAATCTACAATGCCCAAGCTGCATGTTAATGTGAACTGTTACCTATCGATCATAGTTCATCACTTTGTTTTGTCCCAGGGTTTACATTGAGGTCATCGCCTGATCAGTGGATGTATAAATTTACTTTCTAATCAGGTGTTTCTCTTGCCGAAGTAGCAAATGTCTGTGTTGTCACAGTTTGTTTCTTCCAGTAATAGAATTTAGTTTGTGTTGTAGTCACCTGTATTCCACGTGTATTGCACAAGGATATTTACCCACTTAAGGATACCACTGTGACTTAGACAAGCTGTAAAGAACCTACACAAGAGCCCCTCAGTACAGAAAATGCAGCTAAAATCTCATGAAACCTCAGGAAAAAAACAGCAATATATCTTGAACAATGTCACAATGACTTTGATGAAATTGACACTAAAGTTTTGGTAAAATATTAGGACAATTCAGACAGAAATTACACAAAACTGGTACAATGCCGTGAAAAAAGATTTGAATTTAAAAGAACTCTACAATTGCTACAAAATGCTGCTACTGGGGTAAAACATTATGGCTTTATCTGCATGTTTCACAGTATTACTATATAAAGTTGCATTTATTCTTTTCTTCATAGAACCAGCAGGAAAACAGAGGCGCAAACGGGAAGCAGGAGAAGTGGATGCTGTGGAGAAACACCTGATAAAGTTCATCAAAACTTTCATTTTCCTAGAAAGAAACGTGACTGCATGCATGACATTTAGCAATCCAGGACTCATTGTGCATTTTAAAACTGACCTAGCACTTGAGTTTTACATTAAAATGTTCAGCCAAGGTAGAAACAATAGCTCTGCCTTTTGGCCAGTATTCAGTCCTCAGGCTCAATGTCAAGATCTATGTGGTCAGGTATCAGCTGATGCAAACGCGAGAGACTGGTTCAAGGCTCAGAGTTGAAAAGTCTCTGTTGCATTATGTTTAATGGGGCATTATGGAGTTTTCAGTGGCCGCTATGGTGCGAGTTCTCAGATTGCCAGGCGTGTGCTCATACACGTGCTCGCTTGACCTCATGAGCGAGTATAATCCGACACAACACAACCACTTTCATACAGAAATCCACAATAAATGCAGAAACACCGGCATGCAGTCTGTGGCTTTTCTTCAGAAATGTTCAGGCTCTGTTACTTCCACGTTCCTCAGAGGCAGATCAATCAGATCAGACCAACGTGCTAGAGCGTTAGCTCGCCTGCTGCTTTTCAGTATCTAACTTATCTGTGTGTCTTTCACCGCAGGCTCAGCAATGTCAACACAGCTACATGTATTGGATGATAAGGAAATGGTTAATGAGCTGGATTGAGACCGCAGTAAGTAACTTTACTGTAAGTAAGTGGGTGGCTCTTCCTCTGTGTTGTTGTTGCCATTTTGTTGCAGTGATAATATTATGTGGATCAGTATAATTATAGAGACTAAGAGGTGGAGAAGCTGTGTACCTGAGTATCAGTAAAACCACAATAAATCTAAATTGAATATTACACAGCTAACAACTGTCGGTCCATGCTAACGATAGCTGTCTGCCTCTTCCCTGTATCACTATAAGTTAGGCTAGTAAACAAGTCGCTGCACATTTGCTTTGGTACAGTTACATCCATTCTTGCAGGCAAAAATCAACACTTTGACATAATACCAGTGGTACACAGGACAGTAATATGGGTCGTGTTAGCTGGTGATGTAATATCAGGTTTGCATCGGATAACGTTAGCCACTACTCGGCATTAGCTGGTGAGCTAACGTGACTCTCTCCATGACTTTCTGGTGTGACTGTTTTTACCCAACATCATCTGAATCTTGTTTGGTCTGACAGGCTTCATCACATAAACCTTTATTGTTTTTATCCTTATATGGGGTTTATGTTGGAGTAAGTGACACTGCATGTCGTTAGCTGCGGTATTGTCGCTGTAGTCAGAGAGAGGCTTGGGAGCGCTCACAGAGGTGAATCCGACCCGGTGTCCTCACATTTATGGCACAATAGTGGCTGATGCAAGCAACAGAGAAAACAGGCGTGTGCTTCCTTTCTAAGTGAGTTTTGAGCCCAATGATGATAAGGCAATAAAATTTTGATTTATTAATAAGTCATTTCATTGAAAAATTACATATAGCCCCTGTAACGTTTATTTTGTAATACTTGCCCTTTTTGTTTTGTAAAGCATCAGTGAAGCGACAAATGTCATTCTCTTAAAACCTTATTTCCTGTGTTTTGTACCTGTTTGTGGGTCTCCTTATTATTTGTAACATTTAGTTGTCAAAGATTCAATTGTCTGCATGTATTGTGTTGATTCAGTTAATATTAACATAATGTCAAGAAGCTTCACCCCACAATTCAAACGACTTCACTAACATAGGTGTGGAATCTCTGGCTTACAAGAAATAAGACGCCAAAGATGACTTCTATCAGAGTTTGTGTATAGCCCAAGTCCCCTAAGGTTGCTTAAATAATATTTGTCCCCAAACTCTGGGTTAAAAATCATACTGAAAAAAACAAGCTCTAATCAAAAATATAAAGTCGTTTTGGTAATAAGGGCATCCCCCCACATCTGAGGATGGTGGCAGCTTCTCTCTAAACCATTCAGAAAGTGGTGTCCCTGAAAGTGGGTGTTTTGTCATGCGACCTGAAAGGTGGCCTAAGTACGCATGTATGCGTGTGTGTGTGTGTGGTCTGGTAAGCATCACGTTATGGGGACAACAAGCTGTTTACACAGTTACCTCATGGGGACCTCTTGCGCTATGGGGACCAAAAACAGGTCCCCATAAGGAAACCCATTTTAAATGAATACAGGAGTGATTCTGAAGGTGCCCGTGTGGTTTTTAGCATTGGCCTATAAGACATGTTTACCAGTGTGTGTGTGCAGCAAGACATTTTACAAGTGTGAAATGTCACAATTGTGGATAAGGGAGTAGATTGTCTGCAGGAGATGCTAAACAACAAAGGAATTTTGTGGAGGAGCATATGTGAAACACAAGGCAAGCATTTTGGTATGACAAATCAGTTGAACCAATCCTCAAATTAGGTTGCTTATCTATAATTAAGCTACTTTGAAGGATAGCTAGATAGCTCAAATTGACTATAGAAGTTAAGTCTGCCCAACTAAGCCAAACTGCAGTATCTTATATTTTGGTTAAAATGGAGTTACAGCAGAAATATTATACTATGATAATTAGTTTTTTTCTGTGAAGTACTGTGTATACATCTCATCTCAGACATTTTGTCTGAACAAGGCATCAATGTGTGGTGACATCAAATTTGTGCCATTTGTTTCACATGTTTTCATGTTCTAAAATATTGCCATTGTGTGTTTACAGATGACCAGTGTTATTACCTGGCTCAAAAGGCCACAACAAAAGGGAGATACACCATGGTAAAAGTTTAACAAAATATGTTTATTTAAACCAAAATGAACCAAATTAAGTAGTATTTCAAACTAACATTAAAGTATGAGGTATGTAGTCTGTGGTTTCAGTAGTGTCTGTGCAGGATGATAGTTGCATTGATGTATGTGTGAAGGTGTTGTAGCATGAAAACAAGACAAATACCACAACGCAACAGTCCAACCAAAGAAAACCAAACTAAATGGTTCACCTTAAAAAAAGTGATTAGTGAGCATGTAAAGAGCCTAGCTAACAAGGACAGCTATGTTAACAGTAGATCACAGCTGGGTTGTTGAGGTCAGCAACCCCCTAAACACTGCACTCTTCTGAAAAAAGAAAAGCGTTCTCTCGCGCGGCACAGTGCCGTTTATGTCTGACTTGCAAGCCCGGGCATGGCATGGCATGGCACGGAGCGATCACACTGGTCAAACAAACCGAACTTTGGGGGTTAAACGTGCTCGGGCGTGGTACGGATCACCTAGTGTGTTTACCTGCCTCTGCACTCAGCATACGTGACACTACATAGGCAATATTTACAGCATGAATTTCATAAACACAAATGTAAATTTACACACAAACCTCTGTTTATATTCCTGGAGAAAGAAACTAAACTTTATTTTAGGACAGTGCTTGAAGTATGCACCGGTAGGCCTACGCAGTACCGGTGCCTCAACATTTTACTTTTTGGTGTGCCGGGACATTTTCTTGGGTACCGCGACTTCTCCCAAGCAGCCGATACTCTCCGGTTCCCTCTCCAGATCAGGTTCTGTGGACGCTACGTGATGCTCACCTGCTCCCGTTCAGGCCTGCCTGCTAAACTCTATCGGCGCAGAGAGACGAGGGAGAAGAGAAGCTCGGGTGCCGCTCAAGTGAGTAGTATGTAGCTGCAGTACCTGAGGCTGCAGTTTCAGGACCTTAATTCTAGGACCGGAACTGCATTTCTAGGACCCGTGTTTACTTTGATACTGCCAGCTAGCTGGCTAACTAGCTAGTTAGCTATGTTACTCCTGACAGCCCCCCAAAGCCAATTACCCTTACCACAACCGAGTGTGTGCCTAAACTTAAGTTATTGTGATATGAGTTAAGGATGCTGGTCTTGTTTTGGTTCCATGTCTTGTATTCTACTGTTTTGCCCATGTTTGTTGAACCTGTTTAAGTCTGTTTTTGGTTCTGTGTTTCTCTGTGTAGCCTTGTTTATTATTTTATTCATTTGCATGTTTAGAGGTACTTAGTATCTGTCTTGTCTCTTATCTTAGGTCTTAGTCGTGCATTTTAGTTCTTTGCCTCAGTTCTTAGTCCAATGCCTTAGTTCTTAGTTCTGTGCTTTAGTTCATGTTACTGTTATTCCTGGTCTGTGTATTTCTGTTTTATTATTTGATCTGGTCTTGTTTAGGGTTTTGTAGCTTAGTTTATTCTTCTATTCTACCTGTTCAAGTCCTATGTCTCCATGTTTTTGTGTAGTCCTGACTCCTGTTTGGTCCAGCCTCAATCCATTCCCTGATTTTTCAGTCTTTCCATGTTTTGTGTTTTACTTTGGTAGATCTGTCCTGGTGTGTTCCTGTGGACTTTGCTTCCTGTTTTATTCTGAAGTTGTCTGTGTTTGCTGTCTGTTTTTAGCTTCCTGTTCTGTTGTCCTTGATGATCCACCTGTTTTATGTTCCCGCCCCGCTCGTTTGCCTCACTACTTAATGCCTTTGTTCTGTTCAGTCGATGTGGGATCATTGTGGTTTATTGCTTTTAGCTTGTGGATGCTCTGTAACCTCTGTTTGTCTCTGACTCATGTTCCTGTCTGCCTGGCCAGCTTGTGGATTATTGTTTCATCTTGCCTTCATTTCGATTCTACTTTTGGACTCAGTCACGTTTGTAAGTATACTTTTTTATGGTTAATAAATCATTGGACTGTATCTGCTCAGCTCTGGTGTCCTGCGTCTGGGTCCTCAACTAGCTCACACACACGCAAAACCATAACATATTGATTATATACATGTCAACCGGTTAACCCTACAGCTGCGCAGATCGGCCACTAACAGACAGGGGAAACCTCCTTCCTGTTGCTGTGCATTACCACTACCAATCCACTAGATGGTGCTGTTGCAAACTTACTGCGGTCCTAGAACTGCTGTCCTAGGATTGCGAGGGTCCTGAAACTGGAAACTGCAGCCAATGACAATATTGGCTCAAGCAGCCGTTTGCTGAATGTAGCTTGTCAATGTCACTTGTCGTGAACCGACCAATCACAGCCTGGATCGGACAGGACATTTAAAGATATTGACAGATGCTGGGGACAGGTCAGAATCTGAATGTCTCTATCTATTTTTGAAAGCTTTTGTTAAAAGTGTTCTGAAAAACAGCAACAAGAACAAATGAAAACATGCAATGCAACTGAAATATAGAAGAAACAAATGTACATTGTCCTAGAGCTGATTACTGCATTATATTCCTTTATATTTTGAATTGTCACCTGCTACCTTAATTATGTTTCCCTTCATTTAAATAAGACATTTCCACCATAAATTTGTGCAGAAAATATCTCCAGAATGCAGGGAATTAATTGATTAATGCTCAAAGTTTTCTGGGGGAGGACCACCAGACCCCCCACTGATATATTTCAGCATCGAATTATTCAAAATACTGTTAAAATATCTTCTCGTCTTGTTCTCGTGACTCAAATTTGTCGTCACACCCCTAATCTGAGCCCTTATGTCTTCACCACTTTACAGCACAAAGTGACGTCCCATCAGCAAATTTTTTTAAATGTTGAACTCGTCGTTCTGCATGAATGTTTATGATTATGACAAGTTAGTACTTGGCATTAACAAATCAGAGACTAACGACCATGTAGAGCATTTTTCTTGCACAATAATTCAATGAATGACAAGCAGGCAGACTATCCAACTGTGATCTGTAAATATATTAATATTATACTAAGATTTTACTTTGTATTTAATGTTATAATAGTTACTAGTTTCACCTTGAGGTTGAGGACAGTGGGGGGCGGGGTACTTGCACCTTTTTTTTCCCCACTTCAAGCTGTTTCAGGAGAATCCATTTCTCCTCCAACAAACAGGCTTGAAAGAATCTTAATGTCTGCACTCTTTTGAAGGTCTTTTTGTGATTTAAATAATCGCTCCCTCTTTCCTTTTTTTTAGTGTTGTACCCCCTCACTATATGTACGTTTGTATCCTTTATTTCTTATGCAATGTTGATGATAATTACACACTTTACTTCATCTACTTACAATGATCAACTAATACATTGAGAATTGTTGATGCAGCGGTTTATGAATTCTATTTTATTCATTCAGTAAAATTCTGAATTAATAAAACAATGTAAATAATAAAAAGATTTCATCTTAAGGATTTTGTAAACTGACTTTTTAAATTTTACAGTCGCTCTGTAAAAATATCCAAAGTGCTGCAACATATCAGTTATCTGATAAACTAATAAATGTGCAGCTGTTACTGAATCTGATTCTTAGGGAGGAAAATGATGAACATGTGGGATTATTTAGGACCAAACTGTGTTCTCTGGAGACATCAGCTGTACCACAGGTTTCTGAGGAATTCTGCTCCACAGGGTTTTATTGAAAGACGACTTTACTTTCACTACATTTACAGCAGTTTGATAAACTCTCATTATTTACGTCCTTAAAACTCAGAAAGTCTTTAATTCACTGGTTCAAAATACAAAATACAATGGAAACTACAGCATTTCATCATCATCATCATCATCATCATCATCATCTATCTCTGTTGTTCTACAGTCACACAGACCTTCACTGGTAAAACCTTCAGTGGGAGTTTATCCCAAGAGTTAATAAATGGAAACATCCTGTCAGTGAAAGTGTGTGTGAAGGTGTGTATGTGTGTGTTAGTATCAGGATCAGAGAACGACAGCTTTCCTCTGTTCCAGTCCAGAGTCACTCTGATCCTCTGGAGCTTCTTCTGCACGCTGAGATCAGTGGATGGAGCTGATGGTGACAGTGCTGAGTATTCACCTATAAAGAACCTTATTGTCCATAATCCAGACCGTATGTCTCCCTTCCTCTGGACAGACTCTGCTAACATACCCAGTGACCAGTCTGTTCTGTCTCTAACTTTCGACATCCCAGCTGTGAGTCCCTGAGTTAAAGCCCTCAGAGCCCAGGACAGAGCAGGAACAAAACCTCTCTGGATTGTCAGGAAGCTGCTGTCTCTCTCCTCCTCGTCTCACACTGGTCAGATCTTCAGACAGGATGAGTTCTGGATCAGCAGTGTTTGGGTCCAGAATGAGAGGAGTGTAGGAGACCATGTCCTTCATCTTGTTCCAGATGTTGAAGGTCAGGTTGCCCAGGTGTTTGGCCTGGTCTATCAGAGCTCCTGAGGGCAGCTGTGGATCATCCAGCAGGGGGCGCTGCTGGACTCTTTCCACTGCAGCCTTGTAGTTGAGCAGGAATGAGACGTCTTCAGCTCTCAGCTCCTCCTCTGTGGCTCTGACTGTGTCTGAAAGAGCTGCTATCTCTCTGCTCAGAGCCTCCATCTTCTCCTTCATCATCTGACTCTTCTGCTCCTCTTCCTCCCTCAGTGCAGCCATCCTGGCCTCCTCTTCCTCCTCTAGAAACTGCTGAAGCTTCTTAAACTGCTCCTTAATCTGCCTCTCTGTGTGTCGGGCCTGGACCTTCATGTGTTCTGCTATTTGATCAAACTTCACTTTAACTCGTTCACAAACCTTTAACTTCTCCTTTAAGGGCTCCAGAGTTTCCTGAAGTTCCTTCTTGTGTTGTCGTGCAGCTTCATCGACGGGTCTGAATCTGTGGTTGATGTGTTTTTCTGAGTCTCTGCAGATGAGACACACTGGCTGCTGATGGTCCAGACAGAAGAGTTTGAGTTTCTCAGAGTGCAGACTGCAGAGAGCCTCTGAAGCTCTCTGATCTCTCTCCTGTAGGAAACTCTCACACAGGTTCTTTAAAGCCAGATTAGGAGGCATGAAGTCCTTTGAATGTCTCCTCTTACAAACTGGACAGTCCTGACTTCCTCTCTCTGTCCACCAGCTCTGCAGACAGCCTTTACAGAAGCTGTGGCAACATGACAGGATGACAGGATCTTTAAAGATGTCCTGGCAGACAGGACAGCAGAGATCTTCCTCTAATCTGGAAGCCATTTAGTCTCTGAGTGAAGCTGAAGTCACAGCAGCAGACGCTCAGACAGGAAACAGTCAGCCACACCCTCCTTCAGTAACGGCCCTGAAAGTTACCTTAACTTTGAGTCTTTGTTCTCGTCAAACTCTTGTTCAGTTTGTGGATTCAGCAGCAGGTTGAAGTGCTCGTATTCCCATTATTCCCAGTATCCCTCCTGTAGCTGTCCTCTCTCAGTGGAAGTGCTGGTTCTGGTCTGAAGGGGAGTCTTACCGTCTGACTCTCAGTGTGTCTCGTCTCAGTGAGGCAGAATAACAACCTGTTTCCTGGTTTGTCTCAGGTGAGTCAGGTGAGGGTCAAAGTCTCTATGTATGTATGAACACACAGGATTGGCTCTTATTTTTCCATCTACAGTAACAATAAAATCTCCAGATAATCCCGTCTTGTTAGTAGATTGTGACGGAGCTCAGCTGACTGGAACACATGGGAATTATGACTTTAGAACATTTTGAAATATACATTTTTCAAATACAGAGTTTAAAGAAATGAATGTGTATCCAACGAAGGTTAAAATGAAGGGCAACTGGACTTGGTTGAAGCTACTGGAAGACGTTTCGTCCCTTATCCAAAGGACTTCTTCAGTTCTGACTGACTGGCAGGGAAACTCAGCTATTTAACCTCAGTGGGGTCGTTATCTCGGGTCATCGATACCGCTGGTTCGTTAGTGTTCCTTGTTGCTGTGACGACAGTCGTTACAGTCGTTGAGACTACCTGTCTTTGTCACATGCTATTATATCGTGTGGTGACGCATTGCAGTACACAAAAACATTATTTCAAGCACGTCTTAAAACACTAACATTGCTGTTATAACTGAGTTACTGGTCACTGTAATGATTAAAGTTTGTGTTGTCTTGCAAACAATAATAAACTAATCAAGAAAGATGATTTTTGCTTGCAGTCTCTGCGCCTGTCCTATCCTGCTTGTAACTTGCCGAGAGGGGTTTGCCAGGCACGCCTTTTAGCTCTTTTCACATTTAACTTTTGCAGGGAGCTGACCGGATATTCTTCTCTTCTGTGTTCTTTTATTATGTCTGTGTTGTCCACCTTCCAAGTCCAAGTCGGTGATGGGGTGTTGATGGCACAATGGATAAGACGCCTGCCTTTGGTGTAAGAGACCCGGGTTCTATCCCCACTGTGACACATCCACCATTGTGTCCCTGAGCAAGACAACTCCAGAGGTGACCTCTGACATGTACATGTATAGCAATTGTAAGTCGCTTTGGATAAAAGCATCAGCTACAGTGAGGAAAATAAGTATTTGAACACCCTGCTATTTTGCAAGTTCTCCCACTTAGAAATCATGGAGGGGTCTGAAATTGTCATCGTAGCTGCATGTCTACTGTGAGAGACATAATCTAAAAAAAAAAATCCAGAAATCACTATGTATGATTTTTTAACTATTTATTTGTATGATACAGCTGCAAATAAGTATTTGAACACCTGAGAAAATCAATGTTAATATTTGGTACAGTAGCCTTTGTTTGCAATTACAGAGGTCAAACGTTTCCTGTAGTTTTTCACCAGGTTTGCACACACTGCAGGAGGGATTTTGGCCCACTCCTCCACACAGATCTTCTCTAGATCAGTCAGGTT
The DNA here is from genome assembly GCF_014851395.1 of Micropterus salmoides. Taxonomy (NCBI): domain Eukaryota; kingdom Metazoa; phylum Chordata; class Actinopteri; order Centrarchiformes; family Centrarchidae; genus Micropterus; species Micropterus salmoides. The sequence goes on along the minus strand of NW_024040263.1, from coordinate 34,309,890 downwards.
TCTGGGCTGTCGCTGAGAAACACAGAGTTTGAGCTCCCTCCAAAGATTCTCTATTGGGTTTAGGTCTGGAGACTGGCTAGGCCACGCCAGAACCTTGATATGCTTCTTACAGAGCCACTCCTTGGTTATCCTGGCTGTGTGCTTCGGGTCATTGTCATGTTGGAAGACCCGGCCTCGACCCATCTTCAATGCTCTAACTGAGGGAAGGAGGTTGTTCCCCAAAATCTGGCAATACATGGCCCCGGTCATCCTCTCCTTAATACAGTGCAGTCGCCCTGTCCCATGTGCAGAAAAACACCCCCAAAGCATGATGCTACCACCCCCATGCTTCCCAGTAGGGATGGTGTTCTTGGGATGGTACTCATCATTCTTCTTCCTCCAAACACTGTTAGTGGAATTATGACCAAAAAGTTCTATTTTGGTCTCATCTGACCACATGACTTTCCCCCATGACTCCTCTGGATCATCCAAATGGTCATTGGCAAACTGAAGACGGGCCTTGACATGTGCTGGTTTAAGCAGGGGAACCTTCCGTGCCATGCGTGATTTCAAACCATGACGTCTTAGTGTATTACCAACAGTAACCTTGGAAACGGTGGTCCCAGCTCTTTTCAGGTCATTGACCGGCTCCTCCCGTGTAGTTCTGGGCTGATTTCTCACCTTTCTTAGGATCATTGAGACCCCACGAGGTGAGATCTTGCGTGGAGCCCCGGTCCGAGGGAGATTGACAGTCATGTTTAGCTTCTTCCATTTTCTAATGATTGCTCCAACAGTGGACCTTTTTTCACCAAGCTGCTTGGCAATTTCCCCGTAGCCCTTTCCAGCCTTGTGGAGGTGTACAATTTTGTCTCTAGTGTCTTTGGACAGCTCTTTGGTCTTGGCCATGTTAGTAGTTGGATTCTTACTGATTGTATGGGGTGGACAGGTGTCTTTATGCAGCTAACGACCTCAAACAGTTGCATCTAATTTAGGATAATAAATGGAGTGGAGGTGGACATTTTGAAGGCAGACTAACAGGTCTTTGAGAGTCAGAATTCTAGCTGATAGACAGGTGTTCAAATACTTATTTGCAGCTGTATCATACAAATAAATAGTTAAAAAATCATACATTGTGATTTCTGGATTTTTTTTTTAGATTATGTCTCTCACAGTAGACATGCACCTACGATGACAATTTCAGAACCCTCTATGATTTCTAAGTGGGAGAACTTGCAAAATAGCAGGGTGTTCAAATACTTATTTTCCTCACTGTACATGTAACGTAGAATTTCTGGCTTCCCTCTCAACGACAGTACACACGTTAGCGAAGCGGACTTTCATGTTGTGTGAAAACCTTGATTCTGATTGGTCAAATTGATTGCTTGGTGGGAGGGCACACTTCGCCCCTGTGTACACGTTTATACCGTTTACAAACAGAAACAAATATACTACATTACGATTTAAAGTATGCTTATTTCTATATGTTTGTTAAATTAACAACATGTGCTGCTTCCTTCTAGGCCATATTTTCAGTGCCATCTTTTGACCTGGTTAAGCATGCTGTTTAAAAGTTGAATACTACCGATGATGTATTAAAAATGTGGAGCATTTTAAGGTTCAAGTTGTGTGTGTGTGTGTGTGTGTGTGTTGGTGTATATGGTATAGATGGACATTTGACCTGACTTTTGACCTGGACTACGAGGACCTTTGGGGATTATGAGGACTATGCCAGAGTCCTCATAATTCGCAGTGTATTTGCATTCAGTAGTATCTAAACAACACATTCTCTCTTTTTCATTTAAAGCTCCTTTTTACCACTTGTCCTAAGTTTTGAGTGCATTCCAGTGTACAGAACAGCACAGCCTCTGGAGGGGGCTGATTTGCACTTTCATTCACATTTTAGATACACACGGTACGTAGTTCACTGGCTTTTTCGTGATTGGCTGGCACAGTAGTAGTAGTAGCAGTCATCCTGTTTGTCAGAAGTAAGAAGAGTAGTGAAATGTGGACAACTGGTCTTGACAGAGCGTGTCAGCTTGCAAAGGGAGGGGTGTGCGGTGACTGATGGTGCATTCAATATGGTAATAACTAGGGATGGGGATCGAGACCCGGATCCAGCGGCCAGCAGAGAGAGACGCCGCTCTGTCGCGGTAGAGACGGTGAAGTTATGTTAGCTCCAAGCTACTTGAGTTGCCGAGAGCTACGCTCCTTACTGTAAATACGTGCAATAAACCTTAGCAAGTAAGACAATAATTTATCAGTAAGGTAAAAATGTTGAAAGTGTTCATTTAAACTGCTCTGTCCTCAGTCTGTTATGATGTATGTTTTATACAAGCACAGCTAACGTTAGCTTGGCATTAGCCAAATGTTAAAAACAAGCTAAGTTGAAAGCTGTCCATCTGTAGCACAGCCTGGTCTGTATTCTTAAAATGTGGTGCATTGTTAAAAAATCAGCTGCGACAAACCAGCCACTCCTCCTTCCACCAGGTAACGTTACCTGCAGGCAGTGAATAACAGCAGAGAGGAGGAGGAGGAGGGAATGATTCAGACTGAGTTTTTATTCTTTCTAAGCAACACTCACTACTGTGATGTCACATATTGACTTATATAGTGACATTGCTGTTGTAAACATTAAATTCTATTTAAATTCTAACCTATAATTAATTTAAAAACAACCAGGCAGCTAATATGCACACATTAATATTTGTTTATGCATCGGACGTCATAAGTCATCTCAGTATATAACAATGTTATTGCCCATTGAATATTTCCCTCACACCGTGCAGGCCTACCACATCCCTGTTGGGTCTGGTCTTACCAAATAACCATCACCAAATAATAGTAAAGTATCGACAGTGGTATCGATAAAGACTCGGATTGTTAAGCAGTCTCAATAATGGCATCAATATCAATAAAATTAATGATCCCCATCCCTATTAATAACAGGGATTAGTTTACCGTCCATGTAGAGTGAACTACATCTCTGCGTATTGTTTATGTGCTTTAATAATGTTAATCCAACACATCTTTGTAGTAGGGTCCCTGTTGATTCCAAATTCAGACTTAAGAGCACATGAAGACACACTGAAGTCGGAAGAACGACTTCACAACTCTAAAAATGGGACCATCCATGGAGCATTGAATGCACCGTGAACCGCTGGTTGCAATTCTCAACCCTCACTACTAGATGGCACTAAAACGTACACACTGAACCTTTAAGCCCCGTTAAGCCTTACATTGTTATTACATGCATGCCTGCTTTTACCAGTTACCAGCAGAGACAGGCAGGATGCAGTCCCCTCTGAATGTCAGTTCAGCTCTACATTACAGCATATGTTCTCCCCCTCTTATTAATATGTAGTTCGCAGACACTTACCGGCCTATATTGCTGCTATAAAGTTGTTGCTACACTTTGGGGCAAAGAAATGTGCAAACAACAAGAATAATCCTTGCAGTGTGTTCATGAAATGTAAACCTCTTTGTCTACCATTTGGCAAACTTTTATTAGGAGGGGAAGGAGGGCCATATTGCTTTTTTTCATATGTACTGAATTAATTGTAGTTTATTTAACATTCATTTGTAAAGTGTTGATAAAATGTGGTGTTGCAGTTATGAGCAGATTATTACACTTCTGTTCAGATGTTGCTCATATGTAACTGGTTTTCACAGCTACAGAATTTTACGAGACATAATAAGACATAATAATCTTCACAATCACTGATGGCTTTTGACACCTGCTGGTGAAACATGCAAATGCAAAGAAGACGCAATGATCCAAAGGAAGAAGCAACATGTTATGTTACTACGTGAAGGGACAAAGTGAGACATCAAATACATCAATGCCTTCAAAGTTGAATCTTCTGACTGTTTGTATATGATTCAACTAAAAAAATGTCTTTTTGTGACTTATTATTTGTGTATGAACTAGGTCGTGGCATCTTCACCTCTGCTCAGTTTGGAAAGAGACTTTTTGCGAACTACTAGCAAACAGGAATGTGAGAAAAGACAGAGACTTCATCATGACCACCTGAAGGTGTTTATGTAAGTTCCATTTTAATGGTGCGTATTATATGTCTACGCATAGTCTAATCAGAATTAGATTACATGTTGCTTTTGGTTTGCTGAACATACAGACGTTGCTGATCCGGGGCTCTTTAGTTTTTAAAGTTTCAATGATAAATTGACAGGTTTCAATTACACTGAACAAAATTATAAAGGCAACCCTTTTGTTTTTGCCCCCATTCATCATGAGCTGAACGCCAAGATCTAAGAGTTTCACTATGTGCACAAAAGGCCTATTTCTCTCAAATGTTGTTCACAAATCTGTCAAAATCTGTGTTAGTGAGCACTTCTCCTTTGCCGAGATAATTCATCCACCTCACAGGTGTGGCATATGAAGATGCTGATCAGACAGCATGGTGTGCCTTAGGCTGGCCACAATAAAAGGCCACTCCAAAATGTGCAGTTCCATCACACAGCACAATGCCACAGATTTGCAGGTTTTGAGGGAGCGTGCAATTGGCATGCTGATTGCAGGAATGTCCACCAGAGCTGCCGCCCGTGAACTGAATGTTCATTTCTCTACCATAAGCCGTCTCCAAAGGCGTTTCAGAGAATTTGGCTGTACATCCAACCGGCCTCACAACTGCAGACCACATGTAACCACACCAGCCCAGGACCTCCACATCCAGCATTTTCACCTCCAAGATCGTCTGAAAACAGCCACCGGACAGTTGCTGCAACAATCGGTTTGCATAACCAAAGAATTTCTGCACAAACTGTCAGGAACCGTCTCAGGGAAGCTCATCTGCATGCTCATCGTCCCCATCGGGGTCTCAACCTTACTGCAGTTCGTCGTCGTAACCGACTCGAGTGGGCAAATGCTCACAGTCTAACACAATCTGTATCAGGTCCAACTCATCAGAAGGGTCATACACTTGATCTTATCATGCGTTTTTTCTGTCTCCAACCTTGAAATTACTGCTACTGGTGTCTCTGACCATCTCATGGTTATGTTCAATTCCACTTTACCATGTCCCCTTTCCAGCCTCATTTCCTTGGCCAATCTATTAACTCCACAGCCGCACACTTCTCCAACATCTTCATGCACACTTCACACCTCAGATCTTCGAACGCTGACACTGAGGAACTAGTCACTCTTTTTGCCTCATCCTGCTCTGACACACTGGAATGTGTAGCTCCTTTAAAACCAAAAAAAACAAGGCGAACATTGTTGGTACCCCATGGCTAAATCCTAAGAGACGGCTCAAACCATTACCAAAGTGCTGTTAAGTCAGCAATAATGCCCATAGACCTAACATACTGTTCAAAACTATCAACTCCTTCCTAACTCCGGCCGTTGCTGCTACCTCTGCTGCATTAGATTTCACATCATACCCTCAGACTCAGACCCCTAGAAACCAATCATCCAGCTAGACTGTGCCATCTTCCCAGCTGCTGGAAGTGGTCATGCATATGAATTCAATCTACTGTCCCGTAGACATTATTCCATCACGCCTATTTAAGGAAGTCTTCAAAACTATTTGCCCTCTTATTCTGGCGATAATTAACAGTTCCTTAACCAATGGCATTGTCCCCTCTAGTTTTAAACATGCAATTGTGCAACCCCTTTTAAAGAACCCAGCCTTGACTCCAGTGATCACAACAACTATAGGCCCATCTCCAAGCTACCATTTATTTCCAAGATTTTAGAAAAAGTTGTCTTTCTCCAGGTCTCCTCCTACCTGAACACCTTTAACATCTGTGACAAATTCCAATCTGGTTTTAGAGCACTTCATAGTTCTGAATCTGCCCTGCCAAAGGTGCAAAATGACATCCTTCTCTGTCGACTCCGGCTCTAGTGCTATTTTAGTCCTGCTTGATCTTAGTGCAGCCTTCGACACAACTGACCATGAGACTCTATTAAAACTCCTGGAGGAAAAAGTCGGTCTACAGGGCACGATGTTACAATGGTTTACATCCTACCTGACAGGACAGAAAGAATGTTTACTGTTAGAATAGTTGTTGTCATCATCTCCTGCTGCCATTAAATGCGGCATCCCTCAAGGCTCGATTTTAGGCCCTCTCTTATTTTCACTATACATGCTTCCTCTTGGTATTATTTTGAGAAGTACAATATTTTGTATCATTGTTACACGGATGATACACAGTTCTACATACCAGTTACACCTGACAGCATTCACTCTGAAAAACCTCTTAAACTTTCTGACTGATATCAAAGATTGGATGGCGAGGAACTTCCTTCAATTAAATGAAAATAAAACTGAGGTAATTCTATTTGGCCCTGAAAGCTCTGTCATTAGCTTAAGTAATTCACTTGGTCCCCTTGAATACAAACTCACACAATGTAGTGAAGAATTTAGGTGTTTTTATGGATACTTCTTTGAATTTTAACAAGCAAATCAGTTGAGTCGTGAAGGGCAGTTTTTATCAACTTAGCCAAATTGAAGTCATTTTTATCCCAGAGACCTGGAAACAGTTATACATGCGCTTCACCTCGCGTCTGACCCATTCAACACTTTCCCGACTACAAATGATTCAAAATGCAGCTGCTAGATTTTTAACTGGAACAAAGAAAAGGCAACACATAACTAACGTCTTGTCTCACTTGCACTGGTTACCGTAAAATACAGAATTAATTTTAAAATTTTATTATTTCTTTTTAAAGCCCTTAATGGCTTAGCCCCACAATACATTACTGATATGCTAACTCAATATTCTGCACCTAGATCGCTCAAGTTATCTTCACAACTCCTCTTAGTCCCCTTCTCACGTCTTACAACCAAAGGTGACTGAGCCTTTTCTGTTGCTGCCCCCAGCTTTGGAATAGTCTTCCATCTAACATCAAGTCCTGCCCCACCTTTGAGAACTTCAAATCTAATTTAAAGACCTTTATTTTTC
>NW_024040263.1:34269275-34302490 GCF_014851395.1 Micropterus salmoides | reverse complement strand
CCGGGCGGGTATCAACTAAAAAAAAATAATGCCCGATCACAATCGATACGTATAAAACAACATAATTAAAGAAAATAAAAACATTACAGCCCTTTTTTTTTTTGTCAAAATAGCTAAATTTGGGAAAATGCGTTTTTTGCTTTCTGGTGGCGAGTCAGGCGTTCAGAGTGACGGTTAACAGTGTCGGTAACACCATGTGAGGGACACTATATGACACTGTATACGGTAAAACATACTGCATGTGTATGACACTATATAACACTGTATACGGTAAAACATACTGCATGTGAGGGACACTATATAACACTGTATACGGTAAAACATACTGCATGTGTATGACACTATATGACAGTGTTATACAGTGTCATATAGTGTATATGATACTAAATATAATTCTGTATGTCACATTTTATTTGAAACTATAGAACACTGTATTTAACACTGTTTAAATCTCCTATAATGCTGTTAATGTTCTCCTGACTGTACTAACATGTACCACATGTTCTCCTGACCTTTCTAACATCTACCACATGTTCCCTTGACTGTACTAACATATACTGCATGTTCTCCTGACTGTACTAACATGTACCGCATGTTCTCCTGACTGTACTAACATATACTGCATGTTCTCCTGACTGTACTAACATGTACCGCATGTTCCCTTGACTGTACAAACATCTACCACATGTTCCCTTGACTGTACTAACATATACTGCATGTTCTCCTGACTGTACTAACATGTACCGCATGTTCTCCTGGCTGTACTAACATGTAAAATGTACCATATGTTCTCCTGACCTTACATGTACCGCATGTTCCCTTGACTGTACTAACATGTACCACATGTTCCCTTGACTGTACTAACATATACTGCATGTTCTCCTGACTGTACTAACATGTATTGCATGTTCTCCTGACTGTGCTAACATGTAACATGTACTGCATGTTCTCCTGACTGGACTAAAATGTAACATGTACCGCATGTTCTCCTGGCTGTACTAACATGTAACATGTACTGCATGTTCTCCTGACTGTACTAACATGTAAAATGTACCACATGTTCTCCTGACCGTACCAACATGTACTGCATGTTCTGACTGTACTAACATGTAACACATGTTCTCCTTACTGTACTAACATGTAACATGTACTGTATGTTCTCCTGACTGTACTAACATGTACCACATGTTCTCCTTACTGTACTAACATGTACCACATGTTCTCCTTACTGTACTAACATGTAACATGTACTGTATGTTCTCCTGGCTGTACTAACATGTACCACATGTTCTCCTTACTGTACTAACATGTAACATACTGCATGTTCTCCTGACTGTACTAAAATGTAACATATACTGCATGTTCTCCTGACTGTACTAACATGTAACATGTACTGTATGTTCTCCTGACTGTACTAACATGTACCACATGTTCTCCTTACTGTACTAACATGTACCACATGTTCTCCTTACTGTACTAACATGTAACATGTATTGCATGTTCTCCTTGCTGTACTAACATGTACTGCATGTTCTCCTGACTGTACTAACATGTACTGCATGTTCTCCTGGCTGTACTAACATGTATTGCCTGTTCTCCTTACTGTACTAACATGTACTGCATGTTCTCCTGGCTGTACTAACATGTATTGCATGTTCTCCTTACTGTACTAACATGTAACATATACCGCATGTTCTCCTGACTGTACTAACATGTACTGCATGTTCTGACTGTACTAACATGTAACATGTACTGCATGTTCTCCTGGCTGTACTAAAATGTAACATGTACTGCATGTTCTCCTGGCTGTACTAAAATGTAACATGTACTGCATGTTCTCCTGACTGTACTAACATGTAAAATGTACCACATGTTCTCCTTGCCGTACTAAAATGTACCACATGTTCTCCTTGCCGTACTAACATGTACTGCATGTTCTGACTGTACTAACATGTACCACATGTTCTCCTGGCTGTACTAACATGTAACATGTACTGCATGTTCTCCTGACTGTACTAACATGTACCACATGTTCTCCTGGCTGTACTAACATGTAACATGTACTGCATGTTCTCCTGACTGTACTAACATGTACTGCATGTTCTCCTGGCCGTACTAACATGTACCACATGTTCTTCTGACTGTACTAACATGTACCGCATGTTTTCATGACCGTACTAACATGTACTCCTGACTGTACTAACATGTACTCCGTGTTCTGACTGTACTAACATGTACCACATGTTCTCCTGACTGTACTAACATGTAACATGTACTGCATGTTCTCCTGACTGTACTAACATGTACTGCATGTTCTGACTGTACTAACATGTACTGCATGTTCTGACTTTACTAACATGTACTCCGTGTTCTCCTGGCCGTACTAACATATTCTGCATGTTCTGACTGTACTAACATGTACCACATGTTCTCCTGACTGTACTAACATGTACTCCGTGTTCTGACTGTACTAACATGTACCGCATGTTCTCCTGACTGTACTAACATGTACCGCATGTTCTCCTGACTGTACTAACATGTACCGCATGTTCTCCTGACTGTACTAGCATGTACTGCATGTTCTGACTGTACTAACATGTACCATGTACTGCATGTTCTCCTGGCTGTACTAACATGTACCACATGTTCTCCTGACTGTACTAACATGTACTGCATGTTCTCCTGACTGTACTAACATGTACTGCATGTTCTCCTGACTGTACCAACATGTACCACATGTTCTCCTAACTGTACTAACATGTAAAATGTACCACATGTTCTCCTTACTGTACTAGCATGTACCACATGTTCTCCTGACTGTACTAGCATGTACTGCATGTTCTGACTGTACTAACATGTACTGCATGTTCTCCTGACTGTACTAACATGTAAAATGTACCACATGTTCTCCTGACTGTACTAGCATGTACCACATGTTCTCCTGACTGTACTAGCATGTACTGCATGTTCTGACTGTACTAACATGTACCACATGTTCTCCTGACTGTACTAACATGTACCACATGTTCTCCTAACTGTACTAACATGTAAAATGTACCACATGTTCTCCTTACTGTACTAGCATGTACTGCATCTTCTGGCTGTACTAACATGTACCACATGTTCTCCTGACTGTACTAACATGTAAAATGTACCACATGTTCTCGTGACTGTACTAACATGTACCACATGTTCTCCTGACTGTACTAACATGTAACATGTACTGCATGTTCTCCTGACTGTACTAGCATGTACCACATGTTCTCCTGACTGTACTAGCATGTACTGCATGTTCTGACTGTACTAACATGTACCACATGTTCTCGTGACTGTACTAACATGTAAAATGTACCACATGTTCTCCTGACTGTACTAGCATGTACTGCATGTTCTGACTGTACTAACATGTACCACATGTTCTCGTGACTGTACTAACATGTAAAATGTACCACATGTTCTCCTGACTGTACTAGCATGTACTGCATGTTCTGACTGTACTAACATGTACCACATGTTCTCGTGACTGTACTAACATGTAAAATGTACCACATCTTCTCCTGACTGTACTAGCATGTACTGCATGTTCTGACTGTACTAACATGTACCACATGTTCTCGTGACTGTACTAACATGTAAAATGTACCACATGTTCTCCTGACTGTACTAGCATGTACTGCATGTTCTCCTGACTGTTCTAACATGTACCACATGTTCTCGTGACTGTACTAACATGTACTGCATGTTCTCCTGACTGTACTAACATGTACTGCATGTTCTCCTGACTGTACTAACATGTAAAATGTACCACATGTTCTCCTGACTGTACTAACATGTAAAATGTACCACATGTTCTCCTGACTGTACTAACATGTACTGCATGTTCTCCTGACTGTACTAACATGTAAAATGTACCACATGTTCTCCTGACTGTACTAGCATGTACCACATGTTCTCCTGACTGTACTAACATGTAACATGTACCACATGTTCTCCTGACTGTACTAACATGTAACATGTACTGCATGTTCTCCTGACTGTACTAACATGTAAAATGTACCACATGTTCTCCTGACTGTACTAACATGTAACATGTACCACATGTTCTCCTGACTGTACTAACATGTAACATGTACTGCATGTTCTCCTGACTGTACTAACATGTAAAATGTACCACATGTTCTCCTGACTGTACTAACATGTAAAATGTACCACATGTTCTCCTGACTGTACTAACATGTACTGCATGTTCTCCTGACTGTACTAACATGTAAAATGTACCACATGTTCTCCTGACTGTACTAGCATGTACCACATGTTCTCCTGACTGTACTAGCATGTACTGCATGTTCTGACTGTACTAACATGTACCACATGTTCCCTTGACTGTACTAGCATGTACCATGTACTGCATGTTCTCCTGACTGTACTAGCATGTACCACATGTTCTCCTGACTGTACTAGCATGTACTGCATGTTCTGACTGTACTAACATGTACCACATGTTCTCGTGACTGTACTAACATGTAAAATGTACCACATGTTCTCCTGACTGTACTAACATGTAAAATGTACCACATGTTCTCCTGACTGTACTAACATGTACTGCATGTTCTCCTGACTGTACTAACATGTAAAATGTACCACATGTTCTCCTGACTGTACTAACATGTACCACATGTTCTCCTGACTGTACTAACATGTACCACATGTTCTCCTGACTGTACTAACATGTAAAATGTACCACATGTTCTCCTGACTGTACTAGCATGTACTGCATGTTCTGACTGTACTAGCATGTACTGCATGTTCTGACTGTACTAGCATGTACTGCATGTTCTGACTGTACTAGCATGTACCGCATGTTCTCCTGACTGTACTAACATGTAAAATGTACCACATGTTCTCCTGACTGTACTAGCATGTACCACATGTTCTCCTGACTGTACTAACATGTACCACATGTTCCCTTGACTGTACTAGCATGTAACATGTACTGCATGTTCTCCTGACTGTACTAGCATGTACCGCATGTTCTCCTGACTGTACTAGCATGTACCGCATGTTCTCCTGACTGTACTAACATGTACCCCATGTTCTCCTGACTGTACTAACATGTACCCCATGTTCTCCTGACTGTACTAACATGTACCCCATGTTCTCCTGACTGTACTAACATATACCGCATGTTCTCCTGACTGTACTAACATATACTGCATGTTCTCCTGACTGTACTAACATATACTGCATGTTCTCCTGACTGTACTAACATGTACCGCGTGTACTGACTGTACTAACATGTACTGTATGTTCTCCTGACTGTACTAACATGTACCACATGTTCCCTTGACTGTACTAGCATGTACCACATGTTCTCCTGACTGTACTAGCATGTACCGCATGTTCTCCTGACTGTACTAGCATGTACCGCATGTTCTCCTGACTGTACTAGCATGTACCGCATGTTCTCCTGACTGTACTAGCATGTACCGCATGTTCTCCTGACTGTACTAGCATGTACCGCATGTTCTCCTGACTGTACTAACATGTACCGCATGTTCTCCTGACTGTACTAACATGTACCCCATGTTCTCCTGACTGTACTAACATGTACCCCATGTTCTCCTGACTGTACTAACATGTACCCCATGTTCTCCTGACTGTACTAACATGTACCCCATGTTCTCCTGACTGTACTAACATATACTGCATGTTCTCCTGACTGTACTAACATGTACTGCATGTTCTCCTGACTGTACTAACATGTAAAATGTACCACATGTTCTCCTGACTGTACTAACATGTACCGCATGTTCTGACTGTACTAACATGTACTGTATGTTCTCCTGACTGTACTAACATATACTGCATGTTCTCCTGACTGTACTAACATGTACTCCGTGTTCTCCTGACTGTTGTAACTTCTTCTCTGCGGGGCTGAGGTGTTGCTGCAGTTTCCTGCTGCTGTGCAGACAGTGGAGCGGTGTCTCCCTCTGCTGGCTGTGTGGACGCAGTGCAGGAACACTGAATGATAAACACGAAAAAATAATAACGGACTGAATTATTATAAATATTTAATCTGCTTTACAGAACACTATGGAATACCAGCATCAGATTTAATTCATGAATAACCGGTGACATGAAATAAAATAATAAGTTTGACTTTGTGATATTTGGGATTCCCAGATATTTTATTAGGATGTTTTGTTTTCATTTATTTTCATTCAAAGTTTTCTTACCGTTAAATCTCAGATTTAAAGTGAGTTTTTGTTTATTTTTGTTTCAGTTTATTAGTTTGTGTCAGCGGAAGGATCTGCAGCCACGGGCGCTGCAGCAGCTGGAGTCGCACCGCCGCCCGACGGTGCGTAAAAAGCCTTCCGCCGCGGTGGTTAGATCCCGCTCAGTCACCGCAGTGAAGCGGCAGAAACCCCCCTCCCAGAAACCATTTCACACATTAAACCTATTTGACGTTCAGAGCAGACTCTGGTGCGGATATCTGTGGCGTGTTGGAGCCTGAAGCGGCCGTGTTTAACGCGGTGGGAGCGAAGAGAAGAGCGCGACAGCGACACGGCCGGAGCTGCGGAGAGCGAGCGAACAGCAGCAGAAAACAAACCCTCCAGCTCCTGCTGACATTTTACATCCAGACACAGCGGCTCAGAACGGTGAATTAACGCGGTGAGATGCCGGGGATGATGGATAAAGGCTCGGAGTATCTGGGAAAGGTCGTTCAAACGGCACCAAGAGTCCGTCCAACGCTTCTAACGGACATTTTTCTGACGAGAGCGGCAGCGACGACGAACACGGTGGGTATAGCCTCGAACACACCTCTTGTGGCTCCGTATGTGCGCGTTTTGAAACGTGAGTATTTTGAATTAAACGCGTCCTGTGTCATGGGTGTCGGTGTTTTCCAGATGTGGGGATGCGGGTCGGAGCGGATTACCAGGCCAACATTCCCGAGTTCGAGCCCGGTGAGTTTTTTTTTTTTTACTGGTTCTCTACCTGAGAGACGGACGGTGGTAGCCTCGGTACATGTAAACACTCACAGCTTCATGTGTCGGTGGGTTCTGACAAACTGGACCTGCGGTGGACGAAGTACTCGGATCCTTTACTTAATTATTACCTCACTGTAAAAAAAAATTACAAGTACTGCGTTGACAATGTTACTTAAGTAAAACTATGTAAGTATAATCAGGAAAATGTACCTCAAGTATTTAAAGTAAAAGTAGTAAACGCAGAGTGAAAAATGTCCCGTGTGACTGTTGTACTGTCACAGAGCTGCAACAGTTTATCAGACTCGACTGTTAAATTAATCTGCACCTATTTTAATAATAGATTACATCATTTTTTAAGACAAATTCTCTGATTCAGCATCTTAAATGTGAATATTTTCTGTTTCTCGCTCCTCTGAGACAATAAACTGAATATATTTGGGTTTAGGACCAAATAAGACATCTGAGGAAACACTGATCAACATTTTCTTTTTACAACTAATCGATCAATAGAGAAGATAATTAATAACTGAAAATAATCTGATTATTATTCCTCGTGAATTAAACTATTTAGTATCAGAGTGCAGAGTGGATTCATCTGCTGATTATTTTCTCACTTAATCGATTGTAAAAAATAAAAAATGGAAATGTTACCCAGAGCCCAAAGTGACACCTTCACAACACTTGTTTTGTCTAAACCTCAAAATGATTAAAAATACATTAAAATAATTAATAAGAAAAACAGTAAATCTTCATATGTGTGAACCGTTAAATGTTTTAGATGAAAAATGTCTTAAACTTCATGAAAGTTGTTTTCAGTTTACTTTCTGTCAATCAACTAATGTACCAGCTGTACCTGTATAAACTGTTTAAATAACAAAACAGATTTTAAAACTCTTCATGTGTAAAAATCTGACTTTGTAAAGTAACTGAAGCTCTCAGATAAATGTAGTGAAGTAAAAAGTCCAACATCTCCCTCTGAGACGGAGCAGAAGGAGAAAGAAAAAACTCAAGAAAAGACTGCAGGAATAATAAAACTATAACTTTCAACAAGTAAATCGATAAATGACAGTTTTCTATGATGTATTTGTGCAGAGAAAATGTTAAGTTTCATTTTTAATTAAAAAAAATCTGAACTAGTCCCCCCCCCCCCAAATAATTTAAACAACCATTTTTTTAAAATAAGAGTCTTTTAAATGTGTTGTAAATCTGTCTATTTCCATTTAGCTCTAGAAAACATTTTAAAGCTATATCATTCAGTTGAAGTGAAACCCACAGATGAAAACTTAATATTTTGGGAGTGACTCCAGTCCTGTCTGCTGAACTGTGTTGGTTTTTAAGCTCCTTGAGGTGTTTTTAATCTCAGGGGAGACAAAACAGGAAGGCTGTTAATTAAAAAAGAAGAAGTGAGCGTCCTGTAACAAACAGCAGCTCGGGGATTTTACAGAAACCAACAAAGAAAAAGAAAGTTGAGGCATTAAAAGCGTTTCACGTCTATAAAAAACGCTCTAAATCAGAGGAACTGCAGACCTTTAGTGTCTTGAATGGGGAACTATATTTCCCATAATGCACCTTGATGTTGGCTGTTTTTATCAGGCTGAGTCGTCGAGGAGGAAACCTTGACGCTCTTTCTGTTTGTCGGCCTTCAGGTTCCACGAAGTACTCGGACAAAGACAGCGGCGGGATGCTGGTCTGGTCTCCGTACCACACCATCGTGGACTCCAAGCGTAAGTGACCCGCCGCAGTCCTCCGTCAGGTCCTCGGCTCAGACCGGACTAACTGTGTGTTCTGTGTTTGGCCCCACAGTGGACGAATACATCGCCATAGCCAAAGAGAAGCACGGATACAACGTGGAGCAGGTGAGTCCTCGGACAGATGAAAGGACAGACCAATGACATGAAAACAGTTCCAGTGATGACGAGTTAGCCCGTCACGCTCACTACTTCCTGTTGGATGATCTACTGTCATTTTATTCCACTTATAGAACGATAATATTATAATAACGCAGCTACACCCTTTCAGTTTTTATTCTTAAGAATATTCAGACAGAATTAAAATTTTTTATACACCCTAAATAAATGACATAAAACCACAACAAGCGTTTAGCCTGCCCGGCGTTGAGCTTTTCAAAATAACAGCGTTTCGCTTTCCTGATTTTGCTGATTTGGTTATTTATATTTGTGTGCTTGATGGTTAAGTAGACAAATTAGTTAAACAGGGTTTTTTCTGTCTGTTTTAATTGTGTTTATTGTTGACTTACGATCAGGAGTTTGCACAGGGTGCTTTATTTTGAAAACTAACCGGATTCCCTTTGCTGACTTCTTGCCCGGTTTATCTGCTCTGCGTGACTCGTGTTCTCCGCCAAGCGTCGTTTATCTCGGCCGCGATCAGCTCCGGCAGCGTTGCCCGGTGACTTCCGCAGCCCGGCCTGCCCGAAAATGTAACTACAGGTCACTACAGAAATGAACTTTCTCTGTGATCGATCAGCTGCAGCGGAGCGTCGGTCGGTCGTTGAGACGCATTCTGTGTCTCGGTTATAAAATGGGGGTTTTAGATAAAGCTGCACGATTTGGAGAAAAAAAGTCGGTGCGATTTGATTACAGTGATTGATTATATTTATTACTGTATTCATTATAATTTCATACAGTAGTGTGTGTGTGTGTGTGTGTGTGTGTGTGTGTGTGTGTGTGTGTGTATAAAATATTTGACCACTTTTCCAGCTGTTTTTATTTATTGAATCCTGGTGCAGGAAAAAGCCTCTGCATCCGTCTCTAATTTATTAATTCTATGTTCTAACTTGTCAATAATCATGTTGTTCAACATTTAATGATTTGCTGCAGCACGCCAAACTTTTTTAATGTCCCGCCCATCCAGGCTGCGATTGGTCGGTTGACGAATAAGTGACTGACGGCGCGTCGGCTCTGTGAAGAGTTGAACATGTTGAACAACAGACGGCAGCGAGCCAAACCTTCCTGATCTTCTCCCTGTGACCTGTGACCCTGCGACCGCCGTTTCTCTCGGTGCGCCGGTGGCGAGTCCGAGCGGCGGGGAGGGGGAGGGGGGGTTATTGTAGGTTGTTGGCTGAAAAGTTACTGGCACGCTGCTCATGAAACATTTTCCTGATTGCGCTGTAGGCCTATCTGTTGGTAGAGACACATGGTGAGAGCCCGGTGTGGGCGGGGCTAATGAGCGGACTGCAGCGCTTTGCGGTTATGTAATCGCACATGACGACATCGCGATCAGGTTAACGGTGCGGCCAAGTGTTAGAGAAGAAATTCACTCTCCAGAGGAAACGCTTGGTTAGAAACTCTGAGGAGGAGCGTCGGTGGGGAGACGTCGCTACTGAAACCACCTGCAGACGCTGAGGTGGCGTTTTAACGTGTGGACAAAGTCTGCGCGGTGTTAACGCTGTGTGTGTGTGTGCGTGCGTGTGTGTGTGTGCGTGTGTGTGTGCGTGTGTGTGCGCAGGCGCTCGGCATGCTCTTCTGGCACAAACACAACATCGAGAGGTCTCTGGCCGACCTGCCGAACTTCACCCCGTTTCCTGACGAGTGGACGGTGGAGGACAAGGTGCTGTTCGAACAGGCCTTCAGCTTCCACGGCAAGAGCTTCCACCGCATCCAGCAGATGGTAAACAACAACAACAACAACAAGTGTTTACGAGTCTCCTGTACAGTCTTATAACGTTAGCCACTGACTCACCGATTTACTCAGCTATACTCAAGAAGGATCTTGAGGTACTTGTACTTTAACTTCATACTTACTGACTGCATTTATGTGACAGCTACTAGTTTCGTTTTAGATTTTACATTAAGACGTGACGAGCTTTGAAAATTCAGCAAACCTCGTTTAAAAATGAGACGTCTGATGAATCATTGGCTGTGTTCGAGACGGAAAGGCAGCTGCCTCAGAAGGCGTCACGTTCAAGTGAAGGCAGCTCCGTTTACATTAGTTTCAAACAGCCTTCTAGGGCAGCGCTTACGGCAACGTGTGACGTCAGCACGCCGTCTTACGTCTCTTCTGGCTGTGACGGCAGTTTAGCCCGTTTCCAACGCAGCCACTGTGTCATTTCAGTAAGAAGTGATCCTGTATTTCACCAGAGGTTATCAGAGAAAAGAGTCTGATGTGATCGTGTTTCCTTCAGTTACCGGACAAATCCATCTCCAGCCTGGTGAAGTACTACTACTCCTGGAAGAAGACCCGGTCCAGAACGAGTCTGATGGACCGACAGGCTCGCAAACTGGCCAACAGGAGCAACCAGGACGACAGGTACGTCCTCGCCGATCAACGGGACGCCCGAGAGACTCAGTTTAGACTGTATGTAAGAAGCAAGAGAGAGGACGTCCTCTCTAGCAGGTTTAAGTCGCCCCCTGCTGGCCGCTAGAGAGGACGCAGGTTTAAGTCGCCCCCTGCTGGCGGCTAGAGAGGACGCAGGTTTAAGTTGCCCCCTGCTGGCTGCTAGAGAGGACGCAGGTTTAAGTCGCCCCCTGCTGGCCGCTAGAGAGGACGCAGGTTTAAGTCGCCCCCTGCTGGCCGCTAGAGAGGACGCAGGTTTAAGTCGCCCCCTGCTGGCCGCTAGAGAGGACGCAGGTTTAAGTCGCCCCCTGCTGGCTGCTGGAGAGGACGCAGGTTTAAGTCGCCCCCTGCTGGCTGCTGGAGAGGACGCAGGTTTAAGTCGCCCCCTGCTGGCGGCTAGAGAGGACGCAGGTTTAAGTCGCCCCCTGCTGGCGGCTAGAGAGGACGCAGGTTTAAGTCGCCCCCTGCTGGCTGCTGGAGAGGACGCAGGTTTAAGTCGCCCCCTGCTGGCTGCTGGAGAGGACGCAGGTTTAAGTCGCCCCCTGCTGGCTGCTGGAGAGGACGCAGGTTTAAGTCGCCCCCTGCTGGCGGCTAGAGAGGACGCAGGTTTAAGTCGCCCCCTGCTGGCTGCTGGAGAGGACGCAGGTTTAAGTTGCCCCCTGCTGGCGGCTAGAGAGGACGCAGGTTTAAGTCGCCCCCTGCTGGCTGCTGGAGAGGATGCAGGTTTAAGTCGCCCCCTGCTGGCGGCTAGAGAGGACGCAGGTTTAAGTCGCCCCCTGCTGGCTGCTAGAGAGGACGCAGGTTTAAGTCGCCCCCTGCTGGCTGCTGGAGAGGACGCAGGTTTAAGTCGCCCCCTGCTGGCTGCTGGAGAGGACGCAGGTTTAAGTTGCCCCCTGCTGGCGGCTAGAGAGGACGCAGGTTTAAGTCGCCCCCTGCTGGCGGTTTAAGGTGTTTCCACGTTGGCATCAGATCTCTGACCGGAAGCTTCCCGCTTTAGAAAGACAGAAATTAAAACAGTCTGAGTCACAGTCAGTTTGTAAAACACGACACTGACTACGTGTTTTGGGAAACGGGCCTCTGGACAGCAGAGACTCATTTTACAAAGAGAAGGTTTGAGTCTCAGCAGATCGTAGTGTGTGGACGTGAACAGCAGGGGGCGCTGCAGCTCTGCAGGATGTTTCCTGTGAAGTTTTTCTTACTTCAGCTCCTGTTTCTTGGACTTTAGAGTTCGGCTGAGCGAGACAGGCCAAAAAACGATAAATCTCAAATCCTCATTTCTTCCAGGTTTAAAGGCTGATTTCTGCTCCTGAGTGGAAGTTAATGTGGTTTTAAACTTTTCTTTCTGCTCGATGCCAAACAGAGGATCACTTCACAGAACATTCAGAACTATTCTGATAAAATCTGCTTTCACCAAACGTGCACGAGGAAAATTAAGTTTAAAGTAAATATCTTAATAAAAAAATGAAGTGCTGAATTATTTGTTTATCGAGCATCAGGTCAGTTTTATGCTGGACAGGCGACAGCCTGCTGCTCTGCTATTGGTCAGATCAAAGATGCGTCTTTGTCACGTCGCTGTTCTTCTTCTGTGGTTTGATTTCATGTGTCTTTTTGTTGTTGTTGTTGTGATGTGGCGTAACGCCTGAATTGTGTTGTTGCTGTTGCCGTAGTGATGAAGAGATGGAGGAGGCCAATCCCATTGAAGCGCACGACAGCGACTACGACCCCAACAAGGAAACCAAGAAAGAGGTACGTGGACACACCTGAGGCCTCGCAGCAGGACGCTCGACCCGATCGCTTGTTTTTACTGCAATGAATCTATAATTTACTCACTTTATTCTTGTCAGGGCTCCAGACTCTGTTTGTAAAAATTGCCCTGATGCACCTCAATTTTTCATTTAACTGCATCGCCGCAAAATTTAGCTGCACCTCCATGTTTACAGCATCTTTGGAGACGGTTTCCTTTATGTTCGACCGCGATACTGCAGAACAGTTTCCCCCCGCAAGATCTGGATCCTGGTCTTCACCGTCCTTTGCTGCTGTTGTTGTTGTAGGTAATTGTGAGTCAAACACGTCTGCTGCGTCTTCTAAACAAGGACGTGAGTTTGCTGACGTGTGACAGCGTTTTGCAGGAAACGGCGATGAGGTCAGATTTGTAGAAAAGTTGCGGTGATTGGTGAAAATTAAAAGTTGCGCTTATTTCACAGGGATTTGTTGAATTTGTGTTGATGGTAGGGATGCACTGAATGTTCAGCCACCGGTGTTCAGCCTAATAAGTCAAAAGGCTGAATACATTTTACTTACATCCGCTCCATCTGTGGCTGACTTCTTAGAAAGAAAAGAACCGCTTTGTGTGTTTCTGTCACTCGTCTGTGAGAAGCTGATTAAGCCAGCTAACGTTGGAGTGCACACATATTCAAGCCTTTACGGTAAGTGAAGCGGCCCAGAGCGAACTGACAGGCAGGTTAGAGACTTTATCCTGTCAGTTTGTCTCTTTAGTATGAAGAGAGGCTGTGAAGTCTTCATGTTACAACATTATTTATCAAACCGGGTCGGACTGGATGAATTTAGCGCGAGGAGGAAACACGTGACAACATCCTGTTTTCAAAATAAGGTGTGAAAATGAGATTAATTGGATTATATTCACAGAAAGTATAAAACACATTACATGAGTCCATTAAAAGTAATGGACACATGTAATTTACTTTACCGGACCCTCTCGGGCCCCGGACCCCCCCCCCCCCCCCATAGTCTCTCCACATCCTGTGGGAAACACTGAGGAAAAAGCTCATTTTGACTGTTTAATTTACGCAGTGGTAAAAAAGGCACAATAAATGGGGAAAAATGTGAACATACTCGTTCAGTGTTCTGGAAAGTTTGTCTTTATATTTAGTTTTGGCTTCGGCCAAGAATTTAATTTCAGTGCATCCCTGGTTGCTAGTTGGGACATTGTGAAATCCTGGAGTACATAACTGTATTTTCTGACCTTCTGTCATTTCCAACACATTAATCTTTATGTGAGTGATTGTAAACATTACGTTTCAAAGCTGCTTGTTTTTGCAGCAATGGCACAAATGTTACTGCGGGATGAGACGGACTCGCTGTACCTAATAAACTGGACACTGAAAGTCGTTTACTAGAGACACAGAAATCCAGACATTTGCGAAGCTTTCTGAACTTTCTGAACGGTGTAAATGAGGAATAATTCAGCAGAAAAGCCAATGTTCAGTTTAGATTCATGTCTTCAGCTGATTCCCAGCACAACGACGTTCATGTTGGCGACATCACGACTTTAGATTTTAGTTAATTTAATTAAAAACAATCTTAAAGAAAAAGTTCAGGTAGCAAAACTTTTCTTTGATGTAAAACAAATCAGGACGGAGCCCGAAGCTGACGAGACGTCAAACAGCTGATCAGATGTTGGAATTCTGTTATTCAGCTTCCAGCCTCTTAAACCCCCCTCTGTTTCCCCTCCCCAGCCGAACCAGGTGGAGCCGGTGGTACCGGGCTCCAAGGTGGCTTTGGGTCGGCGGGAGCACCAGACCCTGCAGCACCGACACCACCAGCGATCCCGCTGCCGCCCCCCCAAAGGCATGTACCTGACCCAGGAGGACGTGGTGGCCGTGTCCTGCAGCGCCTCGGCCGCCAACACCCTCCTCCGTCAGCTGGACATGGAGCTGGTGTCCCTCAAGAGACAGGTAGGAGGCTGCCCTCCTCCTCCTCCTCCTCCCGAATGTTCAGGGCCAAACCTCAGGATCAGACAGAATGTAGGTTTCCTCAAGTTTAATACTGCATGTTGTCGTTTTCACTGAGTTTGTTGCGACTGAAAGAGCCACGAAAGAGCAACTAGCTCCAGGTCCACACTACACTGAGCATGTGCGTGCCGGTGTAAACGGGAAGCAGAATACCGTCTACTCTGCAGCGAAGGGGAAGAACCACAGCAGAGATTTCTCTGCACGGAGCGACAGCGAGGTGGAACTGTTGCTGGGAGGAACATGGGAGGACAAAGAGGCTGTGGCGGCGAGTAAAAACGGAGACGTGCACAGGACAGAAATGTTATTTACACAGTACAGAATATTTAAATAAAACTTCGCCAGCAGCTTTGCGTGACTGATAAGAGTTAGGGCTGTGGAAAATAATAGGTAATAATAGATTTTTAATCGTGTTGCGGAGGTGCAGCTCTGGACCGTCAGCGCGGTCAACACAACGGAGACGTGTGGTTCTTCCTGTTCGGCACAGACAGACAGCTGCTGGTTGAGTGACTGCTGCTACTAAACTTTACACATGATCAATAAATCAACGTGTAACTCATGTTAATGATTTTGACCTGCACGCTGTGCAGCAGGGGACGCTCAGCGAGGTGACGGGCAGCAGTAGGTGACGGTGGAAGCATTGTTGTTAAATACTTTGCTTTAAAGGAGACCTATTAAACTGCTTTTCAGTCCTATATTGTAGTTCTGTGACTCCTGTTTGGCAGCTTTGAATGATTGAAAGTTAGACTCTTCATGTAGGCCTTCATTTCAGCCTCTGTCTGAAACAAGCTGTAGATGCTCCTGTCTCTTTAAGGCCCCCCCCTCAAAGCCCACTGTCTTCTGATTGGCCGAGACCTGAAGCATGTTACCAGGCTGTTGTTGTCGCTGGGCGGAACAGGCAGACTGAGCCGTTGCTATGGGAGCACATGCCCATATATGGCACAGCGGCTCCGTCTGGCTCCTGGTGTCGTATTACGGAGCCAGAGCTTCAGAACAGGAGGAAATCTGAGGTTTCTGCTCACAGTCATGTCTTATAAATGCTTTAATCTCATTTTTTGAAGCTTTGGCCATGTTTAACATGAACATCCAACATTGTAAGACTGTAAGCCATAAAATGTGGAAAAGCATAATAGGTCTCCTTTAAAAGTACCAAGTAGTCACACAGTGAGAAAAATACATCTTTATCCTGTTTGTTTTACAGTCGCATCGTAGCCTCATAATCATAATGAGTAAAAATAAATAAATTCCCACCCTTGAGGTGACACGTCGAGATGCGCTAACAAGGCGCCCCGGAGTTTAAAACCAGAACGGGGTCAGCAGCGTTTTCAGACTTCACCGCTTCAGTCTGGACGGGAGGAAACGTAGCAGGAGGGAGTAGGAGTGTGGGCGGAGCCTCAGGAGCCGTTCAGGAGCTTTCTGCCGTATTCGTCCTGCGATCGTAGACGTTTTGGTTTCAGAGCGCTTTGTTGGTTTACAAGTTTAAATCAAAAGAAGTCCTCAGAGTGCCCAGAGAAATGTGAACGTCCACACTCGGTGTCAGTCAGAAGCTCCTGAACATCTACTGAGAGACGGTTTGAGTGTCAGCGATAATTTCACTGTAAATCATCACATTAGCTGCGCTTAGCATTAGCACGCTAACATTGGTATGTCGCTATTAGCACATTTAACTGTTCAGCATCAGTGTTTTAAGTAACTCACCACACAGCCAGAGATCATCGCTGAACTCTGCGGCTCATTCCTTCTCCAAATACTTCGCCTCACGTGAGGTCCGGCTGGCCAGGTAGCACAGGTGAAAGACCCCAGGAGTCGTCCTGTCTGATGCCTGTCCATGTTAGCGTTCTGCCTGGGCTGCACTGCCCCCTGGTGGTGACACCTGATGAGTGTTTGTGTCGTCTTCTTCTTCAGGTCCAGAACGCCAAACAGATGAACAGCGGGCTGAAACACGTTGTGGAGTCTGGGATTGAAGAGTTCAGGCTGCCGGAGGTACTGATCCAAACACACTGCCGCTCAGCAAAGAATAACGACACACATTCATTTATTTCCTCTCGCACATCAAGTGAAACCTTCAAGACATTTTGTCAACAGAAGCTGGAACGCTTCAGTGCACGAAGTTACAAACCAGCCGAAAGTGTGTAAAAGTGTTCGACCATCATTCTGACAAACAAGTACTTTTGATACTTTGAGTACATTCTGCTGATAGTACTGTTGTACTTTTACTTTAGTGAAATTTTGAATGCAGGACTTTTACTTGCAATCTAGTATTTCTATAGTGCAGAATCAGGAGATTCGAATGACGTCCTGTCTGCGCAGCAGAGACGCACTTTTTCACCTTGCCAGTGAATTTAATAATTTATTCCTTCCGGACGTCATCGGGCCGTAGCGACACCGTCACCTTAACGGAGTAAAGTGAACAGTAAAGTTACTAAAACAACATCAGCGCTGCAGTAACACCTTCACCACCTCAAACCTCCAGAGCGTGGCAGCGTTTCACTCTTCACTCAGCCAGAAAGGTCGTGAACTGCAGCGTCTGCAAAGCTGAGCTCTCCTGCAGACACCGGAGATCTGAAGAGGAGGCGCGTAACGTCGTGTCTGTGGACGATGAAGACTCGTTCCTGTAAGCTAGTTGGCGAGCTAGCTTCACGTTAAAGCCTGTTGCTTCAGTTTCCCTTGGTCGATTCGATGCGTCGCTCATGGCGACGTTCGCAGCTGGAGAACATGTTGCTGCAGAGTGAGCAAGATCAGACAGCACCAACAATTTTATAGTTTCTAAAGAAGAGAGAACAGTTCTCCTGTCTGTGCGTGAGGCGGCGGGTACTCTGCTCTTAAAAACTCCCTTTAAAAACTCTTTTGTTTTGTGAGTTGTTGAGTTAGGGCAAAATATAAAAAGGTTGTGAAACGCTGTCTACTCAAAAATCTTTATTTTTCACCCCCCCCTGTAAATTAGGCAAATGTAATGCATGACGTTATTCCTTTATAGTGTCAGTTTGTCCCGCCGTGTTGCAGCACCGGCGTGTAAACTGCTCCGTCACTAAACAGCAGATCAGCTGGTTTCAGTGGAACTTTCTGTTTCTGCAGCAGAAACGTTAATTAAAAGATGTGTTTTTGAAAGCAGTGTTTCGTGACTGTTTATTAGCACACGCTAAAACCAACCTCAGGTTTAATTTAAAAGCTGACAGCTAAATGAGACGCATTGTGTAATTTTGCGATTCATAATGCGAATAGTCGATTATTCGTTTAAAAAAATAAAAAGTAGTGGTTAGTTGCAGCCCTAATCATGATCCAGTTGATCCAAACAACCTCTGGAGGCGGTCAGGACCTCATTGTGACCACATGGAACAGTAAACGTGTTGTCTGTCCACACACAACAACCGCTCTCAGTCCCTCCCACAAACAAGATCATAGTCTGTTGAGTTAAACTTAAATATAAACCACAGAAAGGAGCTCGCGTCATGAAGACAGGAAGGAAACGGTGCCAGGAGGAACTTTAGTTTCACTTTCACTTTCCGGCTCAGCCGTCAGTCTGTTCAGGAGGGACAACCTGGGCGCAACATATAAAGGTCTCCTCCCCCCTTCTCCTGCTTAATTGATTCACCGATCTGGGGAGCAGGGACGTCGGGGAGAGCACGGCCCAAATACCAAACACAACTCGTATTGTTACAGATAACTGCCTCCCCCCCTAAACAGGAGATAACGGGGTTAACAGAAACAGCTCCTGCCCTCTAAGGGGTCCAGGGCCCCACTTTAGTGTTCGTCTTGTGGACGGGGTGAAAGCGCTTCGGTGCCGGCCAGAAGACCGTGATCAACGTAGATTACGCATAGTTTGTAAATTCTTGTTGACTCGATAATAAACCGCCATTTCAGAGTCGGATCTGTTCGCGTATTAATATAACATGCACGACCTTCTGTTGTTCAGGTCAGCTGCTGGCCACAAAGCTAAAGGAAGAATAGAGAACGAGGGAGGGAGGCGTTCTTTCCACTTCCTGCCATCAGGCCTGACTGAGCTGTGGTCTTCCCTTGTACGCTGTGTGCGCTCGGCTGGACAGAGCGGCGTTCAGCTTCGTTTACTGAATACTTCAAAAGTTTCTTCAAAAGTCGAGACGCTTGCTTGATTTTTTTTTTTATGTGACAGTGGTGTTAAAAAACTTTACAAGCTGCGTGAAAATCTGTTATGAAGATGCGATTAGCTAAAGCGTCGGGAGGGAGCTGCTTTGTTTGTTATTAGTTTTAAACAGCCTGTAGGATCCAGCATGCTCTGGTCTGAGAGGCTGCAGTGACTCCTCAGCTTCATTATGGTTCCAGTAAAGTGGATTCGTTTCTAAAACGCGCTGCTGAACAGGTTTCTGTCTCTTTTAAGGACGGGTGGTTGAAAGTAATTGTAACTTAACGAGTAAGGTGACTGTTTACTTTTAATACTCAGTAATAAATAAATGTTACTCATTTGAAAAGTATTAATAAGTAAAGAGTAAGTAATTTGCCCCACACTAGATGTGTCGCGAGGACAGAGCGCCTGTTTATATCCTTAACAATGGTTTTCAAACTTTTTCACATCAAGGACCCATAAACTGAGAGAAATTAGATTTTAGGATTTTGGCTTTCTGATGTTTTCTTACAGATTAAGTGTGTGAAACCCACGACCAATACTCAGTCTTCTTCTTCCTGTTGTTAACTCCCTGCAGAGTAACCAGAAGGTGAACGCCCGCTGGACCACAGACGAGCAGCTGCTGGCCGTTCAAGGTGAGCTTCCACCCGGGTTGAGTCCAGGTAACGGGTCTGGAAGGTGCACTGAACTCCTGCCAACCACACACACGATGAAGAGCTGCAGTTTGAGCAGCGTGACGTGTTTCTGAGGGCGTTGTTGCAGCGCCGCAGGGATTTGCATCACATCAATTTGAATCATCAAAACTATTTGAATGTTTTACAGGAAGAGAAAAGAGGGATTTGATATAAAACATTTAGAAAAGGGATGCGTTTCATGGATTTTTGGCCTTTACGAAAAGACAACTGACCATCGGACAGGATAGAATTAGTCTCTAAAGCTGCGATAATCCATATTTTTATGATGAGGGTGATCAGATGATGACAGGGTCACCGTCTCTCAGCCCAGCGAGCTTTTAATCATCCGTTAGCTCCTCGATTTGGTTTCACAGCACATTTCCTCTCAGCTGGTTTCTGAGAAAGCCGCCGTACACAGCAGACAGACTCAGAGAGCAGCTGGCGAACGTGGTGGAGCGTTTAGCAGCTAGAGACCAAACACAGAGCCAACTTCCCTCAGTCCTCAACTTCTCTCCCCAGAAACACCAAGAGATAAAATATTTGGCTCCTTCTGCAGTTTTTGGGTGTCAGTTTAAGAAGAATTGACCACATGCGTTTAAACCGTCTGTGACCTTCAGGTGTCAGGAAGTACGGGAAAGACTTCCAGGCCATCGCTGACGTCATCGGGAACAAGACGGTGGGCCAGGTGAAGAACTTCTTCGTGAACTACCGGCGGCGGTTCAACCTGGACGAGGTGCTGCAGGAGTGGGAGGCGGAGCAGGGGACGCAAGCTCCCAACGGAGACAGCGCCACCTCTGGAGAGGAGGGGAAGAACAGCTCGGCCACTCCGTCGGGGAAGAGCACCGACGAGGAGGACGAAGAGGTGAGACGTTTGAGAGAGACA
The DNA here is from genome assembly GCF_014851395.1 of Micropterus salmoides. Lineage (NCBI taxonomy): Eukaryota > Metazoa > Chordata > Actinopteri > Centrarchiformes > Centrarchidae > Micropterus > Micropterus salmoides. The sequence goes on along the minus strand of NW_024040263.1, from coordinate 34,281,803 downwards.
GATGTTCATTTCTTTTTTAAATCAGAGATGTTAAACATGCTGCAAGACAACATTTATCCTCTGCATCAAATCTACGCTTTAGCCTGACGAACACCTCCCCAAAAATTAACTACACATCGCTCACCACAAGATCTGTGATTGGCCGGTAGCGTCTCATTTCCTCCTGCATTTCTAGCTCGTCCTTCTTCTTCTGCCTCAACCGCTCCAAGACTCGTCCACACCGTCTCCTCTGACGCCTTCTCTCGTTCTGCGTTATGATAATTTCTCTAAAAGTAACTGCTGTTCAGCATCCATCAGCTCCAACTTTCCGTCATCCTACACCAACGAAGAAGAAGAAGAAACTTAACACAGTGGATCATAGAAACCCCAACTCGCATCTTCGCACCGCAGACACTAACGCACAAGTATACCAAGTTACAGGGAACCCGCGGGGTCTTAAAAGTATTAAAAAAGTATTAAATTTCATTACCAAGGTCTTTTCATGTCCTTTCTTTGGATTTAATTAATGCCATAACGTCAAAAATGAAAACTTTGTGTGTGAGACTTCATAATTTACTCCGTTTGGTGTGACTGATGTTATACGGCAGTACAGGTCACTGTTTACGTCAGTGTTCAGCTTTACGCTCTGGACTGTGACGTGTTCGCGGTGCACGAGCTCTGCCATCCAGCTCTGCGCGAATCAGTCAGTTGTTAGAAAAGGAAAGAAAACGTCTGACGGGCCGCTAACGTTAGCTCGACGAGTCAGAATGGGCAAGTGTCTGAAATTCAGAAAGACAGAGGTACAAACAAGTTGGCGGGCGAGGCTGAGGGCGGTGGCGCAACAAGAAGGTCGGCGTGCGAGCCGGTCACAGTGTGGCGAGCGCTGATGGAACAGCGGAGCTGGAAGAGCCGCTGCAGGTTACTGGTCAGTGAATCTTACGGAGAGACGGGTGTGTACGAGACGAGGACGAGGACGCCGCTGTTGTAGGCTAACGTCAAACTAACGCACATTAAACTTACATCACCCAGATGCGCCGATCACGGGAATGAGGGAAAAACAAACCGGGGCCCGACTCCTTATCCTCGCCGCTTTCAATCCAAAACTACATAATACTGTATTTCAAGCAGCCTTTAGATGCTTTAGAAAAACAGAACAGGATGAATAATCACTGAAGCAACTGGCAGATTATTTTACATTATCTAACCAAGGTTTAACTAACTAACAACTCATACTGCACAATTTGTTTGTATTTTTGATTTCACCCCTTAAGAGTTCTTCGTGCACAAATATTGTATTATTTCATAGGTGTCATTTACGCTGTGGACACTGGGGACACGTCTCCATCACTTTGTTTAAAGCATTTGTTAAATATGTTCTGAAAAATGAGTTGCAATAAGAAATGTTAAAAAAAACCAAATTAAAATACTTTGAGAAAGGTTTATTTGCACAATAAGAAAATATGCAATGCAATTTAAAGATAAAAGAAATAAACGTGAAGCTAAAAAAATCTAAATCACTTTATTTAAATAAAGACAATTCAACCATAAATTGGTGCAGGAAATGTCTCCAGAATGCAGGAAATTAAGTGTTTAGTGCTCAATTTTTTTTTAGAGGACCCCCACTTATATATTTCAGCATTGAATATTTCATCAAATAGTGTTGAAATATCTTGTCTTGTTCTCGTGAACCCAATATTGTGAATTGTGCATGTGAGCTAAGTGTATCGTCACACCTCTAATCTGAACCCTTGTGTCTCTTTTCAGCACAAAGTGACGTCCTTGATTCATTTTATCTTATCAAAGTACAAACACACCCCACAAAGCTTTAGTATGTTAAATATGAATGTATTATAATAAAATGTTTTATTAATGTAACTTGGTAAATAATTTTCTCAGGCTTAAATTAATACAGATTTTCCATTAAACGGCAGTGAAGTTGGTAATTAAATTTAATCCTAGGTGGTCTTAAAAAGTCTTGAATTTAACTTTGAGAATCCTGAGGGTACCCTGTGTTTACTACGGCGTGTAGCCCACGCCGTCGACTGCAGCGCACACTTGATGCAGAAGCATAAACTGGCCTATATTTTTAAAGAGGTCATATTCTGCTTTTTGCCTTTTCCCCTCTCCTTTATTGAGTTATAAACCTCTTTTGTGTATGTAACAGGTTTGCAAAGTGAAAAAGCCCAAAGGAAGTTCCCATCTTCCACAGAAAACTCTGCTCTGAACTGAAAACAGCTCCGTTTGTAGTCCAGCCGCTTCCCTTTCATGCTTTCAAGCTAAACGCGCCTCATATAACGCTGGCCAAGCGGCGACTCCAACACGCCCTCAGAAACAGCGAGCTGCAGCACACAGCTCTCCTCTCCCTTCCAAACACTAGCTACCCTCCAGGCAGTCAGTGGACAGAAAGTTGTTCCTGTGATGTAGAGACAGAGCTCAGTTAAAACTTTATGGATACAGATTAATAACTCACCGCTCTGAAACTCTCGCTCCAGTCCGGCTGAACCCGAGCCGTTTACCGGCTTCTCGCTGACCCGCCCTTCTCTGCTTCTGATTGGCTAGTAGTCCTTAACTAGGAACTGAGCATGTGCAACTCCCAACAAAGATCATTTAGAGACAAGATGTATCACTCCATAGTTAAAACGAAGCCTTCAACACAGGCTGAAAAGAGGAGCTGCAGCAATGTGCAGTATGACAAAAATATAACCATGTAAACCTGCTCTGGTATAACCTCTAAATAAGATGAGGAACCTGAAAATGAGCAGAATACCACCTCTTTAAACTTATTCTTAAAAACAATGTATAATAAGTATTACAATTAAGAGATGCTAATTATTATTATTGTCAGGAAACAAGTGCAACATATTCCACTCCCTCTCTCTCAGAGACAACTTAAACCACAGCAGTGTGGTTGATTACTGACAACAACTGAGAGCTTAACAAATATAATTAATTACAAAAACAGGACAAACAAAGTCTTTATAAATGTACTGACTGCAGAGACTGCAACAAAAAACCAAAATCTTTCACAGTGATGAAAAACTCTGTAGCTGGTATTTGTTCTGGAAAGAGGGGCAGAGAAAGAGAGCTGAGTGAGTGGCCCCTGAGCTGCTGAAGGGCCCCACTTGATCTGTGCCCAATGCTCTATGCGTCCTGTAGATCAGTGGTCGATTGATCGGAGCGCCCTTTAAAGCCATGCATAATTAAGGGTGACGTCACGCTGGCTATATCCTCTTCCTTTACACAGTCTGTGGGTTCAGTCCATTTTTAGCACCATAAATGTAAATGATAAAGAACATAGCGGTTCTTGCGGTTGACTTATCAATAGCGCGGTATTTGAACATTGTGGTTATCAAAACACCACCAGAGAGCGATGTTCCCTTCTTGTCTAAATAGTTCTGAATCGGTAAAACTCTCCGAGATTCAAATCAAATGAACTCACTAGGCGAGACCCTTGAGACGGTGGACATTTTCTCTGAATGTGAATGACTTGCAGTGAGGTAATTATGGCTCCGCCCTCTCCTCTCTGCAGGGTCAGGTGACCTCTTCAGGCGTGTCTCCTGCCGCCTCCTCTTCTTCTTCAGCTCAGATCCTGGTGACGTCCGGCGCCTCCTCCGCCTCCCTCCACCAGCCGCCTCCCCTCCTGCGGCCCTCTCTCCCAGCCACGCCCTCCTTGCACCGCCAGCCCCCGCCCCTCCAACAGCAGGCCCGGTTTCTGCAGCCCCGCCCCACCTTGCAGCAGCCCCCGCCTCTCATCCGCCCCTCAAACACCCTGCCCCCTCGCCTTAACCCACGCCCTCCGGCTCCAATGACCCTCTGCGGTAACCCCGGGGGTTCCGGTCCAAGCTCCGCCCAGCAGCCCCCCGGGCTGGCCGTCCACCAATCGGAGACGGCTTCATCCTCCTCCATCCACTAACGAACGTTTCTGTTGAAGACGCAGAAAAAAGAAAATGTCTGCAAGGCTGCTGCCTTCAGGTCCTGTGGGAAAATCTGAGTGACTTTATTCTTCAAAACGATGACAGCCGTCGCAGCTTCAGGTTACGACACGAAATCCAAACCTGAGTGTTTGTTATTTGGTGCACAGCATTTTAGGGGTTGAAGTTTGTCTTTCCCACAGGACTTCGCGTGCAGTGCACCTGCTGGTGGACACCTGGTTTTAAAATCTGTGTTTTCTAAAAAAGGGTTTGACTCAGAAGTCGTGTCAGTCTTTAGGAATCTGTCACATTATTAACGCAGAACCTTTTCAGCCAACAACCAATCCTCTTCAGACATGTGGCGTCCCTCAGGGTTCAATCCCGGGTCCCTTCTTCTTCTCCATCACATGTATATAAATGCATCAACAGAAACAGCAGCACTTGGAAAACATTTTCAACACCCTTGATTTAGTCGCTCTCAGTAGCAGCCTAAGTGATGCTAAAGGCTGATGTTGAATTATTATCAACTGCTAAATTAATTTCTTACAATAAGAAATGTAACATTTGTATTGATTTCTTTTATCCTTCCGGAGTTCACTACATTTACACTACATGTCTCTGCTGACATGTCGTTAGTCGGTCGGTCCAGCTGTAGTTTCTACTCAAACAGGAGGAAATGTTGTTGTTGTTGGGGACAGCGATGGAGCTCTGGTGCTCAGAGGAGGAAGGTTTCATCTGCACAAGATGAAAGTCATACTTCAGTGCTGTGCTACTAAGACAGCATTGTTTATTTAAATGATTATACCAAGTTACAGGGAACCCGCAATGTCGTGGTAACCGATAGTAAATAAGCTTTCTGACAGTCGTGATGTTTCAGTAACAGATGGAGATTAAACTGAAGGCTTCAGTGTTGTGTACAGTAGCGTTAGACATCACCTTGTACAGTTTGGTATCTGTTTGAATAGAGAGCCTAACTTCCGCCCCTTGGGACCTTATTTCAGAAAAACGATGTACGGTAGGCAACAATGAGACACCACTAATGTTTAGATCCCGTTTGAATTGTGTCCCGAATTACACACGATGTTTGTCTGTTTAAAAGATCACTTAGGTCAAGAAAGTTGCAGTTTGTCTTAAAACAGTAAAGTAACATTTAGATTTGCGTGAAACGGTTTAATAAACTACATCTCTCGTCTCTCACAATATAAGTCAGCAACATGTTGGTGCCGTAATGCTAAGCTAACGTTCACGGCTTGCTTATTACTTGCTAGGTAACTTAGCTATGTTCCACGCAGAGATGGATCGCACCTGATGTGTTTAATCCTACGACACCTGGTCCTTTCATCACATCATCTACACATGGTAATGTTAGCTTCAGTAACGTTAGCTTCAGTCACGTTAGCTAGAGTAATGTTAGCTTTAGTGACGTTAGCTTCGGTGAAATTAGCTTCAGTGACGTTAGCTTCAGTCATTGAGAGAAAGTTCTTTTCAGTCTTATATTTCAACAGTTTTATGAGAAACTGCGACTTTCTTCTCTTAAATGATCTTTTAAACAGACAAACATCATGTGTGTAATTCAGGACACATTTCAAACTGGATCTGAACATTAGTCTTCTCACCGTTGACTAACCTACATATTTATTCTGAAATAAGGTCCCATGGCGGTCCCCCAACAGGGGCGGGGCTTAGGCTCTGTGTAAGCAGTTGTCCATCCAATCAGCTGTCAGTAACTAACTCTGTGCTGCTGTCCATTTGGTTTTGTAGTTGATGCTTTTTGAAAACACTAAAGTTTCACCCAGACGTCCTTCAGTGTGTTAACTCCATGTTTTCTGTAGAAATGTGAAAAACGTTCCCCGCTGTTCTTTGAACTGTTCTGTTGTTGGGGTGAATTTTCCCAGAGTTGCTGTTGTTTTGTTCCACATGTTGAAGATTCGTTTTGAAACTAAAAACCTGTGATGTCGGTCTGTCTTTTCATTATTTATTCTTCTTCTTCCTGGTGCTACCAGTCCGGTGTAAAAAATCATTGTGAAAGTGCTCTTAATGCTTTTTGGACATTACATGTATTATTACGGCAGTAAATGTATTGAAATCATAGAGTCCTTTGAGTTTCAGTCGTTAGATGTTGAGGTGAAGCTGCAGAGACCTTCTCATTAAAAAAAAAATACATTTGTACCATGTGACCTTCTGTCTTTATTACGCCCACCGGTGCGATCGACAGCCTCTAACGCCTGTCTTCACTACGTCTATAATGTTCAGCGTTTGCTGACATTGTTATAAATTCATTAATTCATTTCTGAATCTTCTTTTTGAATCTGGCTCTTGTAGAATCTCGGTTCTGGTTCCAACTCGATCACCGCAGAGCTCGTCAGCGCTCGGTGACCTTCATCTACTTCCTCCTTGCTCATCTTAATAATAACATATTTTTATAGCGCCTTCAAGGAGCCCGAGGACGCTTTACCCCATTATTAAAGACTGTTTGTACGTGAGTATTTACATTTTATGCTACTTTGTACTGCAGTATATTTATTTGATGACACTAGTTACTTTGCAGATTTACAATAATACAAAAGAAGATGAATCTAAAGTTATTAAAATGAGCTCCACCTTCAGTGTTAAAGTGATGAACACATGAAGGTGAAATGGTGAGTTAGCAGCAGTCCTAGTTTGGATGCTGGGCTTGCTGTTCCCACAGTTTGTGTTTTAATGTAAAGCACATTAAGTTATCTTTAATGTATCCATATCATTTCTGTATCATATTTTATAAACATATCAGATCATATGTTGTCTATGAAAAGAAGTCACGTGCAAAGTAACTATAATTGTAGAAAAGATTTTCAAAATAAAACCAGGACACTAGTGCACACGCTCTCATTTATGGCTTTAATATTAATAATATATCAATAAGATAACGCAGTGAAAGGGGACACTCTGCACCATCAGTACTTTTACAGTATTTTACTGATTCTGAAATAAGAAGTTGTTACAACAGAAAATCTAAATATAAAGGAGTGTGTGTGGAAGTGAATTAAATACTTATAGTGATTATTAGTACTTCACTCTACTTTTATTTTACTACTTTTACTCGTTCTGAGTACTTTTAACAGCACCGAGTTTATTTCCTTTATTGAAACTCCGCAGGAATAACAACAGGTTGTTAAGTCACTTCCTGCTGTTAGAGTTTCCTCTTCCGCTGCGGCGTCCGCATCGGCCAGACTTAATCAATACAGAATCAGAAGCATCGATCCGGGCTGAGGAGCGGGGGACGCGCTGCGGAGCTGATGGTCTCCGAGCCTGCGGTGAGAAACCCCGCTGACCTCCGTCCGTCTGCGTGTTTGGGGAAAGTGAAAGGAAAAGATCTCGAGCAGAGGACAGCAGTTAGAAAGGGTGTATTTTGCGTGTTCCGGGTACTTTAAAGCATCCAGACGCAGCGCGCGCTGCGCGCAGCGAGGGCGGCTGCGGGGATTCCCCTGCACGCGCGCGCGCACGCGCACAGCCCGCCTCACCCGCAGGTACCTCGCTGCTTTCATTGACGTCACTCCGAAGGTGCTGATGGTCATTAGCGATACAGGGTCACATGTAACCGCGCGCGCATCCTCAGCACGTGTAGGAGCCGCTCAGCTAATGGGTAGGTTTACTTTTACTTTTAATACTTCAACCCCCTTCAGCTGAAAATACTTTTACTCCAGCGTGAGGTTTTTAATGGAATGGAGTAGTTTTACATCGAGGTATTTGTACTTTTACTGAGTGAGTGGAGGGGCACGTGCACGTTTTATGATCAGACGTCTAATTTCCACCTGAGCTCTGTGCTCCAATAGAAACGCACTTTGGTGTTGTTGCTTATTAGACTGCGGGACGCTGGGGACGCTGGGGACATGTCCCTGTCGCTTCCATGAAGGCATTTTTTTAAGAAATGTTAAATGAAAATGCTAGAGAAAGGTTTATTTATACAATAAGAAAACATGCAATGCAGTTTAAATATAGAAGAAACAAATGTCCAAAAGAGTAAACTAAAAGACAAGCTGCTGATTACTGTTATATTTTTATATTTTCTATTCTCAACCTGCCACCTTAATTTTGTGCTTAGAAACATTTCCACCATAAATTGGAGCACAAAATGTCTCCAGAATGCAGGAAAATAAATATTTAATGTTCAAAATCTTCTGGGGGAGAAAATAAAAAAAATATCTTTAAGTGGGAAAAAAAATAGGTGCCCCCATTATGTTATTTAGTCCATGGTAGTAACATTTTCCCCTTCAGACCGTTTGACCAACGCAGTTTGGGACTGCATGCTGCACGTGAAACCAAAAGTAAATGAAACACTTTTGATCAGAGATCAAGCTAAACTACTGACTCTTACTCTCTAGCTGCTTCGCTGCTCCTCAGATTTTTCACCGTAATGTAATGACATCATCACGAGCGTTTAACACGATGACCCGAATGACAGAAGCTTTGTGCAGCAGGTATAAATCTCCCGCTCTCAGTTTGGGGCAAATGGTTAAAGAGCTTTCACTGGTTAATCGATGGTTAATTCTAGTGAACTAGCCTAAGTTTTTAAAATAGATTCAGAGAATTTGTTTAATTTCACCCTGTGTTAGATCTACGTCAGCCTGGTCGTCTGTAGCTTCACAACGAGTTGAACATTTTAAATAGAATTAAATGTTTTTTGAAGTTCACAAAAGTAAAGTCACTAAATAGAGTCACTCACTGAATAACGTCTCACTGGAAACAAATCTAGAATGTATGTAAAATAAATCATATCGATCATTGATTAAATCACCTGCGTCCTCTGTTCAGTCTGTCCTCCTGCAGACTAATGGCAGCAGCGGATACAAAGCCTGGAGGATCTGAGGAGTCCAGTTTGCGGTCTGAGGAGTCCGTGATGAGGTCCCAGGAGTCGAGGCTGGGGTCCGATGAGTCCAGGCAGAGGTCATCGGGCTCTGTCAGCTCCTGGGAGTCGGAACTGACCACCATCCAGCACTCCCTGAAGTTTGTGTTGACGCTGAAGGAAGAGTTTGTTTGTCCCGTCTGCAGAGGAGTCGTTCTCAACCCTCAGCAGAACTCCTGCGGACACATCTACTGCTTCCACTGCCTGCAAGGACTGCTGTAGGAGCCAGTCCACCTTAATACACACCCACACTCACACAGTCCACCTTAATACACACCCACACTCACACAGTCCACCTTAATACACCCCTAAAACAGACTCACACTGACTCAATCCAACTTAAAAAACTCACAGTCCACCTTAAAAGACACCCACACTAATGCGGGTCCACCTTAAAATACACTCAGACTGAAGCAGTCCACCTTAAAATACACTCAAACTGAAGCAGTCCACCTTAATACACACCCACACAGTCCACCTTATAAACACCCCTTAAACAGACTTACGTTGACTCAGTCCACCTTACAAAACTCAAGCACTATTTACCTTAAAATACACCCACACTCACGCAGTCCACCTTAAAATACACCCACACTCACGCAATCCACCTTAAAGTATACTCAGACTGACGCAGTCTACCTTAAAACACCTCTAAGAGAGACTCACACTGACTCAGTCCACCTCAAAAAACTCTCAGTCCACCCTAAAAGACACTCACACAGTCCACCTTAAAACACACTCAGACTGACGCAGTCTACCTTAAAACACCTCTAAGAGAGACTCACACTGACTCAGTCCACCTCAAAAAACTCTCAGTCCACCCTAAAAGACACTCACACAGTCCACCTTAACACACACTCAGACTGACGCAGTCCTGAACTCACTGGGCTTGTTTGAGCTGACCTCGACAGTAGGCCACGAATGTCAGTATCAGTATAAATTTGTGAGAAACCGCTTCCTGACTGAACGACGATGAAGGAAGTCTCGTCATGTAACTGTGCGGTGACCACCACGGGGTAAACACCCCCAACGAGCGCTCCAGCTGTCAGCAAGTCGTTTCCCATCAGGCATTTCAGTTCTGCAGCACGGGGAGAGAAACAGCGGCGCCTAGCTCTTAAAACTGTGCGCGTCTTTGTCCCACGAGATTTCCACATCTCACACAGTCGAGCTGCTGGAAGTGGGACCGAATCGTTAACCATCAGAGACGGGTCCAGTCCTCCCTCCTGAGGGCCCGGTCCCGTGGTGAGCCATGTGCTGATTAGCTGTCAGCGTCTAACTTTCAAACAAATGCTGTTCTAATAACCTTACATGTGATCAGCAACTATGTTCTAAGGGGGTCTGAGGGAGGTCCAAGGGGTTTGAGGAGGGCGGGGTCCGAGGAGGGGGAGGTCTGAGGAGTCCAAGGGAGATCTAAGAAATCTGAGGATCCAAGGCAGGTCTGAGGGGTCTGAGGGTTCCGAGGAGGCAGGTCTAAGGATGCTGCAGTTGGACCCTTTTGAACCATCAGGTCTTGCACTCGAAATTGCGCAGGTCTGCGTCGGTCCGGCTCATCTCAAACAAGCCCACTGACGCAGCTGGCTGTCTGAAGGCACCTGTAGCGGAGGTCTTTGGCCGAGTCCTGTACTCGGTCCTGGTGGCTGTTTCCAGTCAGACCTCTCTGAGTGAAGTGGCTCAGTCGTGGTTTCGGGGTATGAACCTCAGCCTGCTGTGTGTTTCAGGGAGAGTTCATCACCGTCCAGCCCCGTTTGTCCAGTGGACGGCGTTGAGATCACGCCAGCTGAGGTCAGGACCAAACCTTCTGCTGCACATTCACACTTACACACAAGTATTTCAGTCGGTGGCTGAAAGAAAGAGATGAGCTGACTGTGGCTTCTCACAATACTTGGGTTCAGGAAATCTTAACAGTGGCTGGGGCTCAGGAGGTACAGGGGTCCTCCACTTATCAGAAGGTCGGTCCCATCCTCCTGTCCTTGAGCAAGACACTGAACCCGAAATTGCTTCGATTTCTGTGCCATTGGTGTGTTAATGGGATGAATGTGACGTAGTGTAAACCACCATCACCAAGATGTGTTGTAGCACCGTAGAAGAAGAAAAGAGCTTTACTCGAGTGGCCACGTCTGATCCACCTGTAGTCACAGCAGGTGGAATATTCACCGGCTGTGCTACTCATTGGCTTCGACAGTAAAGGCGGTCCTAAAGGTGTCATTCCTCCTGATTGGACTCCAGCCCACCGCGTTTGGAAAAAGTGTCTAAATATTTAAAAGCACACTAATCAGGAGTTTCCTCCCTGCAGGTTTTCCAGGACAACTGCTGCAAACGGGAAATCTCAAATTTAGAAGTGTACTGCACCAACTCTCCGGCCTGCAGCTCCGTCGTCACGTTACACCATCTGCAGGTAAACTTTAGACATAAAGGTAGACTTAGATTTGTGTGAAAATACACGAGCTGATGTTTAGGGAACTCTGGACCACCGGGTGCTCCTTCCACTACTAGGCACCTTGAACACAGTGAGGAGTAACATTGGTCAGCCGTAACATTATGACCACAGACAGGTGGTTACCGTGGCACCTGCCAGTGGGTGGGATACATCAGGCAGCAGGTGAACGTTGTGTCCTCAGAGTTGATGTGTCTAGGCAGCGTGAGGATTTGAGCCACTTTGACAAGGACCAAACTGACGGCTAGACGACTGGGTCAGAGCATCTCCAAACTGGTCTGCAAGGATCAGTACCTATCAGAAGGGGTCCAAGGAAGGAAACGTGGTGAACCGGCGACAGGGTCATGGGTCAAGCTCACTGATGCACGTGGGGAGTGAAGGCTGGCCAATGTGGTCCGATCGGCAGAGGCAGTGTGATGCTTTAGGCAATGTTCTGCTGGGAACCCTTGGGTCCTGCCATTCGTGTGGATGTTACTTTGACACGTAGCACCTGCCTGAGCTTTGTTGCAGACCATGGATACCCTTTCCCTGATGGCCTCTTTCAGCAGAGTAATGCCCCCTGCTACGAAGCAAAAATGGTTCAGGAATGGAAACGCAACAAGTTCAAGGTGTTGACTTCAAATTCTTCAGATCTCAATCCAATCCACCATCTGTGGGATGTGCTGGACAAACAAGTCCGATCCATGGAGGTCCCCTCACAGATTACAGGACTTCAAGGATCTGCTGCTAACAGCTTGGTGCCAGATACCACAGCACACCTTAGAGTTCTACTGGAGTCCATGCCTCAACGGGTCAGGACTGTTTTAGCAGCAAAAGGGGGACCTACACCATATTAGGCTGGTGGTCATAATGTTGTGGATGACTGGTGTACTTTTGGGGCTCGGCACACAGAATCTTCTCCAGGCTCATGAAGCTTTTGACAGTTTCTCTTGCATCATTAATCCTCTGCAGGACCACCTGCGGTCGTGTCAGTATGAGCAGCTGCAGTGCTGCAATCCAGGCTGCGAGACGGTGCTACAGAGGAGATACCTGCAGGAACACCTGACCAACACCTGTCCTCACCGCTTGGAGCCCTGCCTCCACTGCCAGCAGCCGCACCGACTCAGCCTCATGCAGGTAAGGTCACGTCCACACAGGCGGGTTTAATAGTTTGTTGTAGACAAGGACATATGGTCCAGTCCTCTGCTGTGTCGAGGCTTTCTCAGGACAGGCTCAGAAAGTTTTAGATTCAACTGGGGTCCGTCCCTTTATGTTCTTCTTAGGCTGAAGAGGAAGTCACACAGCTTTAACCGCTAAAACTGGGTCTGGGTCATTAAGCTTTG
>NW_024040263.1:34238488-34268775 GCF_014851395.1 Micropterus salmoides | reverse complement strand
GACTTCCATGATCAGCGGTCAGTGGTGAGCGTCCTGCTCCCTCTGAGTTTCAGCTGATTGAGAAAAGACAAAATAATCAGGGATTTTCTCGACCAACAGACTAAGAAAACTTAAACTGTTCCCTTTCACATTTTCAGGAGGGTTTTTTGGGGGGGGGCCAACTTCTTCCGTACTGTACGACCCCTCGGAGAATCACCACCTTGACACAGTGGAGGATTTGAAAACCTCCTCACTCTGGTAGGGCTACCCAAGGCCCAGAACTCAGAGACCAGGGCCCTCTGCTGCAGCCAGGCTGGAGGGGTTGATTCCCTGTGGCTGGACCGACACAAGGCTGGATGTAAGGGTTGGACCTTGTCTTGCTGAGCCCAGACTATGAAAGTTGGGTCTAAGGACGTCAGCTTTCTGGTGGGGGAGGGAGTTGGTGTGGGAGGTGGAGCAGAACCAACAAGAGTTAGTCGACTTTACCTCTACGCACAAACCAACTGGAACCAAAACTATGGATAGGGTCTGACCGTAGTGGTAAAAGGTTCCCGGTGTGGGGGTACTTGTGAGCCCCCGGCTGAACAACAGGGCCGTCTCTCTGTGACTGAGGGTTTCTAAGGGGAAGGAATCTGTCTGTGGCGGGGAGTCCTAGAGAGCTCGGCGCCTGGGGATTCTACAGTAACATTATTGAGCAACAACTTCAGAATTTGGTCCGGCTTCGCGATACTTTGTGGAAAAAAATAGCTGGCTACTCTAAAAAGTCACATGATTTTGAAAATAGCCATCCCATCCATAAACTACTGGGAATGCAGTTGAACTGGCAGCATGTCATCGTAAGAGATGAAGACACCGAGTTGTTTTGTGTCCTCTATACGTATTGTGGGTGGACAGAATACCAAGAACACATTCCAAATTAATGAAATCTAATATTTAAAACATAAAAATGACAACAAAACGTTTAAGCTTGAAAAAGCGAAGGGAAGTGCTTATTCCAGAACTATTGCTGTGTGTTGGGATGGAAATTTGATATTTTACTGTTTCACCCTGCAGGCTTCATTATTATAGACCAATGTTTCACTGTGTGGTTTTGATCATTCCATTAGGTTGCAGCTAGGTGAAGGTTCCCATGGGAAAGACGCTTAGAGTTTTCTTATCCGACTGTCCTTGTTGGGACTTCATCTTTGGTCCCTTCCTCCCTGAGACAGCTGCGTAATATAAAGTCACCTGTTTCTTCTCTGGCTCTTTGTCTTACACTGCAGAGTGTTTGCACTCTGTCTGTCTGATCCTTTGCAAAGAATAAAACCCTTAAAAAGACGTCTGGACTGAATTCTTTATTTCAGGAGACTCACTAAAGGAAAGAGTCGGCATGTGAGCTGTGTCGGCTGCGTTCAGACCTGCTTGAGCTCTTAAACAGGAAAACCACAGAAACGAAAACCTGCCGCTGAGTCACAGTTTGTGTTTGCGCACTTCTGAAACCTCGCAGCACAATGGTTATCACAAATGAATGAAAGGCTGATAGTAAGAACCATTTGCCCTCATTGCACCAGGAAGTTTAACTTGAGATAATTAGATTGAAAATATAAAATATGCTTTCTAATTTGGTTTAAGTTCCTGGTGGTCTCACACACACGAAGTCAACTATATGTTTTGCTTGTTTGCTTGAGTTTGTTTTCACATTAATCTGCTGTTTCTATCTTTAAGTTGCAGATTTGTACAAAGTACAAAGTACTGAAAAATAAAAGGAACCAGACAGTTGCTGCATTGATTAAACAGGAAGTGTGTTAAATTCATTAAACAGCTGAAACAGGTCTGAAACGCCTCCTGTGTAGACTTGATGGTTCCTTATCTTTTAACGGAGATCCAGAGTGCAAATATTTATCTGACATTTGCAAACTCAGACTTTCTGTAAAAGCATTTTATTTACATGTATTTGTCTTCATGGAGACCAAAAGCTGTGACATTATATCTGAACATCTTTGGACCTGTTTTTGTTCCACAGTGATCAGAATAACCCTCCTCAGACGGGCTGACAGGTTAGTTTTGTTTCCGCCTTCCTGTCCAAACAGGTTGAGTCTTGTTAAGTTTCACAGTTAGTCATCACAGTCTCATTGTTGACTTTCTATTTTTGACAGAGCTGAACACTCACTATGACTGTTTCTACACAGAAGCGAGCTCATAAACCAAGTGTTAACAAGGAATGCATCTTACCACACTGTGATGTTACAGGAACAACGTCCCGGCCAGCCGAGTTTCCCATCCTGCATCCTTTCACCCAGCTCCTCTGACCTCACGAGTAAAGAACAAACACTGCACAGAAAATAGTTACAAGGAACTGAAATAAAGTAGTGGCTTTCTGTCAAACGGTTTATAAAATACTAATTTTAAAAGTTTTCCTTTAAGCCCAGTTAATTTTAATGAGAGCAAAGAGGTCAGAAACTAAAGTCAGAAGTTGCTTCCTTCACTTTCCACCTGAGCTTTCTGCCCAGATTTGCCTTTAATAAGTAACCAGGAAGTGATTCTGCTTTGTGGTAACGCCCATTTTATTCATCAGAGTGAACTGAGATAATATACCATAAATTATAAAGTACAGTTAGTGCATTTTTACTCATTACACATCATTCTTTGGATACTACCATTATGGAAAGCACGATAACTCCCCACCCCTGAAACCAAACCTGGAATTAATGGCATAGAAGAAATTTGCATCGCTACCACATGAAGGTCAGAGTGATCAGGATGGTTGGTGTGTTTGAGACTTTGCAGTAGATGAAATTGAACGTGTTCACCACTTAAAGGGCCGGTGAACACCGTGAATGTGACGTGAGCGACATCTGCTGGTGAAATAGTGCAATCAATGAAAACATTTCCCAAAAGCTGAGACTTCATTTCCTACAGTGTTCAGACGATTGAGTCAAAGGAAGGGAGGATTTAGAGGAGGGTGGAAACAAGGGAAGGAAGCTAGGAGGCAGGACAGGATGCAAAAGGAAGGAGGGTTTAGGGAGGAAAAGGGGGGGGTGGGGTGGGGGGGTAATAGGCTGTTGGGAAGGAAACGATGAGAAATAAAAATTAAGGCGGCGGGAAAAGTGGAAGGGAATGAAACACGAGAGGAAAGAAAAAGGAAAGGTAGGAAAGGAGACGCTGAACATGTTTGTTGAGGCATGTTCAGGTGAAGAGAAAATTCATTTGGACGCCTGCCTGCCAGCTTTAAGCTGTGGTTTTGGGTCTGTCGAAGTGTAACCGAGGCAAAGAGTGACGGGTTCAAACCCCCAAATAGCTAACTAACAGTTGCCGTAGGTTCCCGACAATTAAGATTCAGAGACATGAGTTTCGACTGGAAGGAGGACTTATTTTAATATATGAAAAAATAAATAAAATAAAAAAAAACCAACAGGTTTTTGGGCAATTTCATTCATTACACAAGCTCAAACCACCACCAAGATGTAGATGCCAACGCTGCCAGAAACACTCAAGGATAAAAGCAACCTGAGCATCTACAGAAGCCGGACATGCAGGAAGTTACCTGTGGGCCACCCGGGTGCTTTGACACACTACATACAACTGTCATACACACACCAACACATGCAGTGAAGGGGAAAGGGGCTCCCAAAAGCCACCACCCTGTCCGTCAGGCTGATGAACTGAGGGAAATCATATAGCCAAACAAAACAAAACAAAAAGGGACAATGGCCACCCCCGTAGCAGACCTTATCATCAGCAGGCAAAAACATTCACAGGGCCCATCCACCTGTAACGGTCTCATAAAATAAGATACAGAAGTACAAGCACAAATAGCAGCAGTTGATCAGGCAGGTAAAACAGCAGCAGCTATACAACCCTAAAGTTACAAGAATGTAATTACTTTAGTATTTATTTATTTATTTTTTAACAAACCATACCTGCTAAATACCTTACAGATGATATTTACCTCACAATGCAGTAATTAGTCAACCCAGCTCTGACTCGTTTAGGGCCAAGTCATGTGATCAAAGGCCACCTGTAAACACACAATCTAATAAACCAGCATAGCTCTACTAGATAGCATCTTTTTACCTCAGGGTTATCGACCTCCAGTGCCTCCTCTGCTGTGGACTTTAGCACGACAGGGTCTGGACGACAGGTGGCTTAAAATACCTGTGATGAAAACAAATTAAAACACGTTCACCCGAGTTAACATATTGTCAGCCTTGACGCATGACTTCTAGGAGACCTACCTGCTCCCTGACTGGATCACGATGGCCACAGAGAGATCCTGAGTGCTCCCTGTAAATCACCTGTTAGAGATCCACAGGTGTGCGCCTGCTTCTGGAGAGAGAGGGGGTGGAGCTTCCCTGAGAGGTTGCAGCTGATTGGGGCATTACTAGACCAAAAGCCCGCCTGTCACCCCATCACAGTAAAATGATACTTCCTCGAGTGTCTTGTGTTACTTTACTTTTAGCCTTTGTGAGTTTTCTTTCATGGTTTCTCAAGTGTAGAAAAAGGGAAACTAAGACTAGGACTCAAACTCAGGTCAACAAACAGAACAAGTTCAGTTCTTAAGAGGTTTATTAATAATCCAACACTGGGGTGGGGGTGGGGGGGTTTATGTGATGAAGAAACAGGCCAACGTCCAAAACCAGGGAGCAGTCCAAACATAATAAAGCAACCAAATCCAGAAAGACAAAAACTACCAAAGACTCATGTAAATAATCCAGAGTCTAAAAAATAAAAGAATGTAAAACCAAACAAACCAGGCTGAGGAAGATCACAGGGGAGGGAGGAGTGAATGATATATATGATTATGATTATAAACCACACGTTAGATAAAGTTTATACAAACACTGAAAAGGGAAACACGTTGATTCTCTCTGTGATTATGGACCCTCGCCAAAACTGCCCGCCAACAATAATATCTGGCCCGCTGCCAGATTACGGTGCTTTGATAGCGGCATTAAATATAAATGAATAAAGACTTTGACAGCTGCTGAAATAGATCTCAGTCATGGCAGCGACAGTTACTCACATAATCACTTCCTCTTTAGTGGTTCTGCCTACAAAATAAAAGCACGAGAAGCTTGTTTACTGTAATGCAGTATTTGGAGTTGAACTGAGCTTGAAAGAGCCGTCAGAGAACGTGATTCCCCTAAATGTGCTCTGCCTGGAGATACTGGGGAAATGAAAAAACGAAACGCTTTGTTTTCAGCTACTGTTGAAACATGACGATGCAACGTGGCGACGTCCATGGAAGGGGTTCCCGTGGTTAAGTAGATATAAACGTCTCATTCTAAGGTAAAAACATAACGGTTTATTATGGAAGGTCTTTACACACCACTGAAAACATAGTTATGGATCTTATATTGCATTTCTGTCTGTAGATCCTCAGAAATATTACAGACTGGTCCTTTAAATACACAAGGGAGGTAATTAACAAGTCATAGATGGAGCAAACCATCAAACCAGTGGGAAAAACAGCAGGAAGTGAAGTGACCAGAGACAAGAGGAGAGTATAATACCAAAGTAATACAGGAAACTAGCAAGTGACGTTTCTACCCGCGGGTTTTAGCCATCTCGTTAGCGCGTCCGCCTCCCGTATCCAAGGTCTCCTGTTGAGTCAGGACGGTGCAACAGTACAACCAAAACAAAAACGGTTTTCCTGCCCGTTTGTCTGCCCTGCAGTATATAGTGCCGCTCACTTATACTGTTGCGATGAAGTTATTGTCTCAGGAGGAGGCTCATGCTGAATGTTCATCAAGCTGACACAGTTATTCGGTCATGACGAAGAAAAGCTCAGGGCCAGTTAAAAACCCCAAACTTCTCTCCACCACTTTAAGAAGCTCACCAAATGATCAGTAACTTGGAGACCAAAAAAAATCTGTAAAACCGGCTAAAATCGGTGCAAAAGAGTTTTTATTCTACTAAAAGACAAAAACCCAAGTTGCATCCTAGCAGGGTCGAGTTCGGCACAGACAAAACGTTTTTTCAACAGAAACGGTGGTTCCCTGAACATCCTGTTGTGAACGCAAGCGCAATGCATTTCCCTGCCTTCTTAACGCCGTTGTGTTTACAAACTCTTCGCAGACGACTGGATAACACCTGAGACACGCCCACCAAACGGGAGAAAACATATCTCGTAGCCTGCAGGGAAACGTGTAGTTCAATCTGAAAATGTTGCAAAACGAGATTGAACTCGCCCCAGGAATCAGGCCTAAGTGTGCAGTTAACAAACGCCTCCTTTTTATAATCCTCAATCTCCGCCCACTTAGGCGACATTTTTACTTATTCTCCTCCTTGATGTTTGCTGACCGCACCCTGACTGGCCTGTTCCGATGGTGAATTTCTTAGTCTGTGCTGACATCTAGTGGCAGCTTTAGTGTACTGTTTTACTCAAATCTTTATTAATCATTTTTAGTGAACTGTTTTTAACTATAAATAACATGGTTTTAATGTTTTTTGAATGCTCTCATCCTAACATTCACCATTAGAACCTCTGGAAGGTCAAAATCATATTTTTTCAAAGACACACATGCATAATTTTACACCATTAAAACTTAAACAAATAAGATTCCATTTTCTAAAAAGATTAATAAATTTTCTGGTGAAACAATCATGTTTTCTGATCTTTTCTGAACATTTTTCTGATTTACTTAACATGTTTTCTGGTTATTATAATAATAATAATAATAATAATAATAATCTTTATTTGTAGAGCACTTTTCAAAAACAAGATAATAATACAAAACAATACAAGACAAAAGCATGAAAACATTGAAAAGACTAAAATACACGTTTAAGATAAATATAAAATTAGTAAAATAGAATAAAATAAAAGGGATAAAATAAAGTCAAATAAGATCGGGAAAAGCTCTCCTATAAAAGCATGTTTTAAGAAGGGACTTAAAAGAGTTCACTGACTCAGCCGACCTGATTTCCTCGGGCAGGCTGTTCCAGAGCCTCGGGGCCCTGACAGCAAACGCTCTGTCCCCTTTAGTTTTCAGTCGAGACTCTGGAACAGACAGCAGACCTCTGCCCGAGGATCTCAAGGTACGTGCTGGTGCGTATGGGACTAAAAGGTCAGAAATATAAGACAGGTGAAAAGGCTGTTGCAATTATCCAGGCGTGATGAGATGAAGGCGTGTAAAATGGTCTCGGTGTCCTTAAAAGTTAACATAGATCGAATTTTAGCTATATTTCTAAGTTGATAAAAACATGATTGAACAAGCTTTGTGGTGTGCTGCTCGAAATTTAAATTACTATCAAACCAAACACCAAGGTTCTTTGCCACAGGCTTAATGTGATTTACTAGGGAACCAGCAGATGGCAGTATTTGATTTGCCATCTGCTGGGACCCGATGACCAGGATTTCTATTTTGTCTGAGTTCAGTTGGAGGAAATTATTTGACATCCATTTTTTAACTTCACAAAGGCAGTTGTTAAGTGAACTCAGCATTCCAGGGTCTGTGGATCTGACTGGCAAGTATATGTGTGTGTCATCAGCATAAATATGAAAAGAAATGCCATGTTTATGGATAATATGTCCAAGGGGAAGCAGATACAAGGAAAACAAAATGGGTCCTAAGACTGACCCCTGAGGCACACCATATTTAACTGGACAGAACGAAGAGACATAGTTGTTTACAGACACGCAAAACTTCCTATTTGACAGGTAGGATGAAAACCATTCTAGAGCAGTACCAGAGATCCCCACCCAGTGCCTCAGTCTGTCTAACATGATGTTGTGATCAATGGTGTCAAAAGCAGCGCTAAGGTCCAGGAGTACCAGGACTGAGCACATGCCTTCATCAGCAGACATTAAAAGGTCATTGGTGACTTTAAGCAGGGCAGTCTCAGTGCTGTGGTACTTCCTAAAACCAGACTGAAACTTTTCAAATATTTTGTTATTTTCCAGTACAGTGAGCAGCTGTTTGGACACAATTCTTTCTAGAATCTTTGCAATAAAAGGCAGTTTTGAAATTGGTCTAAAATTATGTGGGAGGGAGGGATCTAAACCAGGTTTCTTTAAAGGTGGGTTCACGCAAGCCGTTTTAAAATAATCAGGGACACAACCAGTAGATAGGGAGCTGTTGAAAACAGAGATCAAATGGGGCCCAACAGAATCCATTATTTTCAGTAAAAATTTTGTAGGTATTACATCAAGTGGGCTGGAGGACACTCTCATTTGTGATATTGTTTTTAAAAGCTCAGACAAGTCGATGGGATAAAACTGGTTAAAACTCTCTTGTTGCTGGTGAGGAACCTCTGAGTAAGAGTCCACGGGGGTAATAGAGGCTCTGATTGACACCACATTATTGGTAAAATAAGATAAAAACAATTCACAGTCATCATTACTTCCAGCTGAGGCACAAGGAGGGGTTGGGTTTACCAGCTGATCCACAGTCTTAAACAGAAACCTGGGATTGTGTTTATGTGTAGTAATGAGTTCAGAAAAATAGTGTGTTCTCGCATCCTTAACCATGTTATTGTAGTTAATTAATAAATCCTTCAGACTGAGGTAATGGACTTGGAGACTGGATTTTTTCCTGCATTCCCTTTTTAGGCTGCGAATGCTGTCATTTATCCAGGGTTGCTTACTAGCTTTAGACGTAGGCCTAACCTTTAGAGGAGCAGTAATATTTAGTGACAATGGATTTAAAATGATTGGTTATACAACAATCATTTTAAATCAACTATGGTGCTTTTAAGACCCTACTGCAATATCGTGTTTTATTATATTTCACAAACCAATGTTTCCCCTTGCAGTCTTATTAGTAATTTTCTTGGCATAAACAATCAGCCGTCTGTTGCTCAGCTACGTGGACTATTTTATGGCGTTGACACGTGTGTTCTTCAGGCAGATACTCGTTATATTGATGCATCGGGCACGTATCTCTCTCTGTTCTCTGGCCTTTCTGCAACTCAGTGAACAGATACTTCTTATCTGTCTCTGGCCCTTGACCCAGAGTACAGACTGCTTATAATATATAATAAATAATATAATAACAAACATGCAGAGAGAATGATTTAACGTTACATCATTAACACAATAATCACACTCAAACTATATCAAACTATAATATAAACTATCATTAAGATAACAATTAATGCTTTAAGAACAAAAAATATACACAACATGCCCCGCCCTAATTAGTTTCACTTGTGTCTTTTTATCGTCCTCTCACTTGTGTATTTAGTCTGTGCCCTCTCCTTGTTTTTTGCACGTCCCAGTGTCCTCCTGTGCTTTAGGATTTTTCTGTCTTGCCTTTTGGCTTAGGGAGCTTTCACACCTGAAAGTCAGCAACAAGGTCCCAACCAAAGTTCATGTTTTGAAACATACATTCGTTGAGTTTTGGTTTGGTTTCACGCTGCAACTCTGCGACCGCACTAAAGGACTTTTCATGACACACTTAGGGTTAGGGTTGCCAACTGTCCCGTATTAGCTGGGACATCCCTTATATTAGGCCTAATTGAGTTGTCCCATACGTGACCTTTCTTGTCCTGTTTTTTGATTACTATGCTCAGGGTGTGAACTACGGGGGAGCTTAGCTCCTCTTAATAAGACATCAGCTCCCTTAAAAGTATGATTTTTGATATTTTGGGGGGGTCTCTAAAATATTGACAGCATGCTTTATTGACATTAATCTCTATATTTCTCTGTCGTCACGGATCCGTGCGTAAAATCAGGAGCGTCAGACTTCATCCAGCCAGAGGGAACGATCACCGACTGTCCACTCTGCACTCTCCTGTCCCCGGTCCTCTCCGCTTCCTCTCCTGTCCCCGGTCCTCTCCTCTTCCTCTCCTGTCCCCGGTCCGCTCCGCTTCCTCTCCTGTCCCCGGTCCTCTCCGCTTCCTCTCCTGTCCCCGGTCCTCTCCTCTTCCTCTCCTGTCCCCGGTCCTCTCCTCTTCCTCTCTTGTCCCCGGTCCGCTCCACTTCCTCTCCGGTACGGGTTGTGTCGCTAGTACGGCCGACACGCTGTGAACGGTTGGTGATTGGTCCCTCCTGCTGGATGAATATCACTATGATCCATGCACTCCTGCAGCTGTGGGATCTCTGCAGCGCCACGCTACTTTCTAAATTCTTCCCTCTCACGAAGAAAAGAAAGCTCAGGTTGCAAACACAGCTGCAGCTGTTGGTAATAATAATAATAATTGTTGTAATTATTATAAGACAAACATGCCTGATACTTTCACAGTCAACCCCAGGCCTACATGCTTGCAGCTATTAATGATTCAGCAGTAAGAATCCCGGTCTGTCCCTCAGTAACACAGATCTCTCTGCGCTGCAAGTTACTTGACTTTTATGAAGATAGTAATGAAACTGCAAATGATATTCATCAAGTTCTGATGAACTGCCTGAAAAAGCATGAACTGGAAATAAAACACATTAAATAGATATGTTCTTTTTAAGTTCGTCATGTGTACATGAAGGGGAGAACCTTTTCTAACCTACAGCACAAGAGTCACAAGAGTGTTTTGTATTAGACAAATAGTGAAGGTAACAGATAGGCTAGTAGTTTCATTTAAGGGTGTTGTTAAAGTTACCTCTTGTAAATTAACTATTATTAAAGCTACCAAATATTTAATTAAGAGATTAGCTATCATTATGACAAATTGCTTAAAACAATACACTGTACATTCATACAAAACCCTACCTGCACTGCTGTAGTGCCACTTTTTCTCCCTTATTTCATGGTGACAAAGTTGGCAACACTGCGTCCTGTCGTCATTGTCTCTGTGTCTCTCTCCCACCAGACGCCTGCCTTTGGTGTGGGAGACCTGGGTTCAGTTCCCACTGTGACACGTCCACCATTGTGTCCCTGAGCAAGACACTTAACCCCTCTGACATGTAGAGCAATTGTAAGTCGCTTTGGATAAAAATGAATAAATGTACTTGACATTGATTGGTTTATTAAACAGTTCAGCGGGGAGCTTTGACAAGAATGAATGAATAAAAATCAACATATTTGCCAGTATATTATTATTATTACCAACTATACTGAAGGTCAGTTGCATTCAACCATCCTTGTCATCATAACGTCGCCGACAGGACAGGAGGAGAAGACAACAAGCGATCCTTCTGCTGCTCCGTTTGAGGAGAGACCAAAGATGGACGTGGCAGCGAGCTTCTCTAGCGGCCGTCTGCTTGAAAGGATGATCTGTCACGGGAGATTTATTATTGTGTCCTTATTTCAATACATTTCTCCATGCTTGTATTTGTTTCTGGTTTATACGCCAAACTTCAACAAGGGAGGTTTCACACCTGAAATTTTGTTACGGACCAAACTGAAAAGTCCAAACCAAACGAGGTAGATGTGAAAGCTCCCTTATTTGTACTTTGATTAATGTTCACCTTGTTGTAAGCATTGTATGTATTTATTCATGCTAGAATGCGAGCTGGCGGTGGTTCTATGGTTCACGTTTTTGACTTCTGCCTGCCAAGCCAGTTAACTTCCGGTTTAGCCCTCTGCAAACTTGAATGCAATAACGTCCGGCTGCAGACTGTAACGCCACGCCCCCTCGCACACACCGTGTCCCTCGCTCATGCCACGCCCCCTCGCAGTAGAGTCTGTAAAGATTGGCTGAAGTCGCGCCACCTTTCTGTATGGTCTGTTCTGCACATGCGCAAACTTATTCCCGCCCAATTTGTGTGGACATGTAGAAGACAGAAGCCGTTATTTAAAAAAATACTTTATTAGCAACATGATATCATACAAATACAATATAGCAGGGAGTCATAGCATAAAGACATGTCCTTGTTTTCACAAGCTAA
Organism: Micropterus salmoides; assembly: GCF_014851395.1. NCBI lineage: Eukaryota > Metazoa > Chordata > Actinopteri > Centrarchiformes > Centrarchidae > Micropterus > Micropterus salmoides. The sequence continues at coordinate 34,257,053 of NW_024040263.1, read as the reverse complement.
ATGTGATCAGGGAAAGTATAATAAGCAGATCAAACATATTATTGACATGAAACAATATTAATATTGCAAATTTCTGACATTAAAACTACAAAAATGGCACACTGTGATAAAGGTCTGGAAACATTGTTCATATAGGGCAGGTCTAGACCGTCCTCTGTGATATTATTTACAGAAGACCAACAATTCCCACTTCTTTAATCAACACAAGTCTTTTTAAGCTGTTGTACCAGAAATGTTGTTCTAATGATCAATTAGGCTTTTAAAATAGGCCACACATGCCTGGGGGTCTGACTGGAAGCCATGAAAGTCTCCTTCAGGGGACAAACATCCTACTCACCCTGCTTGTTCTGATGGCGTCACCTGGAGTTTTCCCACTAGCTCCCTTGTGCTGATGTTTGCTGTCTAACAGCCTGTGAGTCCGAGACAAAGGGTGCCTAAGCGTTCCCAATCCCTCCTTCACTCACAACACAAGGTCAGGGAAAACAGTGGTTCAGTTGCTGATTGTGCAGGCTTGTTGATCTGTTACCGTGCTGGTGCAGCACCTTTCTGCAGTGGCTGGCGTGAATCCGTGGCGCTCTTTCGGCTACTTTCACCGCCGTGTATGTTGTCAGGCGTACCTGGACCGTCCGTTCCACCTCTGTACTCTCCAGCGCTTTGTTCTAAAGTCCTTAACCGCCACAAAACCCCCTGGCTGCAGCGGTTGTGTTGCTGAAGAGAGTAGCGCCTCTTTAACCTGCTGACGTAGACGGACCAGAGCCAAGGACAAATACTTGAACATGTCATTCTCACGGTGATGTGTGTCAATGGGAACTCTATCCCTGTTCGTGGAGGGTGCCCAAACTCAAATGGGCTCAAACCTGACCTGGTTCTTACCCTCGTTCTCATGATTCAGTAAAAACACGCGGTGATAAACTTCCTAGCTCAGTTTATAGGGCTGTATTTTAAATCCTACATCAGATAGTTCTGACTGAGGGACACTCTGAGGTGGTCTGCTATCTCTGTGAAGTGAAATGAGTCAGTGGAAACAGGAGGTTTTCTCTTATCATGAAATCATTTTCAAGGGTTGTAACTTTTAAAATCAGATGAGGAGGGGCAACAATTGAGTGTCATTCGATATGGGATATGGTATTGAATAAAAAGCTGATGGAATCACTTCCTTAAATTTAGCTACAGCACCATCAGACAGACAAGTAGTGTAGGAATTTCTGCCTAATGATTTCCAGTCATAAAGGGGATAATTAGCCACTGGAATGAAGCACTAACATGTTAAACTGGGTTGAGTCTAGAGCAGGAAAATACGCTTCCAAAACACAAACACCGCAAACGGAAATTGAGTCAATACCATATAATGTATAAGAAAAGGTCAATAAAGCTTACTGCAGCGAGTCAGTGTGATGTCTTCCTGTTTCTCCTCAACGAAATGCAAAGACGTTCTCAGGCTCCTCCAACAGTGCTCAGACAAAATGCACAAAAAGAAAATCACACAGTGAGAAAAACTTAGAATAAGACAAAGAAATAATAGTGCAGAAGTTAAAATATAATCCCGAGGTAGACTGGTGTAAACTGATATAGTACATTTATATTGTGCAGGTAGGAACAAGCTGTAGACAAGTAATGCACAAATACTGTGATGGGTTAATACAGTAGTAAATACATATGTACACTTTTTATTTGGAAGTCAAACTGACAGTGAACAGAACTGAAATATTGGTTATCATCCATCTTCTCTGGCAGCCAGTGAACTCCTTTAAGACTCCTGGAGAGACTTTTTTAAATCTTTACTTTTTAATTTAAATTTAAAAAGGTCTCTTGGCTCAGTGCGTTTGTCTGACTGGGATCACTGTTTAATCAGCCCACCTACAAGGCTCACCTGCTGAACACCAACGCAGCGTCACTGATGGATGAATAGTTTTTGTTTCGCCGAGAGTTTATAATCTAAGCAGTACAGTTGAATCTCTCATGTGTGACCTTATACGTGGCCCCGGAGAGAAAGATCACGGTTACGTTGTGCCTAAATGGAACATTATCGACCACACAGACCTGTAAGAGGGCCAGAAACAGCTGTTTATTTTCCTGTTCTGTTCCCCGTGTTTTCTCTTATGCAATGGGCTTATCATTCACAGAAAACACACAATCACTCTGATCTTCCCATATTGCATATGGTGGGATCTTATCAGGCACAAACTAACTCCGGATAAACGTTTTCAGCCAAGTGACCTGTATGACACCTACGTTCCGAGCGGTGCACTCTTTTGTACATACAATTTGTATATCCTGGACACTGAAATGAGTTTATCACAAAGTTTATATATTTATCATCTCAGACATACGCCCGTGTACTTTTTCCCTTCTTAGTGGGGCATAATGTTTGAACCACACAGTGTGACCCAGGCTGCTGCAGAAAGGACAGCCTTTAAATGAACGGCAAAGAAACATTTTGCTACGTGTTGTCGAAGCTGAACCTGTTGTGTCCAACCTGTTGGAGTATCTCAGTGTTTGTCTGCACTGGACAGACAGGTTAAGCTGTTTACCTTGATGACGTGTTTTCTTTGCATTTTCGTACAAAGATAAATGCAGCCCATAAAGTAGAAATGCAGGAATTAAACCAAGCTCCAAAACAGGAATTTGATGTATTAAAAGTAATTTGCGTAAAAACGGTTAATGTACTACATTTAATACACAACACTGATTCATCATAACAAATCCACAGACTTTATTTGATTTTTAGTATCCGTCTGGATGGAGAGGCGCGCAGCACGTTAAGCCATCATGCGCTCCCACAGCCTTCTGTTAGACACGCGTTGGCCTATCCATCCCGAGCTCGACTCTCGTCTAAATATGGTCACTTCTGGCCCTGAGATAACTTCTGTTGGTATAAAGTGAACACCAGCATCCTTCCTCTGTTGCTTGTGTATTTCACCTGCAGCTATAACAACACTGTAAATCATTATAGCCCCATATGTCCACTTAACTTCTTCTTTTCAACTTAAAGAGCTCTGACAAGTTTTGGATTTTGATGCAAAAACATTGTTTCTGCATCTTCTGAGTTTGAGAAAAACTGTCTTCTTTTAATCAGGGCAATACAGCATGGACATAATCAACTAATTACACCCTGCAGAGAAGATGCGTTCAAATTCCAATTAAAATACAGACACTTTTGTCGTAAACAAGGAAGGACTAGTGCCCCCGGTGGAGGGGGAACCTGACAACAGCCCATTACCAATTCTCTAGTAATATAAAAGTTAAGTTGTTTTTACTTGAAACTCTGAGTTAGAATAAAGCAGAAATGTTAGTCGGTTAGACTAGTTAAGGGAAGTTTTCTTGCGCTGATAAAGTAAAATAATTATTTGTTTTAATACAAAGTTTAAACTTGAACAAGTTCAATCAACTAAGAAAACAACTTCGTTGGTATATCAACTTTATGAACTTTAATTTGTGAGTTGAACCAGAGGCATTTTCAAGATGAGTTAACTTAAAGTGAATATGAATATATTAGAGAGCTTCAGGATTCTCCTCTTCTGGGGCAGAAACATCCTCCCATCCCAATGGACGTGACCGTGAGCGAGCACAGCGGCGGCGTCCTGTGAGCGTCTATAAAAAGGCCTTCATTGTTTGGACTGTAACTGGACCCCTGCAGGCGGCAGGACGAGCTGCTCAGGACCAACACCGCTATTCTTAGACCATTTGTTGTGCTGACGGCCGTCTGGTTCTGCCATCACACGCCGACGACATGTGGAAGGTCAAACGTGAGTGTTTCTCTGCATACCTCTGTGTTTTCCTCTCAGTAAACTGTCTCAGTTAGTGATTTATGACTGATGGAGGGTTTGCTGCGCCGTCACGTCTGCTTTTCAACATCTAATTCTTTACATGTTCACTTTTGATTTGTAGGAGTTTAATCTCACAAGAAACAAACATGGATCTTTAGTGATTGATGAATACATGTGATATGTAAAGATTTCAGCGAGTTTTCTTTGTGTTGTTTGTGTTTTAGGATTGACTCGTCCATCAGTTCATCAGTTATCTGTCAAAATTAACAAAGAAAGAAAGAAGCGAAAACGCGTTTCACTGTGTTACATCATCGTTTCCACATCTTTAAAGGAGCCTATGATGTGTTTAACGTTTTGCTTTCGCTGCAGCTCCAGTTGTCTTTGCCCTGGAGTCGAGGTACCGGCCGATTCTGGAGGTAATCTTTAGGATCCAGTGTGAGACGGTGATGATTTATTAATACGACAGAGAGTCACTGCAGTGTTCACATTCTCTCCCAGAGAGACAGTCACAGCTTAAAATGACTTCATGAAAACAAATTCAGTGTTTTTTAAATGTGGTGAGTTGAGTCCCTCGGCTCTCACCTCTGAATCCGTGAATCACTTTCAGCGGGGATCATTTTAAAATCCTGAACAGTCAGTTTATGTTTTTGTTTTCTGAGGGTTAAACCGATGACAGGCAAGCAGAAAGACTGTTATTGATCCACAAAGACCAAAGACAAAGGAAACGTTTAGTTTGTCTTTAAATTTTTAACTCTTAGCACCAAAACAGTTTCACTTCCAGTTAGTAGCTGTTCTGGAGCTTTCAGTCGCATCACGTGATCTTTGCAGATTTGTCGTGGGACTGCAGATGTTCAGGCTCTTTAAAGATTGAAAGGTCAATCTTGAGAAGATTGTCTGCTGAGGAAGATCATGTGATACTGTTGAGAGCTCTAGAACATGTGAGAAATACATTATAAGTTGCTGATTTTTAGGATTTCACTGTAATTAACTTGTGAGAAATTAGCATTGGTCACAGGGTTTTTATTCCTAATCAAAGGGTTGTCTGATTGACGATAAACGTCTGCTGGCATGTAGGTGAGAGTTTTAACAGACCAATCAAGAGACAGAGAAACATCTGATGCCACATACTCAGGAAGAGTTTGTTTGAGTGTATGCTAATACTCCATTTGTTTTCCTTCATCTACCATTTTTTGTACTTGTTCTGTACTTAAGGAGAGGAAATGCTGAGTTCGGGAGAGTAGCCGTGCGTTCTCTCCGTGGCCACGTTACATAAAGAAATGATTCAACACATTTATTTGACTCCGTATTCTTTGGGAAGGAATTATTTTCCCTGACAAACAGCTACTAAGTGGACCTTGAAGGCCAAGAGGGAACTCTCGGTCTCAACCCTACCAGCTGTTTTCACCTTCCTACCTGACAGGAAGTCTCTCCGCCATTTTGTAAACCACTGATCCTGATGTTTTCAGAGCTAAGAGCGTGTCATGTTGGAGGTCTTTCATACGTCAGTGTAACACTGTGGTGGCATCATTCTGACTTTAAGCTCTTCCCGTCTCCTATGACAACTTCCTGTGCGTCCAGAGTTTGGTTCCCCCTGACCCCATGTCCCAGTTCCACCTGAGGAGAGGTTCTCCTGAGGAGGAGTTTCCTGACCTGCGCAGGAACTCAACCTGGATGGGACGGATCCTCACGCCCGCCATGTACCGCCGTCAGTTCGACCGCTGCACCCACAGTGGGGTCATCTTCGATGATGTCATCCGCCCGGGCCTCGAGGAACCAGGTGAGGTCAGCGTGATGTCAGCGTGATGTTGTGATGACAGCATGATGTCAGCGTGATGTCAGCGTGATGTCAGCGTGATGTCAGCGTGATGTTGTGATGACAGCATGATGTCAGCGTGATGTTGTGATGACAGCATGATGTCAGCGTGATGTCAGCATGATGTCAGCGTGATGTCAGCATGATGTCAGCGTGATGTCAGCGTGATGTCAGCGTGATGTCGTGATGACAGCATGATGTCAGCGTGATGTCAGCGTGATGTCAGCGTGATGTCAGCGTGATGACAGCGTGATGACAGCATGATGTCACCGTGATGTCACCGTGATGTCAGCGTGATGTCAGCGTGATGTCAGCGGGAAGTCAACGCGATGTCAGCACGTTGTCTGGGTAATGTCAGCATGATGTCAGCGTGATGTCAGCGTGATGTCAGCGTGAAGTCAGCGTGAAGTCAGCGTGATGTCAGCGTGATGTCAGCGTGATGTCAGCGTGATGTCAGTGTGAAGTCAGCGTGAAGTCAGCGTGATGTCAGCGTGATGTCAGCGTGATGTCAGCGTGATGTCGTGATGACAGCATGATGTCAGCGTGATGTCAGCGTGATGTCAGCGTGATGTCAGCGTGATGTCAGCGTGATGACAGCGTGATGTCAGCGTGATGTCAGCGTGATGTCAGCGTGATGACAGCGTGATGACAGCATGATGTCACCGTGATGTCAGCGTGATGTCAGCGTGATGTCAGCGTGATGTCAGCGTGATGTCAGCGTGATGTCAGCGGGAAGTCAACGCGATGTCAGCACGTTGTCTGGGTAATGTCAGCATGATGTCAGCGTGATGTCAGCGTGATGTCAGCGTGATGTCACCGTGATGTCAGTGTGATGTCAGTGTGATGTTGTGATGTCACCGTGATGTCAGTGTGATGTCACCGTGATGTCAGCGTGATGTCAGCGTGAAGTCAGCGTGATGTTGTGATGTCACCGTGATGTCACCGTGATGTCAGCGTTATGTTGTGATGTCACCGTGATGTCAGCGTGATGTCAGCGGGAAGTCAAAGCGATGTCAGCACGTTGTCTGGGTAATGTCAGCGTGATGTCAGCGTGATGTCGTGATGACAGCATGATGTCACCGTGATGTCAGCATGATGTCAGCGTGATGTCAGCGGGAAGTCAGCACGTTGTCCGGGTAATGTCAGCGTGATGTCAGCATAATGTCAGCATGATGTCAGCATAATGTCAGCATGATGTCAGCATGTCTGACTTTTGTTTGTTTACTGTTGATTACATTTTATTTATTAGTTTATTTCAGAAATGTATAATGTTGGTGGACGATGCACGTCAGGAAAAGATTTCAGCTGTTCTTCTAATGGCCACTAGATGGAAAATTGACTGAATGGAAATAAAATCTTTAGAAATAGAAGTTCAACATATTTTTTCCCGTATTTGGACGGATGTAGTCTGTAAATTTATCCATCATTCTGTACTGTATGTGTCTGAAGGTGACTGGTCAGCTCCTGTATCTGTGGGGTGTGTCGCGGGCGACGCCCAGTCCTACATCCTGTTCTGCGACTTCTTCGACCGAGTCATCGAGGCGTATCACGAACACAAGATCACCAGCCAGACGCCGGAGAGCGACTTCAACTACGACAACTTGAAGGTAGCTGGTCAGACCGCCGCGTGTTTTACTAATGTGGATTTGATTACGGAGTTTAAATATAAACCTCAGAACTGCGGTTTCACAGCAGATGTATTTCACCAGGTGTTTTGTAACTTCAGTAAATCGTAGAAACTCAGTTAAAACGTCAGCTGTTTAACTTCTGTGCGGTCGATACAACTGGTTTGTTAGTGCTCCCGGCTCTGAACGACATCGAGGAGATGCTTGTTGAGTTTCCTGGGAAGTGATGAAAGGACAGAGTTGTAAGTGGGGGATAAATGGTGTTGCGGACCTCCTCCCCTGTTTAGAGACGGTTCCTCGACCCGGGAGAACTGAAGAAGTCTCTTGGATGAGGGACGAAATGTCTTCAGGTATCTTTAACCAAGTCCAGTTGCCCTTGATTTTAACCTTCTTTTATATTCACTATTTATTAGAAAACTATTTATAGAACAGCCTCAGAACTGAGCTTCAGAGTCACGTTTTAGATTAAAACAATTTATCTATTTTAAAAAAAGGTTCATATATTTAAAGTTTATAAGGAAACGGATATGGAAACATTTTACTCTGATGGTACTCGTATAAAAAAAGTACATAAGCTGTAACGGATACTCGTTTCAGCCGAGATCTCGCTCAACCCTACTGCTTTGTGACCCAATGAACTGCCCACGTGAACCCTGAACACATCTATGTCTCCAGAGGCCCTGATGTACTGTAGGTTCAACAGAACAGCTTATGGACTCTATGTTAACACTTTGGTAGAATGTGTTGACAAATTCCTCTTTCTGATTCAAGTGCTGCTAAGCAGCAGCCTGCAGTCAAATGATTAACTCAAAAACATTAAGGTTCCTTCATGTTTTCTGGCCAAACACCCATGTTTAACCAGCGAAACCTGACTAACCCTGGTGTTTGTGCAGGGGGGCGATGACTTGGACGGGTCATACGCTGCACGCTGTGAGGTGAGTGTTGTTCGAGCTGTTGAAGACTTCTGCTTCCCGACGCACTGCAGCCGGGGAGAGCGCAGACAGCTCCTCACGCTGGCCATGAGAGGTACTGCATGTCTGAGTTTCAGCTGTTTTTGAAGTGGGGTTAGCCAATGTACTGCTGTGGACAGGAGCAACCACCTAAAAGAATGCCCATGGAAAAATATCAGTTATATCAGTTCAAGTGTTTAATATTTTCAGCTCTTTATCTCGCCGTCAGACAGCCATTTGCTTTATACAGTGCGCAACCAACACATCAGAAATCCCAAACTATCCCTTTAACCAGTCGTAGTAAACCAGAGTCTCCTCTTTGCTCTCAGCTCTGCAGCGGCTGGACGAGGAGCAGCTGCCGGGTCGACTCCTCTTACTGGAGGAGCTGAATCTGGAGCAGCAGAGGGAGCTGAACCTGAACCCTCCGTCTTCCTTCCAGCTTCGTACCGGTGTGGCCCGGGACTGGCCCGACGCCAGGGCAGTCTGGTCAGTCTGCAACAGTCTGGTTTATATTCTAGGGAGAGAAGGGTGGTCAAACAGCTCGGCCATGAACTGTAAGGTTGGAGGTTTGATCCTCAGCTCCTTCTGTCCACATGTCAAATGTTAAATGGACTCATGGTTCATATAGTGCTCTTCTAGTTTACTGACCACTCAAAGCACTTTACAACACGACCAACACTCACACATTCATCTAGTGTTGGCAGAGGCTGGTACCAACCTTGTTTAAGGGTTCAATGCTCAAGGACACTTGAACCCTCTGGAAGAGCCAGGGGTCAAACCTGGAGCGCTCCACCTCCTGAGCCCCTACAAACTGTCCTTCAGCATGCACTGATCCCCAAACTGCTCCAAAAGACACTTTGGAAAAAAGAGCTCCCAGATGAAAGTAATGCAGGACCAGCGTACATTAGGAGCAGGAACTGGAACCTGAGAGACCAGTTATTCAAATCGGTCTGCGAGACACCAAACGTCACACTTCCTAAGAACACTGAACCAGCCTGCTGCTGCCTGTGGAGTTTAATAGAGAATTAAATTAGACTGACGACTCAGACTGTTGTCAAACATGTAATGTCCCGTGATTCCTCGTTGCAGGGTGAGTAAAGATGGCAGCCTCGTGGTCTGGGTCAACATGGAGGACCACCTCAGGCTCGTGTCCACACGGATGGACGCCAACATCGCAGAGGCGTTCAAATGCATCTGCATCAACCTGCAGAAGGTCAGTGACGGTCTGACTCTCTGGAAGGTTTTCTTTCATTAAAATTAATCTGTTTCTCATCTCTCTACCTCTAATGAGAGCTGGTTCGTAGATTATAATTTACAAGGCTTTTTAGATGTCTGCTGCTGTCCTCCAGATGTTTATACTTAAGTGAGATAATGAACCAAACCTAATGTATTTCCAGTATAACAGTATAATGCTCTATCAGACCAAACCAAGCAATCAGCACACAGGCCAGTCCAGAGTCTAGAACTAGTGCACTATTGTGACACTTTCTTTCATATAAATCTCAGGTCACATCATCCAGTGGACATCTGTAGAACTGGACCAGGCAAACATATCAGAAGATATAACCTCGTTGCAGATTTATCGGTATCTGGATTTTAGTCGGCCGCTAACGAAATACTGCAGTTCACAATGAGTGGATTTCTACACTGTAAAACGTCCAGCTTGGCGTTTATCTTGGTCACATGAAAGTCTGTATAGAGATTGTTTGTTTATTATGAGCTGATATTTTGTCAGCAGATTTTTTTAAACTTCCAAATACTGATATCAGTATCGGCCTCAAAGATCCAGGATGGTTCAGGTTAAAACTCCATGGTTCTTAAAATGGAGCTTGTCAGCAAAGTTAAATACTACAAACTTACTCCAAATAGTTCTCGGCCCTTGAAAAGTACTACCTCATACTGTGAGACTTTTTGTGGAGGATATTTTTGAGGGAGTTTCTGAGTTCTTGACAAAGTGTCTCTGACCTTTGACCTTCAGCAGCTTTGAGCCTTTGGCAGTTTGCTGCTCTCTGTATTTCCAGCTGGAGGACTTCTACAGGAAGCTCAGACACCCGTTCATCTGGAAGCAGCAGCTGGGGTGGGTGTCGAGCTCTCCGGCCGACGTGGGGACGGGTCTGAGGATCAGGGTCCACCTAAAACTGCAGCACCTCCCACAACACAAACGGCTGCAGGACGTCCTGAAGAGACTGAGGATCTGCATGGACAGAACAGGTACAGAGGGAGAACCAGATCTGTCTGTAGAACCACATGTCCAGCTCTCAGTTAGAAGCTGGAAATTTACCGTGTATTTATAATTCAGAGGGAAAAATTAGAGTGAGGAGGTCGTTTAAACTCACATCTAGTAACTACAGATCCCTAACGTGTCAGTATCTGTAACACAAATGTAAAACATTATATCCTAATAGATTAATTGAATTGTGTTAAATCATCATTGAATCGCAGTTTATCGTATTGTCACTAATATATCGGCAGATGGCTGAGAGCGTTTACAACCACCGCTAACCTTTCCCCTAACATCTGCAGTTCCAGCTCTCAGTCTGTTCATAACTTTCCTTTAATGCGCTGGGATGACTCTCCGCCACTTCCTGAACCATGAACCCATTTAACAGTAAAGCCTCAACTCTCAGTTTGGGCCTCAACTCTGGGAAAGTATCAACAGCAACTAATGCTCCTAAACAGCTGATAGATATTTCCTGTTGAACCTTGAGTTTACCTGGAATCCTATCAGATTTGAATTACTTCGGCGAAGTCACGTCACATTAAAGACGTGGTTAACGTTGTGAAAACAATGTCACAGTTTGTTCAGGTTTAGGCCCCAAAAGCCACTTGGTGAGGTTTAGGCCCCAAAAGCCACTTGGTGAGGTTTAGGCCCCAAGACCCACTTGGTCAGGTTTAGGCCCCAAGACCCACTTGGTCAGGTTTAGGCCCCAAAACCCACTTGGTGAGGTTTAGGCCCCAAAACCCACTTGGTGAGGTTTAGGCCCCAAAACCCACTTGGTGAGGTTTAGGCCCCAAAACCCACTTGGTGAGGTTTAGGCCCCAAAACCCACTTGGTGAGGTTTAGGCCCCAAAAGCCACTTGGTCAGGTTTAGGCCCCAAAAGCCACTTGGTCAGGTTTAGGCCCCAAGACCCACTTGGTCAGGTTTAGGCCCCAAGACCCACTTGGTCAGGTTTAGGCCCCAAAACCCACTTGGTGAGGTTTAGGCCCCAAAACCCACTTGGTGAGGTTTAGGCCCCAAAACCCACTTGGTGAGGTTTAGGCCCCAAAACCCACTTGGTTAGGTTTAGGCCCCAAAACCCACTTGGTGAGGTTTAGGCCCCAAAACCCACTTGGTGAGGTTTAGGCCCCAAAACCCACTTGGTTAGGTTTAGGCACAAAAACCCACTTGGTCAGGTTTAGGCCCCAAGACCCACTTGGTCAGGTTTAGGCCCCAAAACCCACTTGGTGAGGTTTAGGCCCCAAAACCCACTTGGTGAGGTTTAGGCCCCAAAACCCACTTGGTGAGGTTTAGGCCCCAAAACCCACTTGGTGAGGTTTAGGCCCCAAAACCCACTTGGTTAGGTTTAGGCCCCAAAACCCACTTGGTGAGGTTTAGGCCCCAAAACCCACTTGGTGAGGTTTAGGCCCCAAAACCCACTTGGTTAGGTTTAGGCACAAAAACCCACTTGGTGAGGTTTAGGCACAAAAACCTACTTGGTCAGGTTTAGGCCCCAAAACCCACTTGGTCAGGTTTAGGCCCCAAAACCCACTTGGTTAGGTTTAGGCCCCAAAACCCACTTGGTGAGGTTTAGGCCCCAAAACCCACTTGGTGAGGTTTAGGCCCCAAAACCCACTTGGTTAGGTTTAGGCACAAAAACCCACTTGGTGAGGTTTAGGCACAAAAACCTACTTGGTCAGGTTTAGGCCCCAAAACCCACTTGGTCAGGTTTAGGCCCCAAAACCCACTTGGTCAGGTTTAGGCCCCAAAACCCACTTGGTGAGGTTTAGGCCCCAAAACCTACTTGGTGAGGTTTAGGCACAAAAACCTACTTGGTCAGGTTTAGGCACAAAAACCCACTTGGTCTGGTTTAGGCACCAAAACCCACTTGGTCAGGTTTAGGCACAAAAACCTACTTGGTCAGGTTTAGGCACCAAAACCCACTTGGTCAGGTTTAGGCACCAAAACCCACTTGGTCAGGTTTAGGCACAAAAACCTACTTGGTCTGGTTTAGGCACAAAAACCTACTTGGTCAGGTTTAGGCACAAAAACCTACTTGGTCTGGTTTAGGCACAAAAACCTACTTGGTCAGGTTTAGGCACAAAAACCTACTTGGTCTGGTTTAGGCACAAAAACCTACTTGGTCTGGTTTAGGCACAAAAACCTACTTGGTCTGGTTTAGGCACAAAAACCTACTTGGTCAGGTTTAGGCACAAAAACCTACTTGGTCTGGTTTAGGCACAAAAACTTACTTGGTTAGATTTAGGCACAAAAACCCACTTGGTCAGGTTTAGGCACAAAAACCTACTTGGTCTGGTTTAGGCACAAAAACCTACTTGGTCTGGTTTAGGCACAAAAACCTACTTGGTCTGGTTTAGGCACAAAAACCTACTTGGTCAGGTTTAGGCAGGGTTAGGGGTGGGGCCAGGATTAGCTATTTAGTGGTTTCAAGTCTGTAAGGGACATGTGACTTGTAAATGAGTTTAGACCTGAAGACAATAGATCTAGTTTCTAACCTGCCTTTTCATTTCCCAGAATCCCCGGCGCTGTATTGTGTGAGCAATGCGGCGACCTTCGGCGTGAGCGAAGTGGGACTGACCCAGCTGGTGGTGGACGGGGTCAAACTGCTCATCGCCATGGAGAACAGGCTGGAGGGCGGCAGAGACATCGATGAGCTCGTTCCAACACAGAAGTAGATCTGGATGACGATTGGCTGGTGCGAGGAGAACGAATGGCTTGATCAACAAGAGATAACTTATTGACAATCAGTTTCAATATATTGTGATCACATGTTTTCGAGTTATTGTTTTACTAATCTGAAAACAATTTAAACTAACAAAACTATCTGTTTAATTTACATGTATGATGCCATCAGTTTGATTATTCTACATGTGATTTGTGAGACTTGTGATGTTATTTGCAACCATGTACAAGCCCTACACAGTAAACACGGAGCCTAAATAAAGGAAACTTACACAACAAGAACATTCAGCACATTAAACGGGAAACTCTTCCTCAAATCGTGATTTCAGTAATGAACAATGTTTCCCAACGTACTGATATGTTAAAAATAAGTAAAATACAGTACAGCTGGTCATAATGAAGCATCGGTGTTTTACTACACTTCTTTTAACATCCTTATCCTAACATAGTTTAGTTAAATGGTTACTTCGCTGTCCATGAAATGATTAAACCAGAGGAAATTACTTTACCTGAATCTGATTTGTCTGTTAATTATCTGGAGCTCCTGGAGAAGAGGTTCCTCTGTTATGTTAACTAGAATAATGTTGTGCATTAGCAGGTGATTTGATGCTGTCCAGATAGCAGGCTAAACACACTTTCTCTGCCACTGCATGAACCCATTGGAGCTTCAACAGGACCGTTAGCATAGCTGATAATTAAACACAAACATAGATTTCCTACCACTCTGCTAAATTGGAATTAATGTTAACTTACAGTGACCTCATGACTGTTAGCATAAAGCGTGTGACCTTACACACCTTCTCTTTAAAAGTCTGCTTAGCATGTTGGCTAATTAGCTAGCAATTTACAATTTAACAAGCTAACAAAACACTTTTAATGCTCAAACTCATGAAACCAGACCAGCAGTGTTCCAGGAGTTGAATGTGTTTGCTCACCTGGCAGGAGGCGGTCTTTAGCATAGTTTTGGATGTTAACTTTCAGATTTTTTCTTCTTTCTTTCAATCTTTCAAGTCTGGAACGTATGACATTTTTAGCATTGAAGCGTTGGAATAACCCAAACCTTTGGTTATCCTCTTTCAGAGCGCTCACAGATTAAGCTAGAAGCTATTTGGATACGGTTACTTACTTGTAGTGGTTCTTTAACACGTTTTCTTGCTTCCTCAGCTTAGTGTATTGAATCTTACTTAGATGCAAATCCCAGTGACTGTGAGTTTCCTGCCTTCATCAGAGTTTGTTGACACGTCTGTAATTCTTTCCACCAACTGGAAAGTATCTCTGTATCTGAATTACAACTAGGAGGCTGAATTCCAAAATAATTATGTTATTGAATTCAATAAATTGAAATTACACCAACATTAAGTATTTTAGAGGTGAAATTTAAAAAAGTGTTTGATTTTTATTTAGGTGTACCGATTGTATTTTTGTTAACCTTGTTTTTTATTTCGATATAACTAGTAGTTTTACAGCCATTTGTCGACTCCCAAATGTCTGATGTCTCTGGTTCACAATTAAAATCAGGAAGCAAAAGAGAGCAGTTTCTTTCCATTCAGCTGCTCGCCATTATACTCTCAACGAGACTCGAGGGATTTCTTGTTAAATCAGTGCTCTGGGTGGTGAATGAGTGCATTGTGTTTGTCCCATCTCTTATGAACAGTCTGTTTTTTGATGTAACCACGACTACAATCTTACCTTAACGAGAAGTTTATGTTTGAACAATCTTAAACATCCTTTATGGCAGTGTCACATTTGATGGATCCCCTGCTGGAGGGCGAAACTTAAAGTTAGTATTTAAACAGGTCACATTATAGTGACATCTGTGGGCTAATCGTGTAGGAACATTGAATATAGGCATCATTTCTTCAAAAAAGTCTTCCAGAAGAGTGAAAAAGGTCTGAGTTACCATGTGAGGATACCTAATTTAGGTCAGTGAATGCTCAGAAAAGTCATTAAACATAATCCAAATGGCAGTACTTCTATCCTCCGGTGGCATTTTACCAGATATATATATATATATAGATTCCAAGGAAGGTCAACTGGACTTGGTTGAAGACACTTGAAGACGTTTCGCCTCTCATCCAAGAAGCTTCTTCAGTTCGGACTGACTGGCAGTGAGTCCCAGCAACTTAACCTCTACGGGGTTGTTTTCAAGGTGATGGATCCCGCTTGGTTCGTTAGTGCTCCTGGCTGTTGTAACGACAGTTGTTAAGGTTGGTATATTTACCCGAGGCCAAGTCTGAACAACCATTTGTCACATGAGGCCGAATGTGAGCGTTTGTTCAAAATCCTGGGAAGAGATGAAAGGAAAGCATTTGAAAGAGGAGTGAAAGAGCATTTACACCAAAATAGAGAGACCACCGCTAAACAGAGGAGGAGGCCTGAGACACCATTTAAAATACCGTCCTTTCATCTTATCCCAGGAGACTGAACAAACGCTGACATTTGGCTCCATGTGACAATGCCAACAATGGTCGTTCAAACATGACTCGAATGACCCTAACGACTGTTGTAATAACATCCATGAGCACTAATGAACCAGCGGTATCCATCACCTCGACAGCGAGTGCAGGGGTTAAATAGCTGGGACTCCCTGCCAGTCAGACAGAACTGAAGAAGCCTCTTGGCTCTCCAACCAAGTCCAGTTGCCCGTGATTTTGACCTTCCTTGGACATTTTAGCAGTTGTGATCACAAAATGACTCATATTGAAAAAGTTTCATTTGTGTGGTTTTTATTTAAAAATGAACCTATCATGGCTACACTGGACTTCTTCTACTTTCCTGTTAACAATGAGCCTGACAAATCAGTCGGTCACCTGGTACGAGTTACTCTCCGAGAGCTGAGGTGAAGGCTATATTCAAGTAAGAGGCTCAAGTTTACAGTCTTTCCCAGGCGACATGAAGGCAGCGTCATATTCACACCTTTCCGTCTCTCTCGTCCCTGTCAGACAACAACTGATCCCAGATTTGTGTTGGTTGTTCCCCTCTCAGCTTTAAGTGCTACAACATACAGTACAAAGTGTTCTCGAGTTTCAGTAACGATGGAGAACCATTGCACAGTGAACCCTCAGGACCTCGACACAATAGAGCGTCCCGTTCTCATTCCCAGGACGTCAAATACCTACGCGTTTGTCACGTCCTTCGGCTTCTGGTACCAATGCACATGGCAGCCTTGAGCGTCACTGTTCAAACACTAAAAGGAGGCCTAGAATAAATAACAAAAACGTCAGAGTAAGGGGGTTGTTGGGGCAGATGGGTGAGTTGAATTTCTTAACTTATGCATGTTAGTAACGTAGTTATTTGGAACCCAAACCATGATCTTTTCCTAAACCCATCCAAGTGGTTTTGGTGCATAAACCTAGCCAAACCGCACCGTTTCACGTTAAACACTAGTTTTATTTTGAAAGTTTAACCGGACGTTGCATATTTATTCTTGCCAACTTGACTGCGGAGCTCTACCCGTGCAAAAGTGACGCTAAAGGGTAGCCTGGAGGTTAAAAAGCGACGCCAAGGCGTCTTGACCAAGCGTCCATATGTGTTGCCTGGGGATGAGAACGGGTTGGACAGAGACACGTACAGCTACTTAGCGGCTCTGTTGATGTGCAGCCAAAGATTAGTGGGAACAAAATTCAAAATATACAGAAAAACTAAAACTGAAAGAAAAACTGCAAACATCTCAATTTCCTCCAATACAACTGAAGCATCAGAAATACTAAGCAAGACATTCAGAAGTGGTGGAATAGATTAGAGAATTTAGTTCCCAAGAAACTCAATTTCTGCAGGAATTAACCTTCAAAGGAGAAGTCTGGTGATTTTTTTTTTTTTTTTTTAAACCCAGCAGTGAATGTTATCTACCAACCAACAAGTCCCGTGTGCGTCTCACAGCCCAATGTCTCTACTTCCTCTCATTGCTGATGGGGGGCGATGGAACAGTGGAAAGGACACATGCCTTTGGAAAACCAGGGTTTGATTCCCACTACAACAGCTCCTCAAGAAGGACACTAAACCCCTGCGACCTCTGACATATTTAGCAATTGTAAGTCACTTTGGATAACAGCGTCAGCTAAATGAATAAATGTAAATTGTTGTTTCCAATTAAAAACCCATCAGTGAGCCTCACTGAACAAATACACTGTAGTTTATTGTGACTCAGTCCCACATACACAGTCCTGCTGCCACCGCCGCTGAAAGTAGTCCCCAACAGACGCACTATTTCCTCCTTTTTGTTTGCTTGTTTGATGGAAACTAAAGCCTTTCTAAACATGAAACTATGGGGCTCGGAGCTGCAGACATGTGCGTGGGATTTGTTGTTGATAAGAAAAATATAAACAACAACAAAAAACACCAGACTGGTCCTTTAAGTTTGGAGCACATGTGAAGTGAAAATAAAAAGTGCATGTCTGGAGAGTGTGGTTCTGGTTTCATCTCACTGCTGAAAGTAAAATAAACATGTTCAGTGGTGGAAAAGAATGCAGACAGTGTGGACCACATAAAAATAGACTCCGAACACAAGCCAAGACTGATTAATACTGTACCTGCACATATTCACCTGGACAGGTATCGTTTTACACAGCAAATAACCACAAGAACTAAAATAATACAAACACATTCTGCTCTGTCAGTTGTAAATGTGTAAAAAGGTTTACGGAGCTGCACAGTTTGTGTTTTTGATCAACGCGGCGTCATCGCCAAGCTCTCTGTATTTATTGCAATAACGTTCAGTCTTCATCAGTCAGGTCCAGGGGAGTGAAGGGCTGCTGCTTCAGGAATCAGAGGTCACAGGCAACCGAACAGTGTGCGTCGTGGCTACCTGATTGTTCGTCCACTTCACGACTCACTACCTCGACTCTAACTGTCAACTCGCAGCATCAAAGCTAAAGCCGAGACTAAGGCTGCGTTCAGACGGCAGGCCAAATTTCCCAAATCCGATTTGTGACTGATTTGTTTATACAGTGTGAACAGCCCAGTTCGGATACGTGGTCCAAATCCAACATATTCTCACTCACCACTCCTCACGATTAACGCTGGTCAAGACCCCTTGGCGTAGATTTTTAACACCCTGGGTGCCCTTTAGTAGTGTTGTTGTACTCGAGACCAGTCTTGGTCTTAAGACCACTTTTTGATGGTCTTGGTCTGTCTCGGGCTTGAATGTGGGTGTTTTAATGGGAATGTAGTTCTTTCAGATCAATTTGTGAAGTACCTGTGATCTCGTTCCACATTTTATTGCGTGCCATGCAATGCAGGGAACTGGTCTTGGTCTTGACTCGGTCTCGCTTTCCCTCGGTCTTGGTATTGACTGCTCTCAGACCCTCAAAGTCGAGGTCTTGACTTGGTCTCAGTTTGGGCGGTCTTGACTACAACACTACCCTTTAGCGTCATTTCTGGATGTGTAGCACTTTGCGGTTAAATTAGCAACAATAAATATGCAACGTCCAGTTACACTTTCAAAATAAAACTAGCGGTTAACGTTAACGTACACATAAAATTACGTCACAATTTAGTTAGGTTATAAAAA
>NW_024040263.1:34155104-34237988 GCF_014851395.1 Micropterus salmoides | reverse complement strand
AGATGGCGGCTCAGCGTTGCTCTCTTGGTGCTTTAAACCACCTTCTTCACGTATATACATGAATCTGTTCCAGCGTTGCGCCCTCGCACTGTTGTATTCTTGTTTGCAATTGCTCTCTTTCTGGGTGATGAGAACATTTGACCGTTTGCTGAGGGAATATTATATATAAATAAAAGCTGATGAAAGTTTCAGTATATGTTTGGGGAGTTGGGGGGGGTGTCACTGTGACTGATGTCTCTACAACAGAGAGAATTGTGTGGGTGGAGAACTGATCTGTGTTACAGCCACTACGCAAAGTAGTGCAAACACACCTTTAACAGGCAAATCTTGGCCAGGTGCAGTAGCGTCCTGTTTTCTCTGGAGCTGCTGGGAGGTGGATCCTGATTCCTTTGGACAGAGGCGGGCTAACGGTTTCCCCCCGTTTCCAGTCTTTATGCTAAACTAAGCTAACTGGCTTCTGGTAGTAGCCTTATTTTGATTGGACAGATATAAGAGAGGTATTAATCTGTACATCTGTCAGAAAGAAATTACGCATATTTTCTTTCTATTCGTTTTACTTTACCTTTGAAGATATACTGGTTAGTAGTAATAGGCCTAGTAGTTGTAATGGTTAGAAGATGCTATCTCAGGTTCCAGATTAAATAATTTTATATTTTCATTTTGTCAAAACAATGAAATGGTGATAATTTAGATTTGTGTCATTCATTTATTCTTTTTTTTTTTAGACCTATTTTGTCTTGATATGTCAGGTGTGCGTCTCTGAATGCTCAGCTAGTGATGAAAAAAGTTGTCCCTGCCTAGTTTTTGTTTGTCTCCCAGCAGAGAAACCTGTGGAGCATTCAGCTAAACCTCTGAGGGAAGCAGGAAGCACAACAATCAATGCCCAGGATAGAAGTTTCATCATCAGTCCTTATTTAAGGGACGTAACCGGAAACAACAACTTCAGCATCACATTTGGTTTTCACACTCACACATAAACACATAATATCTTCAAACACTAGAGATCTTCAGAGGTTTAAACACGTTGTTTTTGGCTCATTTCCTGTCATTTTAGGTTGTCATTGCGCCGCGCCCTCGCAGTGCGTCTCGTCTGTCGTGGCGTCTGAAACCGATGCGTTGGGGAAGGCATATGACAGAAACTCCGAGTTGCTTGTCACGAATAGTAATACTCGCACTGGGTTGACACACAAAGGCCAGAACCTGGACGTTCAGCGTCTGGCTGATCAGTTTATCAGCGCGCAGTCTCTGCTCCGTCAGGCTCTGGTCAGTCTCATCTGCGAATACGTTGGGTATCAGGACCTGCCCCGGATCCACAGTGTTGCCAGGCAATTCGCCTTGCTTGAGCAGCCCACCTCCGCCGAGATATTGAGGGATGACTCGCCTCAGTGTGGTAGCAAGCTTACCAATAAGTCTTTTCCTTCCGCTCGTCCAACCGCTGATGTTCTACCACCCACGTCCGCCTCCAGTCACAGCCTGCAGCAGCTTTTTGAACGAGTGGACAGTTTCGACGCTCGACTCCAGGCTCTGGAGGCAGACCTCAGGGTCAGAAGTGACCATATTTAGACGAGAGTCTAGCTCGGGATGGATAGGCCAACGCGTGTCTAACAGAAGGCTGTGGGAGCGCATGATGGCTAAACGTGCTGCGCGCCTCTCCATCCAGACGGATACTAAAAATCAAATAAAGTCTGTGGATTTGTTATGATGAATCAGTGTTGTGTATTAAATGTAGTACATTATTACCGTTTTTACGCAAATTACTTTTAATACATCAAATTCCTGTTTTGGAGCTTGGTTTAATTCCTGCATTTCTACTTTATGGGCTGCATTTATCTTTGTACGAAAATGCAAAGAAAACACGTCATCAAGGTAAACGGCTTAACCTGTCTGTCCAGTGCAGACAAACACTGAGATACTCCAACAGGTTGGACACAACAGGTTCAGCTTCGACAACACGTAGCAAAATGTTTCTTCGCCGTTCATTTAAAGGCTGTCCTTTCTGCAGCAGCCTGGGTCACACTGTGTGGCTCAAACATTATGCCCCACGAAGAAGGGAAAAAGTACACGGGCGTATGTCTGAGATGATAAATATATAAACTTTGTGATAAACTCATTTCAGTGTCCAGGATATACAAATTGTATGTACAAAAGAGTGCACCGCTCGGAACGTAGGTGTCATACAGGTCACTTGGCTGAAAACGTTTATCCGGAGTTAGTGTGTGCCTGATAAGATCCCACCATATGCAATATGGGAAGATCAGAGTGATTGTGTGTTTTCTGTGAATGATAAGCACATTGCATAAGAGAAAACACGGGAACAGAACAGGAAAATAAACAGCTGTTTCTGGCCCTCTTACAGGTCGTGGTCGATAATGTTCCATTTAGGCACAACGTAACCGTGATCTTTCTCTCCGGGGCCACGTATAAGGTCACACATGAGAGATGCAACTGTACTGCTTAGATTATAAACTCTCGGCGAAACAAAAACTATTCATCCATCAGTGACGCTGCGTTGGTGTTCAGCAGGTGAGCCTTGTAGGTGGGCTGATTAAACAGTGATCCCAGTCAGACAAACGCACTGAGCCAAGAGACCTTTTTAAATTTAAATTAAAAAGTAAAGATTTAAAAAAGTCTCTCCAGGAGTCTTAAAGGAGTTCACTGGCTGCCAGAGAAGATGGATGATAACCAATATTTCAGTTCTGTTCACTGTCAGTTTGACTTCCAAATAAAAGTGTACTATATTACTACTGTATTAACCCATCACAGTATTGTGCATTACTTGTCTACAGCTTGTTCCTACCTGCACAATATAAATGTACTATATCAGTTTACACCAGTCTACCTCGGGATTATATTTTAACTTCTGCACTATTATTTCTTTGTCTTATTCTAAGTTTTTCTCACTGTGTGATTTCTTTTTGTGCATTTTGTCTGAGCACTGTTGGAGGAGCCTGAGAACGTCTTTGCATTTCGTTGAGGAGAAACAGGAAGACACACTGACTCGCTGCAGTAAGCTTTATTGACCTTTCTTATACATTATATGGTATTGACTCAATTTCCGTTTGCGGTGTTTGTGTTTTGGAAGCGTATTTTCCTGCTCTAGACTCAACCCAGTTTAACATGTTAGTGCTTCATTCCAGTGGCTAATTATCCCCTTTATGACTGGAAATCATTAGGCAGAAATTCCTACACTACTTGTCTGTCTGATGGTGCTGTAGCTAAATTTAAGGAAGTGATTCCATCAGCTTTTTATTCAATACCATATCCCATATCGAATGACACTCAATTGTTGCCCCTCCTCATCTGATTTTAAAAGTTACAACCCTTGAAAATGATTTCATGATAAGAGAAAACCTCCTGTTTCCACTGACTCATTTCACTTCACAGAGATAGCAGACCACCTCAGAGTGTCCCTCAGTCAGAACTATCTGATGTAGGATTTAAAATACAGCCCTAAACTGAGCTAGGAAGTTTATCACCGCGTGTTTTTACTGAATCATGAGAACGAGGGTAAGAACCAGGTCAGGTTTGAGCCCATTTGAGTTTGGGCACCCTCCACGAACAGGGATAGAGTTCCCACTGACACACATCACCGTGAGAATGACATGTTCAAGTATTTGTCCTTGGCTCTGGTCCGTCTACGTCAGCAGGTTAAAGAGGCCCTACTCTCTTCAGCAACACAACCGCTGCAGCCAGGGGGTTTTGTGGCGGTTAAGGACTTTAGAACAAAGCGCTGGAGAGTACAGAGGTGGAACGGACGGTCCAGGTACGCTGACAACATACACGGCGGTGAAAGTAGCCGAAAGAGCGCCACGGATTCACGCCAGCCACTGCAGAAAGGTGCTGCACCAGCACGGTAACAGATCAACAAGCCTGCACAATCAGCAACTGAACCACTGTTTTCCCTGACCTTGTGTTGTGAGTGAAGGAGGGATTGGGAACGCTTAGGCACCCTTTGTCTCGGACTCACAGGCTGTTAGACAGCAAACATCAGCACAAGGGAGCTAGTGGGAAAACTCCTGGTCTCACCACTGCTGATTTAAGTGACGCCATCAGAACAAGCAGGGTGAGTAGGATGTTTGTCCCCTGAAGGAGACTTTCATGGCTTCCAGTCAGACCCCCAGGCATGTGTGGCCTATTTTAAAAGCCTAATTGATCATTAGAACAACATTTCTGGTACAACAGCTTAAAAAGACTTGTGTTGATTAAAGAAGTGGGAATTGTTGGTCTTCTGTAAATAATATCACAGAGGACGGTCTAGACCTGCCCTATATGAACAATGTTTCCAGACCTTTATCACAGTGTGCCATTTTTGTAGTTTTAATGTCAGAAATTTGCAATATTAATATTGTTTCATGTCAATAATATGTTTGATCTGCTTATTATACTTTCCCTGATCACATTTAGCTTGTGAAAACAAGGACATGTCTTTATGCTATGACTCCCTGCTATATTGTATTTGTATGATATCATGTTGCTAATAAAGTATTTTTTTAAATAACGGCTTCTGTCTTCTACATGTCCACACAAATTGGGCGGGAATAAGTTTGCGCATGTGCAGAACAGACCATACAGAAAGGTGGCGCGACTTCAGCCAATCTTTACAGACTCTACTGCGAGGGGGCGTGGCATGAGCGAGGGACATGGTGTGTGCGAGGGGGCGTGGCGTTACAGTCTGCAGCCGGACGTTATTGCATTCAAGTTTGCAGAGGGCTAAACCGGAAGTTAACTGGCTTGGCAGGCAGAAGTCAAAAACGTGAACCATAGAACCACCGCCAGCTCGCATTCTAGCATGAATAAATACATACAATGCTTACAACAAGGTGAACATTAATCAAAGTACAAATAAGGGAGCTTTCACATCTACCTCGTTTGGTTTGGACTTTTCAGTTTGGTCCGTAACAAAATTTCAGGTGTGAAACCTCCCTTGTTGAAGTTTGGCGTATAAACCAGAACAAATACAAGCATGGAGAAATGTATTGAAATAAGGACACAATAATAAATCTCCCGTGACAGATCATCCTTTCAAGCAGACGGCCGCTAGAGAAGCTCGCTGCCACGTCCATCTTTGGTCTCTCCTCAAACGGAGCAGCAGAAGGATCGCTTGTTGTCTTCTCCTCCTGTCCTGTCGGCGACGTTATGATGACAAGGATGGTTGAATGCAACTGACCTTCAGTATAGTTGGTAATAATAATAATATACTGGCAAATATGTTGATTTTTATTCATTCATTCTTGTCAAAGCTCCCTGCTGAACTGTTTAATAAACCAATCAATGTCAAGTACATTTATTAATTTTATCCAAAGCGACTTACAATTGCTCTACATGTCAGAGGGGTTAAGTGTCTTGCTCAGGGACACAATGGTGGACGTGTCACAGTGGGAACTGAACCCAGGTCTCCCACACCAAAGGCAGGCGTCTGGTGGGAGAGAGACACAGAGACAATGACGACAGGACGCAGTGTTGCCAACTTTGTCACCATGAAATAAGGGAGAAAAAGTGGCACTGCAGCAGTGCAGGTAGGGTTTTGTATGAATGTACAGTGTATTGTTTTAAGCAATTTGTCATAATGATAGCTAATCTCTTAATTAAATATTTGGTAGCTTTAATAATAGTTAATTTACAAGAGGTAACTTTAACAACACCCTTAAATGAAACTACTAGCCTATCTGTTACCTTCACTATTTGTCTAATAAAAACACTCTTGTGACTCTTGTGCTGTAGGTTAGAAAGGTTCTCCCCTTCATGTACACATGACGAACTTAAAAAGAACATATCTACTTAATGTGTTTTATTTCCAGTTCATGCTTTTTCAGGCAGTTCATCAGAACTTGATGAATATCATTTGCAGTTTCATTACTATCTTCATAAAAGTCAAGTAACTTGCAGCGCAGAGAGATCTGTGTTACTGAGGGACAGACTGGGATTCTTACTGCTGAATCATTAATAGCTGCAAGCATGTAGGCCTGGGGTTGACTGTGAAAGTATCAGGCATGTTTGTCTTATAATAATTACAACAATTATTAATTATTACCAACAGCTGCAGCTGTGTTTGCAACCTGAGCTTTCTTTTCTTCGTGAGAGGGAAGAATTTAGAAAGTAGCGTGGCGCTGCAGAGATCCCACAGCTGCAGGAGTGCATGGATCATAGTGATATTCATCCAGCAGGAGGGACCAATCACCAACCGTTCACAGCGTGTCGGCCGTACTAGCGACACAACCCGTACCGGAGAGGAAGTGGAGCGGACCGGGGACAGGAGAGGAAGTGGAGAGGACCGGGGACAGGAGAGGAAGCGGAGAGGACCGGGGACAGGAGAGGAAGCGGAGCGGACCGGGGACAGGAGAGTGCAGAGTGGACAGTTGGTGATCGTTCCCTCTGGCTGGATGAAGTCTGACGCTCCTGATTTTACGCACGGATCCGTGACGACAGAGAAATATAGAGATTAATGTCAATAAAGCATGCTGTCAATATTTTAGAGACCCCCCCAAAATATCAAAAATCATACTTTTAAGGGAGCTGATGTCTTATTAAGAGGAGCTAAGCTCCCCCGTAGTTCACACCCTGAGCATAGTAATCAAAAAACAGGACAAGAAAGGTCACGTATGGGACAACTCAATTAGGCCTAATATAAGGGATGTCCCAGCTAATACGGGACAGTTGGCAACCCTAACCCTAAGTGTGTCATGAAAAGTCCTTTAGTGCGGTCGCAGAGTTGCAGCGTGAAACCAAACCAAAACTCAACGAATGTATCAAAATGTTTCAAAACATGAACTTTGGTTGGGACCTTGTTGCTGACTTTCAGGTGTGAAGGCTCCCTAAGCCAAAAGGCAAGACAGAAAAATCCTAAAGCACAGGAGGACACTGGGACGTGCAAAAAACAAGGAGAGGGCACAGACTAAATACACAAGTGAAACTAATTAGGGCGGGGCATGTTGTGTATATTTTTTGTTCTTAAAGCATTAATTGTTATCTTAATGATAGTTTTATATAGTTTGATATAGTTTGAGTGTGATTATTGTGTTAATGATGTAACGTTAAATCATTCTCTGCATGTTTGTTATATATATTTATTATATATTATAAGCTGTACTCTGGGTCAAGGGCCAGAGACAGATAAGAAGTATCTGTTCACTGAGTTGCAGAAAGGCCAGAGAACAGAGAGAGATACGTGCCCGATGCATCAATATAACGAGTATCTGCCTGAAGAACACACGTGTCAACGCCATAAAATAGTCCACGTAGCTGAGCAACAGACGGCTGATTGTTTATGCCAAGAAAATTACTAATAAGACTGCAAGGGGAAACATTGGTTTGTGAAATATAATAAAACACGATATTGCAGTAGGGTCTTAAAAGCACCATAGTTGATTTAAAATGATTGTTGTATAACCAATCATTTTAAATCCATTGTCACTAAATATTACTGCTCCTCTAAAGGTTAGGCCTACGTCTAAAGCTAGTAGCAACCCTGGATAAATGACAGCATTCGCAGCCTAAAAAGGGAATGCAGGAAAAAATCCAGTCTCCAAGTCCATTACCTCAGTCTGAAGGATTTATTAATTAACTACAATAACATGGTTAGGATGCGAGAACACACTATTTTCTGAACTCATTACTACACATAAACACAATCCCAGTTTCTGTTTAAGACTGTGGATCAGCTGGTAAACCCAACCCCTCCTTGTGCCTCAGCTGGAAGTAATGATGACTGTGAATTGTTTTATCTTATTTTACCAATAAGGTGGTGTCAATCAGAGCCTCTATTACCCCCGTGGACTCTTACTCAGAGGTCCCTCACCAGCAACAGAAGAGTTTTAACCAGTTTTATCCCATCGACTTGTCTGAGCTTTTAAAAACAATATCACAAATGAGAGTGTCCTCCGGCCCACTTGATGTAATACCTACAAAATTTTTACTGAAAATAATGGATTCTGTTGGGCCCCATTTGATCTCTGTTTTCAACAGCTCCCTATCTACTGGTTGTGTCCCTGATTATTTTAAAACGGCTTGCGTGAACCCACCTTTAAAGAAACCTGGTTTTGATCCCTCCCTCCCACATAATTTTAGACCAATTTCAAAACTGCCTTTTATTGCAAAGATTCTAGAAAGAATTGTGTCCAAACAGCTGCTCACTGTACTGGAAAATAACAAATTATTGAAAAGTTTCAGTCTGGTTTTAGGAAGTACCACAGCACTGAGACTGTCCTGCTTAAAGTCACCAATGACCTTTTAATGTCTGCTGATGAAGGTATGTGCTCAGTCCTGGTACTCCTGGACCTTAGCGCTGCTTTTGACACCATTGATCACAACATCATGTTAGACAGACAGAGGCACTGGGTGGGGATCTCTGGTACTGCTCTAGAATGGTTTTCATCCTACCTGTCAAATAGGAAGTTTTGCGTGTCTGTAAACAACTATGTCTCTTCGTTCTGTCCAGTTAAATATGGTGTGCCTCAGGGGTCGTTCTTAGGACCCATTTTGTTTTCCTTGTATCTGCTTCCCCTTGGACATATTATCCATACACATGGCATTTCTTTTCATATTTATGCTGATGACACACAAATATACTTGCCCGTCAGATCCACAGACCCTGGAATGCTGAGTTCACTTAACAACTGCTTTGTGAAGTTAAAAAATGGATGTCAATAATTTCCTCCAACTGAACTCAGACAAATAGAAATCCTGGTCATCGGGTCCCAGCAGATGGTTCCCTAGTAAATCACATTAAGCCTGTGGCAAAGAACCTTGGTGTTTGGTTTGATAGTAATTTAAATTTCGAGCAGCACACCACAAAGCTTGTTCAATCATGTTTTTATCAACTTAGAAATATAGCTAAAATTCGATCTATGTTAACTTTTAAGGACACCGAGCCATTTTACACTCCTTCATCTCATCACGCCTGGATTATTGCAACAGCCTTTTCACCTGTTTAACCCAAAAATCTATTGATCGACTCCAGACTGTCCAGAACTCAGCTGCCAGGCTTTTAACCAGAACAAAGAAATATGACCACATTACTCCTATTTTAGCTTCATTACACTGGCTCCCAGTATGTTTTAGAATTGACTTTAAAATTCTATTGATCACTTTTAAAGCTCTTCATGGCCTCTCGCCTTATATTTCTGACCTTTTAGTCCCATACGCACCAGCACGTACCTTGAGATCCTCGGGCAGAGGTTTGTTGTCTGTTCCAGAGTCTCGACTGAAAACTAAAGGGGACAGAGCGTTTGCTGTCAGGGCCCCGAGGCTCTGGAACAGCCTGCCCGAGGAAATCAGGTCGGCTGAGTCAGTGAACTCTTTTAAGTCCCTTCTTAAAACGTACTTTTATAGGAGAGCCTTTCCCGATCTTATTTGACTTTATTTTATCCCTTTTATTTTATTCTATTTTACTAATTTTACATTTATCTTAAACGTGTATTTTAGTCTTTTCAATGTTTTCATGCTTTTGTCTTGTATTGTTTTTGTATTATTATCTTGTTTTTGAAAAGTGCTCTACAAATAAAGATTATTATTATTATTATTATTATTATTATAATAACCAGAAAACATGTTAAGTAAATCAGAAAAATGTTCAGAAAAGATCAGAAAACATGATTGTTTCACCAGAAAATTTATTAATCTTTTTAGAAAATGGAATCTTATTTGTTTAAGTTTTAATGGTGTAAAATTATGCATGTGTGTCTTTGAAAAAATATGATTTTGACCTTCCAGAGGTTCTAATGGTGAATGTTAGGATGAGAGCATTCAAAAAACATAAAAACCATGTTATTATAGTTAAAAACAGTTCACTAAAAATGATTAATAAAGATTTGAGTAAAACAGTACACTAAAGCTGCCACTAGATGTCAGCACAGACTAAGAAATTCACCATCGGAACAGGCCAGTCAGGGTGCGGTCAGCAAACATCAAGGAGGAGTAAAAATGTCGCCTAAGTGGGCGGAGATTGAGGATTATAAAAAGGAGGCGTTTGTTAACTGCACACTTAGGCCTGATGCCTGGGGCGAGTTCAATCTCGTTTTGCACCGGTTTGCAACATTTTCAGATTGAACTACACGTTTCCCTGCAACGTTCCACAACAGGCTACGAGATATGTTTTCTCACGTTTGGTGGGCGTGTCTCAGGTGTTATCCAGTCATCTGCGAAGAGTTTGTAAACACAACGGCGTTAAGAAGGCAGGGAAATGCATTGCGCTTGCGTTCACAACAGGATGTTCAGGGAACCACCGTTTCTGTTGAAAAACGTTTTGTCTGTGCCGAACTCGGCCCTGCTAGGATGCAACTTGGGTTTTTGTCTTTTAGTAGAATAAAAACTCTTTTGCACCGATTTTAGCCGGTTTTAGAGATTTTTTTTGGTCTCCAAGTTACTGATCATTTGGTGAGCTTCTTAAAGTGGTGGAGAGAAGTTTGGGGTTTTTAACTGGCCCTGAACTTTTCTTCGTCATGACCGAATAACTGTGTCAGCTTGATGAACATTCAGCATGAGCCTCCTCCTGAGACAATAACTTCATCGCAACAGTATAAGTGAGCGGCACTATATACTGCAGGGCAGACAAACGGGCAGGAAAACGTTTTTGTTTTGGTTGTACTGTTGCACCGTCCTGACTCAACAGGAGACCTTGGATACGGGAGGCGGACGCGCTAACGAGATGGCTAAAACCCGCGGGTAGAAACGTCACTTGCTAGTTTCCTGTATTACTTTGGTATTATACTCTCCTCTTGTCTCTGGTCACTTCACTTCCTGCTCTTGTCTTGTGTTTTTCCCACTGGTTTGATGGTTTGCTCCATCTATGACTTGTTAATTACCTCCCTTGTGTATTTAAAGGACCAGTCTGTAATATTTCTGAGGATCTACAGACAGAAATGCAATATAAGATCCATAACTATGTTTTCAGTGGTGTGTAAAGACCTTCCATAATAAACCGTTATGTTTTTACCTTAGAATGAGACGTTTATATCTACTTAACCACGGGAACCCCCTTCCATGGACGTCGCCACGTTGCATCGTCATGTTTCTACAGTAGCTG
The DNA here is from genome assembly GCF_014851395.1 of Micropterus salmoides. NCBI lineage: Eukaryota > Metazoa > Chordata > Actinopteri > Centrarchiformes > Centrarchidae > Micropterus > Micropterus salmoides. Next base: position 34,226,968 of record NW_024040263.1, on the reverse strand, counting down.
AAAACAAAGCGTTTCGTTTTTTCATTTCCCCAGTATCTCCAGGCAGAGCACATTTAGGGGAATCACGTTCTCTGACGGCTCTTTCAAAGTAAAAGCTCAGTTCAACTCCAAATACTGCATTACAGTAAACAAGCTTCTTGCGCTTTTATTTTGTAGGCAGAACCACTAAAGAGGAAGTGATTATGTGAGTAACTGTCGCTGTCAGAGATCTATTTCAGCAGCTGTCAAAGTGTTTAGGTATTTATATTTAATGCCGCTATCAAAGCACCGTAATCTGGCAGCGGGCCAGATAGATTGTTGGCGGGCAGTTTTGGCGAGGGTCCATAATCACAGAGAGAATCAACGTGTTTCCCTTTTCAGTGTTTGTATAAACTTTATCTAATGTGTGGTTTATAATCATAATCATATATATCATTCACTCCTCCCTCCCCTGTGATCTTCCTCAGCCTGGTTTGTTTGGTTTTACATTCTTTTATTTTTTAGACTCTGGATTATTTACATGAGTCTTTGGTAGTTTTTGTCTTTCTGGATTTGGTTGCTTTGTTATGTTTGGACTGCTCCCTGGTTTTGGACGTTGGCCTGTCTCTTCATCACATAAGCCCCCCCACCCCCACCCCAGTGTTGGATTATTAATAAACCTCTTAAGAACTGAACTTGTTCTGTTTGTTGACCTGAGTTTGAGTCCTAGTCTTAGTTTCCCTTTTTCTACACTTGAGAAACCATGAAAGAAAACTCACAAAGGCTAAAAGTAAAGTAACACAAGACACTCGAGGAAGTATCATTTTACTGTGATGGGGTGACAGGCGGGCTTTTGGTCTAGTAATGCCCCAATCAGCTGCAACCTCTCAGGGAAGCTCCACCCCCTCTCTCTCCAGAAGCAGGCGCACACCTGTGGATCTCTAACAGGTGATTTACAGGGAGCACTCAGGATCTCTCTGTGGCCATCGTGATCCAGTCAGGGAGCAGGTAGGTCTCCTAGAAGTCATGCGTCAAGGCTGACAATATGTTAACTCATGTGAACGTGTTTTAATTTGTTTTCATCACAGGCATTTTAAGCCACCTGTCGTCCAGACCCTGTCGTGCTAAAGTCCACAGCAGAGGAGGCACTGGAGGTCGATAACCCTGAGGTAAAAAGATGCTATCTAGTAGAGCTATGCTGGTTTATTAGATTGTGTGTTTACAGGTGGCCTTTGATCACATGACTTATCATCGTACATGGCAGTGGCCCTAAACGAGTCAGAGCTGGGTTGACTAATTACTGCATTGTGAGGTAAATATCATCTGTAAGGTATTTAGCAGGTATGGTTTGTTAAAAAATAAATAAATACTAAAGTAATTACATTCTTGTAACTTTAGGGTTGTATAGCTGCTGCTGTTTTACCTGCCTGATCAACTGCTGCTATTTGTGCTTGTACTTCTGTATCCTATTTTATGAGACCGTTACAGGTGGATGGGCCCTGTGAATGTTTTTGCCTGCTGATGATAAGGTCTGCTACGGGGGTGGCCATTGTCCCTTTTTGTTTTTGTTTTGTTTGGCTATATGATTTCCCTCAGTTCATCAGCCAGACAGACAGGGTGGTGGCTTTTGGGAGCCCCTTTCCCCTTCACTGCATGTGTTGGTGTGTGTATGACAGTTGTATGTAGTGTGTCAAAGCACCCGGGCGGCCCACAGGTAACTTCCTGCATGTCCGGCTTCTGTAGATGCTCAGGTTGCTTTTATCCTTGAGTGTTTCTGGCAGCGTTGGCATCTACATCTTGGTGGTGGTTTGAGCTTGTGTAATGAATGAAATTGCCCAAAAACCTGTTGGTTTTTTTTTATTTTATTTATTTTTTCATATATTAAAATAAGTCCTCCTTCCAGTCGAAACTCATGTCTCTGAATCTTAATTGTCGGGAACCTACGGCAACTGTTAGTTAGCTATTTGGGGGTTTGAACCCGTCACTCTTTGCCTCGGTTACACTTCGACAGACCCAAAACCACAGCTTAAAGCTGATGGCAGGCGTCCAAATGAATTTTCTCTTCACCTGAACATGCCTCAACAAACATGTTCAGCGTCTCCTTTCCTACCTTTCCTTTTTCTTTCCTCTCGTGTTTCATTCCCTTCCACTTTTCCCGCCCGCTTAATTTTTATTTCTCATCGTTTCCTTCCCAACAGCCTATTACCCCCCCCCCCCCCTTTTCCTCCCTAAACCCTCCTTCCTTTTGCATCCTGTCCTGCCTCCTAGCTTCCTTCCCTTGTTTCCACCCTCCTCTAAATCCTCCCTTCCTTTGACTCAATCGTCTGAACACTGTAGGAAATGAAGTCGCAGCTTTTGGGAAATGTTTTCATTGATTGCACTATTTCACCAGCAGATGTCGCTCACGTCACATTCACGGTGTTCACCGGCCCTTTAAGTGGTGAACACGTTCAATTTCATCTACTGCAAAGTCTCAAACACACCAACCATCCTGATCACTCTGACCTTCATGTGGTAGCGATGCAAATTTCTTCTATGCCATTAATTCCAGGTTTGGTTTCAGGGGTGGGGAGTTATCGTGCTTTCCATAATGGTAGTATCCAAAGAATGATGTGTAATGAGTAAAAATGCACTAACTGTACTTTATAATTTATGGTATATTATCTCAGTTCACTCTGATGAATAAAATGGGCGTTACCACAAAGCAGAATCACTTCCTGGTTACTTATTAAAGGCAAATCTGGGCAGAAAGCTCAGGTGGAAAGTGAAGGAAGCAACTTCTGACTTTAGTTTCTGACCTCTTTGCTCTCATTAAAATTAACTGGGCTTAAAGGAAAACTTTTAAAATTAGTATTTTATAAACCGTTTGACAGAAAGCCACTACTTTATTTCAGTTCCTTGTAACTATTTTCTGTGCAGTGTTTGTTCTTTACTCGTGAGGTCAGAGGAGGTGGGTGAAAGGATGCAGGATGGGAAACTCGGCTGGCCGGGACGTTGTTCCTGTAACATCACAGTGTGGTAAGATGCATTCCTTGTTAACACTTGGTTTATGAGCTCGCTTCTGTGTAGAAACAGTCATAGTGAGTGTTCAGCTCTGTCAAAAATAGAAAGTCAACAATGAGACTGATGACTAACTGTGAAACTTAACAAGACTCAACCTGTTTGGACAGGAAGGCGGAAACAAAACTAACCTGTCAGCCCGTCTGAGGAGGGTTATTCTGATCACTGTGGAACAAAAACAGGTCCAAAGATGTTCAGATATAATGTCACAGCTTTTGGTCTCCATGAAGACAAATACATGTAAATAAAATGCTTTTACAGAAAGTCTGAGTTTGCAAATGTCAGATAAATATTTGCACTCTGGATCTCCGTTAAAAGATAAGGAACCATCAAGTCTACACAGGAGGCGTTTCAGACCTGTTTCAGCTGTTTAATGAATTTAACACACTTCCTGTTTAATCAATGCAGCAACTGTCTGGTTCCTTTTATTTTTCAGTACTTTGTACTTTGTACAAATCTGCAACTTAAAGATAGAAACAGCAGATTAATGTGAAAACAAACTCAAGCAAACAAGCAAAACATATAGTTGACTTCGTGTGTGTGAGACCACCAGGAACTTAAACCAAATTAGAAAGCATATTTTATATTTTCAATCTAATTATCTCAAGTTAAACTTCCTGGTGCAATGAGGGCAAATGGTTCTTACTATCAGCCTTTCATTCATTTGTGATAACCATTGTGCTGCGAGGTTTCAGAAGTGCGCAAACACAAACTGTGACTCAGCGGCAGGTTTTCGTTTCTGTGGTTTTCCTGTTTAAGAGCTCAAGCAGGTCTGAACGCAGCCGACACAGCTCACATGCCGACTCTTTCCTTTAGTGAGTCTCCTGAAATAAAGAATTCAGTCCAGACGTCTTTTTAAGGGTTTTATTCTTTGCAAAGGATCAGACAGACAGAGTGCAAACACTCTGCAGTGTAAGACAAAGAGCCAGAGAAGAAACAGGTGACTTTATATTACGCAGCTGTCTCAGGGAGGAAGGGACCAAAGATGAAGTCCCAACAAGGACAGTCGGATAAGAAAACTCTAAGCGTCTTTCCCATGGGAACCTTCACCTAGCTGCAACCTAATGGAATGATCAAAACCACACAGTGAAACATTGGTCTATAATAATGAAGCCTGCAGGGTGAAACAGTAAAATATCAAATTTCCATCCCAACACACAGCAATAGTTCTGGAATAAGCACTTCCCTTCGCTTTTTCAAGCTTAAACGTTTTTGTTGTCATTTTTATGTTTTAAATATTAGATTTCATTAATTTGGAATGTGTTCTTGGTATTCTGTCCACCCACAATACGTATAGAGGACACAAAACAACTCGGTGTCTTCATCTCTTACGATGACATGCTGCCAGTTCAACTGCATTCCCAGTAGTTTATGGATGGGATGGCTATTTTCAAAATCATGTGACTTTTTAGAGTAGCCAGCTATTTTTTTCCACAAAGTATCGCGAAGCCGGACCAAATTCTGAAGTTGTTGCTCAATAATGTTACTGTAGAATCCCCAGGCGCCGAGCTCTCTAGGACTCCCCGCCACAGACAGATTCCTTCCCCTTAGAAACCCTCAGTCACAGAGAGACGGCCCTGTTGTTCAGCCGGGGGCTCACAAGTACCCCCACACCGGGAACCTTTTACCACTACGGTCAGACCCTATCCATAGTTTTGGTTCCAGTTGGTTTGTGCGTAGAGGTAAAGTCGACTAACTCTTGTTGGTTCTGCTCCACCTCCCACACCAACTCCCTCCCCACCAGAAAGCTGACGTCCTTAGACCCAACTTTCATAGTCTGGGCTCAGCAAGACAAGGTCCAACCCTTACATCCAGCCTTGTGTCGGTCCAGCCACCAGGGAATCAACCCCCTCCCAGGCCTGGCTGCAGCAGAGGGCCCTGGTCTCTGAGTTCTGGGCCTTGGGTAGCCCTACCAGAGTCATGGAGGTTTTCAAATCCCTCCACTGTGTCAAGGTGGTGATTCTCCGAGGGGTCGTACAGTACGGAAGAAGTTGGCCCCCCCCCAAAAAAACCCTCCTGAAAATGTGAAAGGGAACATGTTTAAGTTTCTTAGTTCTGTTGGTCGAGAAAATCCCTGATTATTTTGTCTTTTCTCAATCAGCTGAAACTCAGAGGGAAGCAGGACGCTCACCACTGACCGCTGATCATGGAAGTCTCATCATCACACCTCGGTTTACGGGTATTGATGCGAAAGGGGATGCCAATCTAACCATCAATGTCACCAACACATATGGTAAATGTATACCCTGAATTTATAAATCAAATAAATACATTATTTATGATTCATTATGTACTTAAAATGCTTAAAATGTACCCACCAAAATGAGATGTTGCATATTTCTGTTTCAGTCCAACCTCCTGACAGGACAGACCAGACGAATGCCGTTTCTCCCAAAACTGAAGGTATTGTGCTGTTCAAAGACATAAAATGACCAAATGAAAGAAAAGGCTCTTCTGCTATTGAAACCAAGCTAAAGTAAATTATTTTGACCTTTTTTTAATTCATCTTTCAGGAAACATCCAACGGTGCCAAGCTGAGCTAAAATCTTATCTTCAAAACATAACAAAAAATCTGTCTCAAGTCACAAAGGACGATGGGTCATCGACTCCTTTAAACAAGATCTACACCGAGCTTTACATCACAGAAGGAGGCAGTGGGGAGGTAAACAGTGAACACGAAGTGATCGAGTTAGAATGTAAAAGGTGTACGAGTGAGGAGAGGAAAATCCACCTCAATGACATTTTTAAACCGTTATCAAACGAAGAGAGTCCTCCACAGAGAGTTCTGACGAAGGGAATCGCCGGCATTGGAAAAACTGTGGCTGTGCAGAAATTCATTTATGACTGGGCCGCAGGAGAAGCCAACCAAACTACTCTGTTCATATTTCCTTTCACATTCAGAGACTTAAATTTAATAAAAGATAACTCTCACAGTCTTGTAACGTTAATAAATTACTATTTTGAAGAAGTGAAGGATTTGGAAACATCAGACTACAACAATTCAAGTGTTTTGTTCATCTTTGACGGGCTGGACGAAAGCAAATTCCCTCTGGACTTTGAGAAAAACGAGATGTGCCGCAGTCTCACAAAGGCCACAAGAGTAGACGTCCTCCTGACCAACTTAATCACAGGGAAACTGCTGCACAAAGCCTCGGTCTGGATCACAAGCAGACCCGCCGCCGCCACCAGGATTCCCTCCGAGTACATCAACAGGGTGACGGAGGTACGAGGCTTTAACGACGAGCAGAAGGACGAGTACTTCCGGAAGAAAGTCAGCGACAAGGACGTGGCTCAGAAGATATTAGATCATCTTCATTCAAAGCCGTTGAGAAGTCTGTACATCATGTGCCACATCCCTGTGTTCTGCTGGATTTCAGCCACGGCTCTCCAGAGTCTCCTGACAGAAAACCGGCGAGGTGAGCTGCCCAAGACTGTGAGTGAAATGTACACACACTTCCTGATCATCCAGACGAAGCTCAAAGATTATCAGGATGGTAAAACGGACAAAGGTGTCATCATGAAGCTGGGAAAGCTGGCATTTGAACAGCTACGGGAGGGCAACATAATCTTCTGTGAGAATGACTTGAAGAGTTGTGAAATTAGTCTGGAACAAGCTGCAGTTTATTCTGGAGTTTGTACAGAGATCATAAGAAAAGAATATGGTCTTCACAAACAGGAGGTTTACTCGTTCATACATTTAAGTGTCCAGGAGTTCCTCGCCGCTCTGTATGTTTTGGAGACCTTCATAGATCGCGGAGAAAATCTGCTTCCCAGCCAGACAAGTGTGAAAGTGGCATCGGAGAGAGGAGAACTTCCTCTCATCCTCCTCCACAAGAACGCCACGGATATGGCTTTGGTCAGCAGTTATGGACAGTGGGACTTGTTCCTGCGCTTCCTGCTCGGCCTGTCAAAGGACACAAACCAGGAGCTTCTTCAGAAAGCATTTAGATTTAAAGGAAGACGTCCGCTGAGCAGCCACGAGACAATCGCCTACATTCACGAGAAGATCAAGAAACTGTCTTACACCGACACGAGCATCAATCTGTTCCACTGTTTAAATGAGTTGGGTGACCGGTCCCTGGTGGATCAAGTCCAGAAGTACCAGAGCTCTAGAGATGTTAGTAAAATCTCTCCTGCACATTGGTCAGCTCTGGCATTTGTGCTGCTTGTTTCCAATGAAGCGCTGGACGTCTTTGACCTGAAGAAATACTCTGGATCAGATGAGGTTCTGGAGAGGCTGCTGCCCGTGCTCAAAGCATCTAAGACGGCTTTGTAAGTATTTGGCCTCGAGAAACCCGACTGCTCCGAAGCTCTCAGGCTGCGTCAGACCACAATGTTAACGGTCACTTTGTTTTTCACTTCAGGCTGAGCGACTGCAGCCTCACTGACAGATGTTGCAGGTATATTTCATCAGTTCTCAGCTTGGAGTTGTCGGGTCTGGAGGACTTAGACCTGAGCCGAAATAAACTGCAGGACTCTGGAATAGCTCTGCTCTCTGAGGGTCTAAAAAGTCCCGCCTGCAAACTCCAGAGACTCCGGTAGGAGCATCCAGATGTACAGTATGAGTGTGTTTGACTGTGGGACACTGTGGCACAGGGGGTAGAGCGGTTTGCCTGTTAATCGGAAGATCGGAGGTTTGATCCCCAGGCTCCTCCAGTCTGGGTCAAGTTTCTGAACCCTGGCTGTTCCATCGGTGTGTTCATTTCTGTTATGAATGACATCTCATCAAGTTCAAACTATCCATTATCTGTAACCGCTTATCTGTGCAGGGTCGCGGGGGGCTAGAGCCAAACCCTAGCTGCCACCACAGTCTTTGTGCTCCTGTGTTACATTCAGTAACAGTTCCACCTTGTTGTCGGTCCATGCAAAGAAATTTCTGCTGTGGTTCTTCGTCTGTAGAACTTTATTCTTTCTCCAAATCTCCTGCAGCTGCATAGTAGACCATCAGCCTCCTGTTTACACCGGCACGCACATGCTCAGTGTACGTGAACGGCCACTCGATGTGCGTTTTCAGTCGTTTAATATAGAAGCAGATCAACTCTGATACGCATCTAAAATGAGCTCGAGTTTAGTATCCGAGCCGCTCCCGGGAGCAGACTCCTCAAACTCTGCATTACATTTGTTTTTGTCCCGTCTCGCTCCTCCACATCCACACATATTACATATTTAAACAATAGTGTGTTCTACCCTACAACACCGCTAAAGAAATAAGACTGAAATCAGAAATAAGACATCATCTTGATATTAATAGAAAGTGTGTGTGCATAAGACAAAAGAGAGGTAACATCAACACAAGCACAAGTTCGTGTGCTGGATCACATGGTGACCTTCAGAGCTGCAGCTTTCTCACAAGGGTGCCTCTATATTCACAAATCTAGTCTCCTACACTTATCAGGCCCTCCTTACCCGGGCCATCCATCATCAACCGCTTATCCTGCGTACAGGGTCGCGGGGGGCTGGAGCCAATCCCAGCTGACATCGGGCGCAAGGCGGGGTCCACCCTGTACAGGTCGCCAGTCCACACATAGACAAACAACCAGTCACACTTTGGACGGTGGGAGGAAGCCAGAGCACCCAGAGAGAACCCACGCAGACACAGGGAGAACATGCAAACTCCACACACAAAGGCCCAGAACGACCAACGACCTTCTTGCTGTGAGGCGACAGTGCTAACCACCTCGCCGCCCTCCTTACCCGGGCCTCCTATGTTTATAAATCTTAGGTTACTCTTATCGAGCCTGGACCCAGGTGCTATCAACTTTATGTGAGAGTCCAACAAGGCCTCATTGTCTCTCGTTTGGATGTCTGATTTATTTTGGATCCTGGTCGTCCCCCTAACTTCCCCTTCGGCCAATTAGCAAAAGTGCTTGACTGGCCGGGCGTGTGACTGAAAGACAAAGGCTGCACTCTGGTCACACTTTGTCTGAGCATTAAATATGACCATTACGTATGAAAGATGATTATCCAACAAGATTAATAATCATAATCAATAAAACACCAACTAATGATTAATATTCAAATAACATCAGTATTTCAACAACACAGAAAGACCAGCTGATTCGTGGCTGCCTCCATTCATTCACAACTTAACTGTACTGGGAAAAAGATAAGACGATTTATGAGGCTGTTTCCCTGCACATCTTTTAGTTTTACTGCAACAGGATTTAACATAATTATCCAAAGAAATGTTTTGTCCACAGTGTAGAAACTTGTCCTTGCTTCACAGCAGCAGGAATAAACAAGAAATCATTAAATCCCTAAAACACAGGCTAAAAGAAGTTAACCATGAATTCAACATTTGAACTGCATTTGGAAGGAAAGACTGGACATATTTGGCTGTTCCATAACATTATATTTTCTCCTACGTTAGAGAAATAAATGATCTCCAGATTCCATAAAGATCTAAATCAGCAATTTAGATTCTGGCCTGACGAGACCATCAGGCTGACAAACTTATTTTCTGGTGTAACCCATAACAAACTCTTTTTGTTTCTCTTTGTGTGAAGTCTGAAAGAATGTGGCATTACAAAAAAGGGATGCCAATCTTTGGCCAGTGGTCTGGCTTCAAACCCGTCCCACCTGAGGGAGCTGGATCTCAGCGAGAACAGATTTCATGATGAAGGACTGGAGCTACTCTCAGAAGTTCTCAACAAATGCTCTTTGGAAACCCTCAGGTAACCTTTTAACATCAATGTGATTTTTTTTATTCTTTGAGTCTTACCAGTAGAGCCTCCCAACTCCTCACATATGGACGCTTGGTCAAGACCCCTTTTTGACGCCCTTGGTACCCCTTCAGTGTGGTTTTGGGCTCAAAACAATGTTGCGAAACATCGCAATTTTGCAACGGCAAGGCAATTTAATCAGGTTTAGGCACCAAAAGTAGTTTGTTAGGTTTAGGAAAAGATCATTGATCTTTGGGTTTAAATAATTAAGTTACGTACGTCAGTTAACTTACGCACTTTAAGTAACGTTACGTGTGTAACTTATGCAACTGATGTAACCTAATGTATAAAAGAAATTCAATGTTTTTGTTTCACATGGGAAACGAACACCAGTCTCCTGACTGAATGTCCGGTTTCTGGCCCTTCATCCGCCCCAGCCACCTCCTTACTAAGTCTTTTCTGTTAAATATCCAATACCCACCTTTAGCATTAAAAAGTGACACTTCGCCCAGAGCACTGAGCAATGACGCAAACGGGCTCCCCTGTGTGTTACAAACTGACACCATCTGGTCTTGACCATGCGTCCATATGTGACAACTTGGGAGTGAGCTCGGGTTGGGAAAAGACACGGGGTCCTGTTGAACTCTAAAGGGTTCGTGCTCTGGAGAGCAGGGAAGGGATCGGCGTGTGTCCCAGCAACCTGTCCATAAGGTTATTGTGTAAAGAGGAACTTTTGCCCTGATCATGGCCACCTTACCAGCAGCTGAGTCAGGTGTCTCTTCTGTCTGCAGGTTGTGTAAGTGCGGCATCACAGGGAAACCTCTGGCTTCAGCTCTCAGCTTGAACCCATCCCACCTGAAAAACCTGGACCTGTGCAGGAACAGTCTTGGAGCTCAGACAGTCTCTCAGCTCTGTGGCTTTCTGAAGCATCCTGACTGCCAGCTGGAGAGATTATGGTAAGCTGTGGGGAAGGTAAGACTCGGTGTTCAAATCATTAGGGCTTTAAAGGAAAACCTACCACTATTAACTCTCCACTGTGACCTAAACCCAGACGACTACAGATGGACAACAAGTAATCAAGTAATTTCTTATTTTCGATGGAGCTAGGCTAGCAGATTCCCCTAGCTTCTAGTCTTTGTGCTAAGCTAGGCTAAACCTGGCCTTATGGTGCGTTCCATTTGACATGGGAAGACGGAATTTATGAGTTCAAAGTCGGGAACGCCCCCTTAAGTCGGACTTCCAACTTGGAAAGTCGGGAGAACCGCACTGCCCAACTTGTTAAATGGAACGCCGTCAACTCGGGTGCGACATCATTCCCAGCTCTGACCATTATCTCTGAAATGGACGCAGAGAGTGACACCTTATGAATCAGTTTTCTCTTTCTGTGTACTTCAAATTGCTCTAAGCTTATTTAAACATTTACTTTTGTGGCAAGGGGTGGTGGCGGTCGAGGAGGAATCACCACCAGAATCCGTCAGTCAACGCCTTGTGGGGACTTCCACCCCAGGAAATGTTTTATTTGTACTTTGACTAAAACCCCAGTTTAGCAAAGGCTAGTTCACTGACCGAAGTAAGTAATAGTTAATTAATAGTTAGATCATTGATAACTGGAAGTGCCTGGAAAGAGGATGGTTAAAAAATGAAAAACAAATGAAAGAAATCAAAACAATAGACCAGTTGGCTATATTTTTAAAATACCAGCAAACCAACAGGGAGTGCCGCCTGGAGGCACTGCAGCCAATTTGTACTACTAATGATTAACAATGATTAAAATCCTACTAACTAAACTAAACTGAGGCAAAACAGCAGCTGCCACTCCAGGCAGGGGAACTGTCAGCCAGGTAGACGCCAATAATGCAGACGGCTGCAAAACATGCACCAGGTTTTTAACTCGATCACCTAAAAGTCACAGAGAGGATCCATGTGGCAACTGAAAAGAATAAAAAACATTTACTATTTTTGTAAAGGCTTTATAGGACAGACTTAACAAAGGCGTGTGCTGCAGCTCTGGCCTCAGCTCTGGCTTCCAAACCCGCCCAGCTGAGGGAGTTGGATCTGGGAGGGAACATCCTGGAGGACGCTGGAGTGATGGAGATAGCTGCTCTGCTGAAGGATCCAAACTGCAGAGTGGAAACACTGAGGTGAGACGGTCCTCATACTTCAAAGAATCTTAATAGTAAGGTCCTAGACCTCAGGTAACAATCAAACAACCAGCCAGGCCTGAGTACAGCGAGCCTACAGCTTTGGCCAAGGCATCAGTCCTGTTTGGGCGCAGCCTGAAGGAATGATGTGGGGCCTCTGCCATGAAGACTCTCATGTTGCAAGAATAGGTGCAGAGGTCTGGGGCTTTGCCAGCTAGGTGGTGATGAAGCCAGGGAATCCTGCAATTTGATTTGTTTTCAATTCTTGAAGTCATTATTTAATATAGACTGGATCAGAGGCTCCCCAAATTCAAACTGGTTTAGAATGGGGGAGCCTCTGATCAGAAACCCTGCAGCAGCCAATGAGAGCGAGCTGAGCGGGAAGCGTCCCCTGCGTGTTGCGTATCTGCTCTTTAAAATGCATAAACCTGCTGATTCCCCTCTTCTCAGCCTCGAGTTCATCCACAGTTTGATTCTCTTCAAAACACAGCACACGGGAACTGCAGCTCAAGACACTTCAGCACTCACTTCACTGTTGATTGGTCAGATCAGAAAAGATGACTTGCTACACTTTAAATCATCCAGATGGCTGAAACTTCATTTTTTCTGTCATGCTTTAGAAGCGAGTGTCTGTCATTTATGGAGCACGTCCGTGGTATTTCCATATACAGGGGGTCAGAGCAGCTGGCAGGTTGACAAATATGTCCTGATTTGAATGACATCAGTGTTAAGTCGTCCATCCCACATGAAAAACTGAGCCACTGGGTCAGAGGTCAGAGGTCAGGGTCTGGAGCTGCCACTGCATGTTACCGCCTGTAAGTTAGAACTGTTTTCTCCAACAGACTGGCGGGCTGTCGGTTCACAGAGAGCAGCTGTGCTGCGCTGGCTTCCAGTCTGAAGTCAAACCCCGCCCACCTGAGAGTTCTGGATCTGGCGAGAAATAAACTTCAAGACGCTGGTGTCGAACACCTTTCTGAGTTCTTGGCAGAGCCACTTTGTCGACTGGAGACACTAAAGTGAGTTTTGTGGCCTTCATCACACTTTCACACACATTCAGGTGTGCAGAGATGGTTTTCAGGTATTCAACCACCACAATCTGCAGGACACAAACATGGTTTATAACCTGGCCGGGTGTTGGTGTGATACTCTGGACAAAATGTTCAGACAGACCAAACCACAAAAAACATCGACAACAGTGTGAATTTAGAGATAAAACTCAAACATTTATCCAATTAGTTTAAAAAAAACATAAGAAATCTGTCGTTGCCTCAGTCAGGGCTCCATTTGGTTGAACTCCTCCCTTGTTAAAGAATCTTTCAGAAACAAAAACTATGATCTGAAAACTTTTTTTATTTGTCTCCTTTAAGCCTGAAATGCTGCACGTTAACAGAAGCCTGCTGCCGGTCTTTTACCTTCGCCCTCAGCTGCTCCTTTGCTCTCAAAGAGCTCGACCTGAGCTACAACTCGCTGAAGGACCAGGGTGTGAAGCTGCTCTCTGATTGGCTGCGGAAACCCCAGTGTGGACTGCAGATACTGAGGTGAGTCTTTTCTGTAATTCTGGTCACCAAACGAAACTTCTAAGTACGACATGTACTGTACAATACAATGAAAGGAGAAGCCAATAGGTCATATAAAGCCATGCATAAAAAAATGGTATTATGGATTATCTTTAATGGGACCACTGAAAGCTAAAGCTGGATTTATGATCAACATAAGGGGTTGACAGAAGTTTTGATTTACAGTTGTGCATTGGATTTCACCTGTTGATATCACCTCTGTAACGCTAGACGCAAGTATCTGGCTTTATACTCCCCACAGTGTCCAACTTTTTTACGGAGCACATTTATAAAAAACAACAGGTATTGGCCAAAGTGCTTTAGAGAAGGGAAACAAATGGAAATAACTGTAACAGACATCTTTGTTGTATTAATAATTAAGGGGATTTTGGCATCAAATGTTACAAGTGGGCCTCAAACCGGGATTTAAAAGTGGCGTTCGATGTGGAGGATCTGATAGTTAGAATAAACTGTTCCACAGTCTTGGAGCAGCAATGGAAAAAGTTCGGTCACCTTTGGCTTTTGATCAGGAGGAGGAACTGATCAGGGAATCTGGACTGAGGAGATGATGCCAATCCATGCAGAGATTTGAAAACAAACTCAAGAATATTAACAACAACTCTATATTTTACTGGTAACCAGTGAAGGGAGGCCAGTACCAGGGAGATATGGTCTCTCATCTTGGTACCAGTGGAGTCCTGCTGCGGAGTTATGAAGCAGCTGTGGGCGAGTTAGAGAAGACCGATGGACTCTGAAATAAAAAAAGCCTATGACCATCAGCCTGATGTGGGAAATGCTACTGCTGATGACAGAATTTATTAGTTTGTCAAATTGTAATGCTGATTCAGAAAATTGCACCCACATTTCAGAAACTTGGAGACAAAGGCCCCAGAAAAATGAGGATAATAAGGACTTTCTCTCATTAAGCTGGAGAAAAGTCATGTGTGAGTATAGCTTGTATGTCATCTGCATATAAACGAAAAAGGATGTATTTTCCAAAAGCAGACAGCAGTGGAAGCATGTACAGTGTATTAAAAATAAAATGGTGCTAAGATGGAACCTTGGGGTTCACCACAGGAGACCGAACAGTAAAGGAAAAGCACAACAGACCTTAACTATCTTTGAGGTGTCCACGTGTACGACTTTGAGACACCTGACAGCCAAAATTAAAGTTGTTAATGTGACTATTAAAACAGTTGTTCTCTGTCAGGTTGTCGGAGTGCACAGCGAGCAGCTGCGAGTGTCTTGCCTCGGCTCTGAGGTTGAACCCTTCGCACCTCAGAGAGCTGGAGCTGAGCAAGTCTCATCCAGGAGACTCGGCTCTGCAGCTGCTGTCGGATCTACAGAAGGACAAAGATTACAGTCTGCAGACCCTGACGGTGACACCGACACCTGTTCCTTCCAGCAACATTCTCCATCCTTCCACCAGATGACCTCAGACTTTCACTTCCACCTGCTCACCTGTTTCCACTTTCCCTCACCAGCCCTGCAGTTACAGTATATTTACTGCCCTTTACCATCGATTGTTATGGTTTTGGGTTTAGTGTTGGTACTTGCTGTTCTCTTTTGGCAAGTCTTTGCTACCTGCCTCTCCTCTCCTTTCACTTCACTTCCTGCTCTTGTGTTTTCCCGCTGGTTTAATTGGTTGCTCCTTCCTGATTAATTTCACCTGTGTCTCGTTACAGCGTCCTCTTGGGTTTTTAGTTTGTCTAGTTCCCTCACTCTTTCCCAGTTTGTTGATGTCTTTGGACTTGTGTCCAGCCATTTTCCCAGTGTTAGATTGTCTGTGTATCCCTTGGATCCTGACTCTGCCGGACTCTGGAGTCTTGGTTGTACCTTTTTTTGAAGTTGTTTCTTTGTTGGACTGCTCACCTGTTGTGTTTTTTTTTGGCTACCTCATCACCAGGTTGTAAATCTTTGTTCATGTTGATTTGTTCAATAAATCCTTGAACTGAACCTGCTCTGCCCGAGTGTTCTGCGTTTGGGGCCAAATACCTGGTTGTCTCTTGTCTGCTCCCCTTTGTTTCCTGAATTCACCTGTGACCCTGACAATTCCTTCTAACACGAAAGCCTGTCAATCAACTCTTGACCAAACTTTCACACCTGACCTGTTTGGTCCCTTGACAACTGGACTTTTAGGGCTTTGGAGTTTTGTGATTTCCTGTTTTATTTTGAAACTATCCTTCCTTGTGTGTCCTGCGTAGCTTTGATTCCTGTCTTTATGTTCCTTGGTTGATTGTTTGCCCACCCTAATTCCACGCGTGTTTCATTAATCACCTCCCTCTTTGTGTATTTAAGTCAGTGTTTTATCATTGTTAGTTGTCGTTGCATTTCGTCAGCGTTCTAGTATTCCAGACAGATCTTTTGCTTCCTCGTATTTGTCAAATTACTTTTATTACTTTATTTTGTTCGTCCTTGTGGATGGATTGCATATGCTATGCTGTTCTGGATTTGTTTGTGCTTTGTTTTGGACTTCCTGCCTCATTCATTGTAAGTTCACCCTTTAAGGTATTAAAAGTTGCAACCTGCATCTACTGTGCCCTGTAGATTGCCCTGTAGGTGTTCCTCGTTTGGCTCCAAATCCTCTGTTTTCCAGTGTCAGCGCTTGAGCTCGATGTTAAACAGAAGCTTTACTCTGTGAAGAAAGTTAACTGTAAATTATCTTGGCATTTAACAGTCGGACCAAAGCTTTAGAGGACGTCCACACACCGACACTACAGCTCCTTTACAGCTGAAAGAAATCTAAAGCTGTTTGACCTTAGTGACATATTAGTCTTAAAAATGGTTGTATTTAAAATGAACTATTTCATGAATGGACAATATTTGAAACATTTCATTAGTGTAATTAGATAGTCAGAGGGTGTGATCACAAATTTAGGACACAACAGGATAAAAGATAAGAATGCTGCTTCTGCAGTGTGAAGTCAGACGTTGAGTGAAAAAGAATGAATCGCCTTTATTTAATAAAATAATCCTTTATTTCTTCATGCTCAATAAAACCCTGAGTCATCTCTTTCACAGAAAGATTGAGAAGCTTGTTCTCGTCTTTAGGTACACAACAATCCCACTTCCTCGCTCCATACCTGATCAACATAGCAGGTTGACATCAGGGCCGATAAAGAGCATCTCTCGTTTTTGTAGCAACAACAAAATGAAAAACTCTTGTAAACAGACACAAAGCATGATGGAGGTGACCTGAAGTGTGTGATCTTTTTGCTTCAAACCTGAGTGGTTATCACAAACTAACTTGAACCTGATGGCAATCAGAAACCAGGATTACTGTAACTTCTTCTGTTCAGCCCAATAAATTTACTTCTGTCCATTGAGCAGTCAGTTTTGGCGTTTTATTGACTTCTAGAAGAACTGTGGCTTGAACGGACGGTTGTCTGTGTAGACATCACATACTGCAGAATGAAAACACCCAGAAAAATAAAACCGTACAACCTGTCTACAGTAGTAGAGCACAATGCAACAGTAGCATTAACATGAAGAAATAACTTGTATTTCGGAGCCTGTGGACAAACAACTCTTCTCCTGTCATACGAGTAACGAATTCAGTTTTTTGGAGCAAAGCAAATTTCCTTTCTCAATAACATGAGATTTGTGGACAACTTCTTCTGGTTCTCCTTTGTCTCCAGGCTGGCAGTAACAACTTCATGATAAAACAGACTTGGACAGAATAGGAAGCCTGATATCCTCAGATAATGAATCCTGATCAGTACTAAACTGTTCAACATCTACAGATAACCTGACAGAGATGAGGACTCGAGTCAGACTTAAGCTGCACACACAGTGACTTCAGGGCAACAAACACAAGTGTGTGAAAAGTGATAGTCCGCCGGAAAAACTGATTGTGCGCGCTCCCGCGGACAGCAATATATTAAAGCTGTATTGTATTGCCCGGTCTCTTTACGACTACAGCTGCATCTGGATCAAACAGACATAATGTGCAAATATACATCACTTTATGTTCCTGGTAAGCAAAGGTAGGTCTATGTGAAACTGTACCATTTCTTTAATGGAATAATCATAATTGTGGCCAAATAAGTATTAGCAGTTTATAGCGTAACCAGGCCTGACATTTACGAGACTTGACTTGGACTCTAGCTCAGTGACTTGACTTGGACTCTAGCTCAGTGACTTGACTTGGACTCTAGCTCAGTGACTTTAGACTTGACTTGGACTCTAGCTCAGTGACTTGAGACTTAAATAACTTGATCTGAGCACCAATAGTTACACTCAGATAGATAAGTCATGATATCATTTTAATGAGCATTATAATAGTCACCACAGTGTGTGTTGGAGTTGGTATCTGGGAGTCAGAACTCCACACGATCCCTGAGAGCTTAAAGAAAAAAGTTAAACATTTTGGTCATAGCCTACCACAGTGTCCTTCCTGAAATGACCACCAGATGGTGCCAAATTACAAAAATAAATCAAATCCTACACACGGTAACGTAAAGTTCTGAATCTTACAGCTGCTCCAAACCTGCCAGGTCCACCTTCACTTTGACGAACAGCGTGTCGTCATTGACATACGCAGCGTTTCGTGGAGTCTCTAGCATGTTGTGGGGAATGAAGCACGGAAACCCAACAGCGACGTTGCTGACAAACTCGCCGGCGGGTCGTTGGAAGCTTTTGGATGTCGGGTCAGGTCTGAAGCTCAGACTCCGGTGGTTACCGGCGCCACTTTGATCCAGAACAGACAGAGATACGGTCTGTCTGAAAGGCCACGTCAGCAGAGCGTCGAAGTCTCCCGGCATCAGGACAACATAAAGGGAAAGGTGATTCCCTCTTCCCTCCCCGTCCCCGTTCAGATAGACCTTGGCGGCCATTTTGTAGCCGCAGCGTCCGGTGTAAAATGGCGCGCTGCTCAGGCAAGGTGGCTGACCTTTGGTCTCGGCTTCCCTCCTGTTCCTGAAGTCGTCGATCTTCCAGATCAGTCTGCCGTCATAGGATGTTGCCTCGAGCTCCTGCAGGTGCTGCTTGTTGCGATTGAGCTGAGCGGCATGGAGATCCAGGAGACCTGAGTGATGCTTCAGATTCTCCTCCAGGGTTCCTGAAAATACCAACAGCATTCACTGGATGTTGTGCAAAGTCCCGACACAAACACTGAGTTACTGATTCAAAGCAGGTGTTGTTACCCAGGTGTTCTTTGAGGGCCTCGGTTGCCGACACTTCTTCAATCACAGCATCCAGAGACTTCTGAGCTGCTCCAGCTCCTCCAGACCAGGACCGAGTCCCCGAGACACCTGCTGGATCTCCAGCTGGATGGTGGACAGGACGTCCTCCTGCCTGCTCAGAGTCCTCTGAGCCCACAGACAGACAGTTTATTTTCCGTCCCACAAACACTGTCCTGCTGCCCCAAAGACTCACTAGAGCACCACATGTGGATTCATCATCCACAGCTGAAAAGAATCCCCAACTATGTTCTCCAGCAGCAGCTGTTTGAGGAAATGACTGATCCTTTTGAAATTATATATTTGTGAGCTGTTTTTTATTTATTTAACATTACATCTTTAGCAGGAACCAGTGGGGAGCTGAGAGCCACAGACAGGAAGTCAGGCAGTGCGGAAAGACTGACTGACAACAGCAAAACCAGACTGACCCGTTAAGGTAAAACTACACTTTCTAGCTAATAACATAACTCTTAAATGAATAAAGCTAGATGATGAGGACATGAAGGTACATATTGACCTGAGCTGCAGAGATGATGTGTTCATGGCTGCTGTTCTGCTGCAGAAGCGGTCTGATCTTCTTCTGCATATCAGTGAGCAGTAAACTGTCCGTCTGGACCTCCTGCTGTCTCAGCTGCGCCTCCTCCTGGAGAACCTCCACCTGGCAGAGGAGACAACAGTCTAAGGTAAACACTCCTGTCACTTAGTTTATAGTCAAATATGAATATTAGCAAAGATTCACTCAGGGCTACGTGCAGGCCGGCAGCTACAATGTTTGTTTCATGCTAAATTCAAACTGATGAAATACGCAGGTGTAACTAAAGGATGGGCATAGTTTTTGTCAACCTGATTGAACCCTGTAAAGCACTGTCCTCTCTTTAGGCACTGACCGGATCTTTTCCTCATTTTAACAACGCACCGTGAAGAAAAAGTTTCACAGTTTGGCAAAATAAAGAGACCTGTTGGTAGAACAAGAAACGCTGGATTATGTTTGTGAGAGTGGTTCCAGACTGCCGATATGATTGAGAACATGTCTGTTTCTTGATAATGCTGCAAGGAGTCGTGTTGTGTAGGCTAAATAACTCATCTCCATCTGTGGCCTTGGGTATAAGTGAAGTTGGAAAGATCGTTTCTTTAAGCCTCCACTGCTGTGTGGGCTCTCCTGGTAGCAGTATTGTAAATAAATTTCAAGTAACTAATGAGGTTGGCATAGGGCGAGAGGCGGGGTGCAGCCTGGAGAGGTCACCAGTCCATCGCAGGGCACACAGAAACCAACAACCACTCACACCTATGAGCAATTTAGAGAAACCAGTTAACCTGCGTGTCTTTGGACGGTGGGACGAAGCCAGAACCCCTGAAGAGAACCCACACAGACACGGGGAGAACATGCAAACTCCACACAGAAAGGCCGGGGACAACCAATCAGAGACTTCAAGTATTCACGCGTGTTTTCAGACCTACCTGCTGTTCCAGGTGCGTGTTGCTCCTCAGGACCAGCAGCATGTGATGATTGACAGCGGCGTCTTCATGCAGCTTCACTTTCGCTCTCTTATCCTGCAGGACACAACACCTGCTGTCAGGTAACGAACACTTCATGTCAGCAGGTAAAACGCCATCGACAGCAGATGAACGCACCTGAACGGAGCAGCCGAACCTCTGATAAGAACAGGCGACGTGAACCTCAGGACACGAGTCTCTGTGCTCCGTCAGCTGGAAGAGAAGACACGGATTCAAACAGCCGCATACTTAATGTGTAAATGTGTTCATTTTATTGGATGGCTAAGTAGAATACCTGATTCTGATTGGTCAGTTACTTTCCAAAGTCTGATCCTATGATCCCACCAACAGTAACCTTGTATTTGCTGCTCATTACGTACTACATTAACGGTTCCCTGTGGAGTTTCAGAAAAAATCAACTTGGCGACCTGTCCAGGGTGTACCCTGCCCGAGGTCAGCTGGGATTGGCTCCAGCTCCTGTACGCAGGATAAGCAGTTGACGATGGATGGATGGAAATCACTTCATGTCAGCAGGTAAAATGCCATCAACACGTTTGTAAAGCTGGCCTCACACTAGAGGATAACTGGGCCAATTTTGGGTCCAATTCGCCCTCCCGAGAATTGCGTGCGAAGCTTGTCTGAACAGATTATTGGCCGACATGATCCTATAGTGTGAGGGGTTCACAGACTGAATCTGAAGGTCACCCACTGGATCAGAGGCTCCCCGAATTCAAATTGAAATCTGGGAGCCTCCGATCAGAAACCCACAATGGGAGCGAGCTGAGCGGGACGACGGTCTGCCTCAATGTTTGTTCCTGTCTGAAGTCACGTTTGATCACGTGAGATTCTGTGAGATCCCAAGTCCCCGGAACCGCCACTCTGAAACCGTTTACTATAAAGGCAGAGTGTGCGGTCCTGTATCTGGACTGAACCGTCTGGTGTGTGCGCTCTTCAGATGAATATATTAAACACTGGTTCATTCTGTTGTTATGTCTGTGGTAATTCACGTTTTTATCACTTAAGATTTGAAAATTCTTATCCAATCCATATGTTGATGATGTGAATGGACTTACCTTGTGTCTGGGAACCTTTTGGGAGCAGTTGTTGGGACAGTCCACCTCCGTCTCCGGACAGGAGTTCTGCACATGATCCTGCAGAACAGAGTCACCACAAAGCTTAATGACCCAGACCCAGTTTTAGCGGTTAAAGCTGTGTGACTTCCTCTTCAGCCTAAGAAGAACATAAAGGGACGGACCCCAGTTGAATCTAAAACTTTCTGAGCCTGTCCTGAGAAAGCCTCGACACAGCAGAGGACTGGACCATATGTCTTGTCTACAACAAACTATTAAACCCGCCTGTCTGGACGTGACCTTACCTGCATGAGGCTGAGTCGGTGCGGCTGCTGGCAGTGGAGGCAGGGCTCCAAGCGGTGAGGACAGGTGTTGGTCAGGTGTTCCTGCAGGTATCTCCTCTGTAGCACCGTCTCGCAGCCTGGATTGCAGCACTGCAGCTGCTCATACTGACACGACCGCAGGTGGTCCTGCAGAGGATTAATGATGCAAGAGAAACTGTCAAAAGCTTCATGAGCCTGGAGAAGATTCTGTGCGCCGAGCCCCAAAAGTACACCAGTCATCCACAACATTATGACCACCAGCCTAATATGGTGTAGGTCCCCCTTTTGCTGCTAAAACAGTCCTGACCCGTTGAGGCATGGACTCCAGTAGAACTCTAAGGTGTGCTGTGGTATCTGGCACCAAGCTGTTAGCAGCAGATCCTTGAAGTCCTGTAATCTGTGAGAGGGGACCTCCATGGATCGGACTTGTTTGTCCAGCACATCCCACAGATGGTGGATTGGATTGAGATCTGAAGAATTTGAAGTCAACACCTTGAACTTGTTGCGTTTCCATTCCTGAACCATTTTTGCTTCGTAGCAGGGGGCATTACTCTGCTGAAAGAGGCCATCAGGGAAAGGGTATCCATGGTCTGCAACAAAGCTCAGGCAGGTGCTACGTGTCAAAGTAACATCCACACGAATGGCAGGACCCAAGGGTTCCCAGCAGAACATTGCCTAAAGCATCACACTGCCTCTGCCGGATCGGACCACATTGGCCAGCCTTCACTCCCCACGTGCATCAGTGAGCTTGACCCATGACCCTGTCGCCGGTTCACCACGTTTCCTTCCTTGGACCCCTTCTGATAGGTACTGATCCTTGCAGACCAGTTTGGAGATGCTCTGACCCAGTCGTCTAGCCGTCAGTTTGGTCCTTGTCAAAGTGGCTCAAATCCTCACGCTGCCTAGACACATCAACTCTGAGGACACAACGTTCACCTGCTGCCTGATGTATCCCACCCACTGGCAGGTGCCACGGTAACCACCTGTCTGTGGTCATAATGTTACGGCTGACCAATGTTACTCCTCACTGTGTTCAAGGTGCCTAGTAGTGGAAGGAGCACCCGGTGGTCCAGAGTTCCCTAAACATCAGCTCGTGTATTTTCACACAAATCTAAGTCTACCTTTATGTCTAAAGTTTACCTGCAGATGGTGTAACGTGACGACGGAGCTGCAGGCCGGAGAGTTGGTGCAGTACACTTCTAAATTTGAGATTTCCCGTTTGCAGCAGTTGTCCTGGAAAACCTGCAGGGAGGAAACTCCTGATTAGTGTGCTTTTAAATATTTAGACACTTTTTCCAAACGCGGTGGGCTGGAGTCCAATCAGGAGGAATGACACCTTTAGGACCGCCTTTACTGTCGAAGCCAATGAGTAGCACAGCCGGTGAATATTCCACCTGCTGTGACTACAGGTGGATCAGACGTGGCCACTCGAGTAAAGCTCTTTTCTTCTTCTACGGTGCTACAACACATCTTGGTGATGGTGGTTTACACTACGTCACATTCATCCCATTAACACACCAATGGCACAGAAATCGAAGCAATTTCGGGTTCAGTGTCTTGCTCAAGGACAGGAGGATGGGACCGACCTTCTGATAAGTGGAGGACCCCTGTACCTCCTGAGCCCCAGCCACTGTTAAGATTTCCTGAACCCAAGTATTGTGAGAAGCCACAGTCAGCTCATCTCTTTCTTTCAGCCACCGACTGAAATACTTGTGTGTAAGTGTGAATGTGCAGCAGAAGGTTTGGTCCTGACCTCAGCTGGCGTGATCTCAACGCCGTCCACTGGACAAACGGGGCTGGACGGTGATGAACTCTCCCTGAAACACACAGCAGGCTGAGGTTCATACCCCGAAACCACGACTGAGCCACTTCACTCAGAGAGGTCTGACTGGAAACAGCCACCAGGACCGAGTACAGGACTCGGCCAAAGACCTCCGCTACAGGTGCCTTCAGACAGCCAGCTGCGTCAGTGGGCTTGTTTGAGATGAGCCGGACCGACGCAGACCTGCGCAATTTCGAGTGCAAGACCTGATGGTTCAAAAGGGTCCAACTGCAGCATCCTTAGACCTGCCTCCTCGGAACCCTCAGACCCCTCAGACCTGCCTTGGATCCTCAGATTTCTTAGATCTCCCTTGGACTCCTCAGACCTCCCCCTCCTCGGACCCCGCCCTCCTCAAACCCCTTGGACCTCCCTCAGACCCCCTTAGAACATAGTTGCTGATCACATGTAAGGTTATTAGAACAGCATTTGTTTGAAAGTTAGACGCTGACAGCTAATCAGCACATGGCTCACCACGGGACCGGGCCCTCAGGAGGGAGGACTGGACCCGTCTCTGATGGTTAACGATTCGGTCCCACTTCCAGCAGCTCGACTGTGTGAGATGTGGAAATCTCGTGGGACAAAGACGCGCACAGTTTTAAGAGCTAGGCGCCGCTGTTTCTCTCCCCGTGCTGCAGAACTGAAATGCCTGATGGGAAACGACTTGCTGACAGCTGGAGCGCTCGTTGGGGGTGTTTACCCCGTGGTGGTCACCGCACAGTTACATGACGAGACTTCCTTCATCGTCGTTCAGTCAGGAAGCGGTTTCTCACAAATTTATACTGATACTGACATTCGTGGCCTACTGTCGAGGTCAGCTCAAACAAGCCCAGTGAGTTCAGGACTGCGTCAGTCTGAGTGTGTGTTAAGGTGGACTGTGTGAGTGTCTTTTAGGGTGGACTGAGAGTTTTTTGAGGTGGACTGAGTCAGTGTGAGTCTCTCTTAGAGGTGTTTTAAGGTAGACTGCGTCAGTCTGAGTGTGTTTTAAGGTGGACTGTGTGAGTGTCTTTTAGGGTGGACTGAGATTTTGAGGTGGACTGAGTCAGTGTGAGTCTCTCTTAGAGGTGTTTTAAGGTAGACTGCGTCAGTCTGAGTATACTTTAAGGTGGATTGCGTGAGTGTGGGTGTATTTTAAGGTGGACTGCGTGAGTGTGGGTGTATTTTAAGGTAAATAGTGCTTGAGTTTTGTAAGGTGGACTGAGTCAACGTAAGTCTGTTTAAGGGGTGTTTATAAGGTGGACTGTGTGGGTGTGTATTAAGGTGGACTGCTTCAGTTTGAGTGTATTTTAAGGTGGACTGCTTCAGTCTGAGTGTATTTTAAGGTGGACCCGCATTAGTGTGGGTGTCTTTTAAGGTGGACTGTGAGTTTTTTAAGTTGGATTGAGTCAGTGTGAGTCTGTTTTAGGGGTGTATTAAGGTGGACTGTGTGAGTGTGGGTGTGTATTAAGGTGGACTGTGTGAGTGTGGGTGTGTATTAAGGTGGACTGGCTCCTACAGCAGTCCTTGCAGGCAGTGGAAGCAGTAGATGTGTCCGCAGGAGTTCTGCTGAGGGTTGAGGACGACTCCTCTGCAGACGGGACAAACAAACTCTTCCTTCAGCGTCAACACAAACTTCAGGGAGTGCTGGATGGTGGTCAGTTCCGACTCCCAGGAGCTGACAGAGCCCGATGACCTCTGCCTGGACTCATCGGACCCCAGCCTCGACTCCTGGGACCTCATCACGGACTCCTCAGACCGCAAACTGGACTCCTCAGATCCTCCAGGCTTTGTATCCGCTGCTGCCATTAGTCTGCAGGAGGACAGACTGAACAGAGGACGCAGGTGATTTAATCAATGATCGATATGATTTATTTTACATACATTCTAGATTTGTTTCCAGTGAGACGTTATTCAGTGAGTGACTCTATTTAGTGACTTTACTTTTGTGAACTTCAAAAAACATTTAATTCTATTTAAAATGTTCAACTCGTTGTGAAGCTACAGACGACCAGGCTGACGTAGATCTAACACAGGGTGAAATTAAACAAATTCTCTGAATCTATTTTAAAAACTTAGGCTAGTTCACTAGAATTAACCATCGATTAACCAGTGAAAGCTCTTTAACCATTTGCCCCAAACTGAGAGCGGGAGATTTATACCTGCTGCACAAAGCTTCTGTCATTCGGGTCATCGTGTTAAACGCTCGTGATGATGTCATTACATTATGGTGAAAAATCTGAGGAGCAGCGAAGCAGCTAGAGAGTAAGAGTCAGTAGTTTAGCTTGATCTCTGATCAAAAGTGTTTCATTTACTTTTGGTTTCACGTGCAGCATGCAGTCCCAAACTGCGTTGGTCAAACGGTCTGAAGGGGAAAATGTTACTACCATGGACTAAATAACATAATGGGGGCACCTATTTTTTTTCCCACTTAAAGATATTTTTTTTATTTTCTCCCCCAGAAGATTTTGAACATTAAATATTTATTTTCCTGCATTCTGGAGACATTTTGTGCTCCAATTTATGGTGGAAATGTTTCTAAGCACAAAATTAAGGTGGCAGGTTGAGAATAGAAAATATAAAAATATAACAGTAATCAGCAGCTTGTCTTTTAGTTTACTCTTTTGGACATTTGTTTCTTCTATATTTAAACTGCATTGCATGTTTTCTTATTGTATAAATAAACCTTTCTCTAGCATTTTCATTTAACATTTCTTAAAAAAATGCCTTCATGGAAGCGACAGGGACATGTCCCCAGCGTCCCCAGCGTCCCACAGTCTAATAAGCAACAACACCAAAGTGCGTTTCTATTGGAGCACAGAGCTCAGGTGGAAATTAGACGTCTGATCATAAAACGTGCACGTGCCCCTCCACTCACTCAGTAAAAGTACAAATACCTCGATGTAAAACTACTCCATTCCATTAAAAACCTCACGCTGGAGTAAAAGTATTTTCAGCTGAAGGGGGTTGAAGTATTAAAAGTAAAAGTAAACCTACCCATTAGCTGAGCGGCTCCTACACGTGCTGAGGATGCGCGCGCGGTTACATGTGACCCTGTATCGCTAATGACCATCAGCACCTTCGGAGTGACGTCAATGAAAGCAGCGAGGTACCTGCGGGCTGTGCGTGCGTGCGCGCGCGCGCGCGCGTGCAGGGGAATCCCCGCAGCCGCCCTCGCTGCGCGCAGCGCGCGCTGCGTCTGGATGCTTTAAAGTACCCGGAACACGCAAAATACACCCTTTCTAACTGCTGTCCTCTGCTCGAGATCTTTTCCTTTCACTTTCCCCAAACACGCAGACGGACGGAGGTCAGCGGGGTTTCTCACCGCAGGCTCGGAGACCATCAGCTCCGCAGCGCGTCCCCCGCTCCTCAGCCCGGATCGATGCTTCTGATTCTGTATTGATTAAGTCTGGCCGATGCGGACGCCGCAGCGGAAGAGGAAACTCTAACAGCAGGAAGTGACTTAACAACCTGTTGTTATTCCTGCGGAGTTTCAATAAAGGAAATAAACTCGGTGCTGTTAAAAGTACTCAGAACGAGTAAAAGTAGTAAAATAAAAGTAGAGTGAAGTACTAATAATCACTATAAGTATTTAATTCACTTCCACACACACTCCTTTATATTTAGATTTTCTGTTGTAACAACTTCTTATTTCAGAATCAGTAAAATACTGTAAAAGTACTGATGGTGCAGAGTGTCCCCTTTCACTGCGTTATCTTATTGATATATTATTAATATTAAAGCCATAAATGAGAGCGTGTGCACTAGTGTCCTGGTTTTATTTTGAAAATCTTTTCTACAATTATAGTTACTTTGCACGTGACTTCTTTTCATAGACAACATATGATCTGATATGTTTATAAAATATGATACAGAAATGATATGGATACATTAAAGATAACTTAATGTGCTTTACATTAAAACACAAACTGTGGGAACAGCAAGCCCAGCATCCAAACTAGGACTGCTGCTAACTCACCATTTCACCTTCATGTGTTCATCACTTTAACGCTGAAGGTGGAGCTCATTTTAATAACTTTAGATTCATCTTCTTTTGTATTATTGTAAATCTGCAAAGTAACTAGTGTCATCAAATAAATATACTGCAGTACAAAGTAGCATAAAATGTAAATACTCACGTACAAACAGTCTTTAATAATGGGGTAAAGCGTCCTCGGGCTCTTGAAGCGCTATAAAAATATGTTATTATTAAGATGAGCAAGGAGGAAGTAGATGAAGGTCACCGAGCGCTGACGAGCTCTGCGGTGATCGAGTTGGAACCAGAACCGAGATTCTACAAGAGCCAGATTCAAAAAGAAGATTCAGAAATGAATTAATGAATTTATAACAATGTCAGCAAACGCTGAACATTATAGACGTAGTGAAGACAGGCGTTAGAGGCTGTCGATCGCACCGGTGGGCGTAATAAAGACAGAAGGTCACATGGTACAAATGTATTTTTTTTTAATGAGAAGGTCTCTGCAGCTTCACCTCAACATCTAACGACTGAAACTCAAAGGACTCTATGATTTCAATACATTTACTGCCGTAATAATACATGTTTGTCCAAAAAGCATTAAGAGCACTTTCACAATGATTTTTTACACCGGACTGGTAGCACCAGGAAGAAGAAGAATAAATAATGAAAAGACAGACCGACATCACAGGTTTTTAGTTTCAAAACGAATCTTCAACATGTGGAACAAAACAACAGCAACTCTGGGAAAATTCACCCCAACAACAGAACAGTTCAAAGAACAGCGGGGAACGTTTTTCACATTTCTACAGAAAACATGGAGTTAACACACTGAAGGACGTCTGGGTGAAACTTTAGTGTTTTCAAAAAGCATCAACTACAAAACCAAATGGACAGCAGCACAGAGTTAGTTACTGACAGCTGATTGGATGGACAACTGCTTACACAGAGCCTAAGCCCCGCCCCTGTTGGGGGACCGCCATGGGACCTTATTTCAGAATAAATATGTAGGTTAGTCAACGGTGAGAAGACTAATGTTCAGATCCAGTTTGAAATGTGTCCTGAATTACACACATGATGTTTGTCTGTTTAAAAGATCATTTAAGAGAAGAAAGTCGCAGTTTCTCATAAAACTGTTGAAATATAAGACTGAAAAGAACTTTCTCTCAATGACTGAAGCTAACGTCACTGAAGCTAATTTCACCGAAGCTAACGTCACTAAAGCTAACATTACTCTAGCTAACGTGACTGAAGCTAACGTTACTGAAGCTAACATTACCATGTGTAGGTGATGTGATGAAAGGACCAGGTGTCGTAGGATTAAACACATCAGGTGCGATCCATCTCTGCGTGGAACATAGCTAAGTTACCTAGCAAGTAATAAGCAAGCCGTGAACGTTAGCTTAGCATTACGGCACCAACATGTTGCTGACTTATATTGTGAGAGACGAGAGATGTAGTTTATTAAACCGTTTCACGCAAATCTAAATGTTACTTTACTGTTTTAAGACAAACTGCAACTTTCTTGACCTAAGTGATCTTTTAAACAGACAAACATCGTGTGTAATTCGGGACACAATTCAAACGGGATCTAAACATTAGTGGTGTCTCATTGTTGCCTACCGTACATCGTTTTTCTGAAATAAGGTCCCAAGGGGCGGAAGTTAGGCTCTCTATTCAAACAGATACCAAACTGTACAAGGTGATGTCTAACGCTACTGTACACAACACTGAAGCCTTCAGTTTAATCTCCATCTGTTACTGAAACATCACGACTGTCAGAAAGCTTATTTACTATCGGTTACCACGACATTGCGGGTTCCCTGTAACTTGGTATAATCATTTAAATAAACAATGCTGTCTTAGTAGCACAGCACTGAAGTATGACTTTCATTTTGTGCAGATGAAACCTTCCTCCTCTGAGCACCAGAGCTCCATCGCTGTCCCCAACAACAACAACATTTCCTCCTGTTTGAGTAGAAACTACAGCTGGACCGACCGATTAACGACATGTCAGCAGAGACATGTAGTGTAAATGTAGTGAACTCCGGGAGGATAAAAGAAATCAATACAAATGTTACGTTTCTTATTGTAAGAAATTAATTTAGCAGTTGATAATAATTCAACATCAGCCTTTAGCATCACTTAGGCTGCTACTGAGAGCGACTAAATCAAGGGTGTTGAAAATGTTTTCCAAGTGCTGCTGTTTCTGTTGATGCATTTATATACATGTGATGGAGAAGAAGAAGGGACCCGGGATTGAACCCTGAGGGACGCCACATGTCTGAAGAGGATTGGTTGTTGGCTGAAAAGGTTCTGCGTTAATAATGTGACAGATTCCTAAAGACTGACACGACTTCTGAGTCAAACCCTTTTTTAGAAAACACAGATTTTAAAACCAGGTGTCCACCAGCAGGTGCACTGCACGCTAAGTCCTGTGGGAAAGACAAACTTCAACCCCTAAAATGCTGTGCACCAAATAACAAACACTCAGGTTTGGATTTCGTGTCGTAACCTGAAGCTGCGACGGCTGTCGTCGTTTTGAAGAATAAAGTCACTCAGATTTTCCCACAGGACCTGAACGCAGCAGCCTTGCAGACATTTTCTTTTTTCTGCGTCTTCAACAGAAACGTTCGTTAGTGGATGGAGGAGGATGAAGCCGTCTCCGATTGGTGGACGGCCAGCCCGGGGGGCTGCTGGGCGGAGCTTGGACCGGAACCCCCGGGGTTACCGCAGAGGGTCATTGGAGCCGGAGGGCGTGGGTTAAGGCGAGGGGGCAGGGTGTTTGAGGGGCGGATGAGAGGCGGGGGCTGCTGCAAGGTGGGGCGGGGCTGCAGAAACCGGGCCTGCTGTTGGAGGGGCGGGGGCTGGCGGTGCAAGGAGGGCGTGGCTGGGAGAGAGGGCCGCAGGAGGGGAGGCGGCTGGTGGAGGGAGGCGGAGGAGGTGCCGGACGTCACCAGGATCTGAGCTGAAGAAGAAGAGGAGGCGGCAGGAGACACGCCTGAAGAGGTCACCTGACCCTGCAGAGAGGAGAGGGCGGAGCCATAATTACCTCACTGCAAGTCATTCACATTCAGAGAAAATGTCCACCGTCTCAAGGGTCTCGCCTAGTGAGTTCATTTGATTTGAATCTCGGAGAGTTTTACCGATTCAGAACTATTTAGACAAGAAGGGAACATCGCTCTCTGGTGGTGTTTTGATAACCACAATGTTCAAATACTGCGCTATTGATAAGTCAACCGCAAGAACCGCTATGTTCTTTATCATTTACATTTATGGTGCTAAAAATGGACTGAACCCACAGACTGTGTAAAGGAAGAGGATATAGCCAGCGTGACGTCACCCTTAATTATGCATGGCTTTAAAGGGCGCTCCGATCAATCGACCACTGATCTACAGGACGCATAGAGCATTGGGCACAGATCAAGTGGGGCCCTTCAGCAGCTCAGGGGCCACTCACTCAGCTCTCTTTCTCTGCCCCTCTTTCCAGAACAAATACCAGCTACAGAGTTTTTCATCACTGTGAAAGATTTTGGTTTTTTGTTGCAGTCTCTGCAGTCAGTACATTTATAAAGACTTTGTTTGTCCTGTTTTTGTAATTAATTATATTTGTTAAGCTCTCAGTTGTTGTCAGTAATCAACCACACTGCTGTGGTTTAAGTTGTCTCTGAGAGAGAGGGAGTGGAATATGTTGCACTTGTTTCCTGACAATAATAATAATTAGCATCTCTTAATTGTAATACTTATTATACATTGTTTTTAAGAATAAGTTTAAAGAGGTGTTATTCTGCTCATTTTCAGGTTCCTCATCTTATTTAGAGGTTGTACCAGAGCAGGTTTACATGGTTATATTTTTGTCCTACTGCACATTGCTGCAGCTCCTCTTTTCAGCCTGTGTTGAAGGCTTCGTTTTAGCTATGGAGTGATACATCTTGTCTCTAAATGATCTTTGTTGGGAGTTGCACATGCTCAGTTCCTAGTTAAGGACTACTAGCCAATCAGAAGCAGCGTAGGGCGGGTCAGCGAGAAGCCGGTAAACAGCTCGGGTTCAGCCGTACGTGTTGCCGACCGGCTCGGCAACACGGACTGGAGCGAGAGTTTCAGAGCGGCGAGTTATTAATCTGTATCCATAAAGTTTTAACTGAGCTCTGTCTCTACATCACAGGAACAACTTTCTGTCCACTGACTGCCTGGAGGGTAGCTAGTGTTTGGAAGGGAGAGGAGAGCTGTGTGCTGCAGCTCGCTGTTTCTGAGGGCGTGTTGGAGTCGCCGCTTGGCCAGCGTTATATGAGGCGCGTTTAGCTTGAAAGCATGAAAGGGAAGCGGCTGGACTACAAACAAGCTGTTTTCAGTTCAGAGCAGAGTTTTCTGTGGAAGATGGGAACTTCCTTTGGGCTTTTTCACTTTGCAAACCTGTTACATACACAAAAGAGGTTTATAACTCAATAAAGGAGAGGGGAAAAGGCAAAAAGCAGAATATGACCTCTTTAAAAATATAGGCCAGTTTATGCTTGTGCATCAAGTGTGCGCTGCAGTCGACGGCGTGGGCTACACGCCGTAGTAAACACAGGGTACCCTCAGGATTCTCAAAGTTAAATTCAAGACTTTTTAAGACCACCTAGGATTAAATTTAATTACCAACTTCACTGCCGTTTAATGGAAAATCTGTATTAATTTAAGCCTGAGAAAATTATTTACCAAGTTACATTAATAAAACATTTTATTATAATACATTCATATTTAACATACTAAAGCTTTGTGGGGTGTGTTTGTACTTTGATAAGATAAAATGAATCAAGGACGTCACTTTGTGCTGAAAAGAGACACAAGGGTTCAGATTAGAGGTGTGACGATACACTTAGCTCACATGCACAATTCACAATATTGGGTTCACGAGAACAAGACAAGAAGATATTTTAACACTATTTGATGAAATATTCAATGCTGAAATATATAAGTGGGGGTCCTCTAAAAAAAATTGAGCACTAAACACTTAATTTCCTGCATTCTGGAGACATTTCCTGCACCAATTTATGGTTGAATTGTCTTTATTTAAATAAAGTGATTTAGATTTTTTTAGCTTCACGTTTATTTCTTTTATCTTTAAATTGCATTGCATATTTTCTTATTGTGCAAATAAACCTTTCTCAAAGTATTTTAATTTGGTTTTTTTTAACATTTCTTATTGCAACTCATTTTTCAGAACATATTTAACAAATGCTTTAAACAAAGTGATGGAGACGTGTCCCCAGTGTCCACACCGTAAATGACACCTATGAAATAATACAATATTTGTGCACGAAGAACTCTTAAGGGGTGAAATCAAAAATACAAACAAATTGTGCAGTATGAGTTGTTAGTTAGTTAAACCTTGGTTAGATAATGTAAAATAATCTGCCAGTTGCTTCAGTGATTATTCATCCTGTTCTGTTTTTCTAAAGCATCTAAAGGCTGCTTGAAATACAGTATTATGTAGTTTTGGATTGAAAGCGGCGAGGATAAGGAGTCGGGCCCCGGTTTGTTTTTCCCTCATTCCCGTGATCGGCGCATCTGGGTGATGTAAGTTTAATGTGCGTTAGTTTGACGTTAGCCTACAACAGCGGCGTCCTCGTCCTCGTCTCGTACACACCCGTCTCTCCGTAAGATTCACTGACCAGTAACCTGCAGCGGCTCTTCCAGCTCCGCTGTTCCATCAGCGCTCGCCACACTGTGACCGGCTCGCACGCCGACCTTCTTGTTGCGCCACCGCCCTCAGCCTCGCCCGCCAACTTGTTTGTACCGCTGTCTTTCTGAATTTCAGACACTTGCCCATTCTGACTCGTCGAGCTAACGTTAGCGGCCCGTCAGAGACGTTTTCTTTCCTTTTCTAACAACTGACTGATTCGCGCAGGGCTGGATGGCAGAGCTCGTGCACCGCGAACACGTCACAGTCCAGAGCGTAAAGCTGAACACTGACGTAAACAGTGACCTGTACTGCCGTATAACATCAGAGTCACACCAAACGGAGTAAATTATGAAGTCTCACACACAAAGTTTTCATTTTTGACGTTATGGCATTAATTAAATCCTAAGAAAGGACATGAAAAGACCTTGGTAATGAAATTTAATACTTTTTTAATACTTTTAAGACCCCGCGGGTTCCCTGTAACTTGGTATACTTGTGCGTTAGTGTCTGCGGTGCGAAGATGCGAGTTGGGGTTTCTATGATCCACTGTGTTAAGTTTCTTCTTCTTCTTCGTTGGTGTAGGATGACGGAAAGTTGGAGCTGATGGATGCTGAACAGCAGTTACTTTTAGAGAAATTATCATAACGCAGAAACGAGAGAAGGCGTCAGAGGAGACGGTGTGGACGAGTCTTGGAGCGGTTGAGGCAGAAGAAGAAGGACGAGCTAGAAATGCAGGAGGAAATGAGACGCTACCGGCCAATCACAGATCTTGTGGTGAGCGATGTGTAGTTAAATTTTTGGGGAGGTGTTCGTCAGGCTAAAGCGTAGATTTGATGCAGAAGGATAAATGTTGTCTTGCAGCATGTTTAACATCTCTGATTTCAAAAAAGAAATGAACATCTGTCTCTCTCAAACGTCTCACCTCTTCGTCCTCCTCGTCTGTGCTCTTCCCCGACGGAGTGGCCGAGCTGTTCTTCCCCTCCTCTCCAGAGGTGGCGCTGTCTCCGTTGGGAGCTTGCGTCCCCTGCTCCGCCTCCCACTCCTGCAGCACCTCGTCCAGGTTGAACCGCCGCCGGTAGTTCACGAAGAAGTTCTTCACCTGGCCCACCGTCTTGTTCCCGATGACGTCAGCGATGGCCTGGAAGTCTTTCCCGTACTTCCTGACACCTGAAGGTCACAGACGGTTTAAACGCATGTGGTCAATTCTTCTTAAACGGACACCCAAAAACTGCAGAAGGAGCCAAATATTTTATCTCTTGGTGTTTCTGGGGAGAGAAGTTGAGGACTGAGGGAAGTTGGCTCTGTGTTTGGTCTCTAGCTGCTAAACGCTCCACCACGTTCGCCAGCTGCTCTCTGAGTCTGTCTGCTGTGTACGGCGGCTTTCTCAGAAACCAGCTGAGAGGAAATGTGCTGTGAAACCAAATCGAGGAGCTAACGGATGATTAAAAGCTCGCTGGGCTGAGAGACGGTGACCCTGTCATCATCTGATCCACCCTCATCATAAAAATATGGATTATCGCAGCTTTAGAGACTAATTCTATCCTGTCCGATGGTCAGTTGTCTTTTAGTAAAGGCCAAAAATCCATGAAACGCATCCCTTTTCTAAATGTTTTATATCAATATCCCTCTTTTCTCTTCCTGTAAAACATTCAAATAGTTTTGATGATTCAAATTGATGTGATGCAAATCCCTGCGGCGCTGCAACAACGCCCTCAGAAACACGTCACGCTGCTCAAACTGCAGCTCTTCATCGTGTGTGTGGTTGGCAGGAGTTCAGTGCACCTTCCAGACCCGTTACCTGGACTCAACCCGGGGTGGAAGCTCACCTTGAACGGCCAGCAGCTGCTCGTCTGTGGTCCAGCGGGCGTTCACCTTCTGGTTACTCTGCAGGGAGTTAACAACAGGAAGAAGAAGACTGAGTATTGGTCGTGGGTTTCACACACTTAATCTGTAAGAAAACATCAGAAAGCCAAAATCCTAAAATCTAATTTCTCTCAGTTTATGGGTCCTTGATGTGAAAAAGTTTGAAAACCATTGTTAAGGATATAAACAGGCGCTCTGTCCTCGCGACACATCTAGTGTGGGGCAAATTACTTACTCTTTACTTATTAATACTTTTCAAATGAGTAATATTTATTTATTACTGAGTATTAAAAGTAAACAGTCACCTTACTCGTTAAGTTACAATTACTTTCAACCACCCCGTCCTTAAAAGAGACAGAAACCTGTTCAGCAGCGCGTTTTAGAAACGAATCCACTTCACTGGAACCATAATGAAGCTGAGGAGTCACTGCAGCCTCTCAGACCAGAGCATGCTGGATCCTACAGGCTGTTTAAAACTAATAACAAACAAAGCAGCTCCCTCCCGACGCTTTAGCTAATCGCATCTTCATAACAGATTTTCACGCAGCTTGTAAAGTTTTTTAACACCACTGTCTGTCACATAAAAAAAAAAATCAAGCAAGCGTCTCGACTTTTGAAGAAACTTTTGAAGTATTCAGTAAACGAAGCTGAACGCCGCTCTGTCCAGCCGAGCGCACACAGTGTACAAGGGAAGACCACAGCTCAGTCAGGCCTGATGGCAGGAAGTGGAAAGAACGCCTCCCTCCCTCGTTCTCTATTCTTCCTTTAGCTTTGTGGCCAGCAGCTGACCTGAACAACAGAAGGTCGTGCATGTTATATTAATACGCGAACAGATCCGACTCTGAAATGGCGGTTTGTTATCGAGTCAACAAGAATTTACAAACTATGCGTAATCTACGTTGATCACGGTCTTCTGGCCGGCCACCGAAGCGCTTTCACCCCGTCCACAAGACGAACACTAAAGTGGGGCCCTGGACCCCTTAGAGGGCAGGAGCTGTTTCTGTTAACCCCGTTATCTCCTGTTTAGGGGGGGAGGCAGTTATCTGTAACAATACGAGTTGTGTTTGGTATTTGGGCCGTGCTCTCCCCGACGTCCCTGCTCCCCAGATCGGTGAATCAATTAAGCAGGAGAAGGGGGAAGGAGACCTTTATATGTTGCGCCCAGGTTGTCCCTCCTGAACTACAGACTGACGGCTGAGCCGGAAAGTGAAAGTGAAACTAAAGTTCCTCCTGGCACCGTTTCCTTCCTGTCTTCATGACGCGAGCTCCTTTCTGTGGTTTATATTTAAGTTTAACTCAACAGACTATGATCTTGTTTGTGGGAGGGACTGAGAGCGGTTGTTGTGTGTGGACAGACAACACGTTTACTGTTCCATGTGGTCACAATGAGGTCCTGACCGCCTCCAGAGGTTGTTTGGATCAACTGGATCATGATTAGGGCTGCAACTAACCACTACTTTTTATTTTTTTAAACGAATAATCGACTATTCGCATTATGAATCGCAAAATTACACAATACGTCTCATTTAGCTGTCAGCTTTTAAATTAAACCTGAGGTTGGTTTTGGCGTGTCACGAAACACTGCTTTCAAAAACACATCTTTTAATGAACGTTTCTGCTGCAGAAACAGAAAGTTCCACTGAAATCAGCTGATCTGCTGTTTAGTGACGGAGCAGTTTACACGCCGGTGCTGCAACACGGCGGGACAAACTGACACTATAAAGGAATAACGTCATGCATTACATTTGCCTAATTTACAGGGGGGTGAAAAATAAAGATTTTTGAGTAGACAGCGTTTCACAACCTTTATATATTTTGCCCTAACTCAACAACTCACAAAACAAAAGAGTTTTTAAGAGCAGAGTACCCGCCGCCTCACGCACAGACAGGAGAACTGTTCTCTCTTCTTTAGAAACTATAAAATTGTCGGTGCTGTCTGATCTTGCTCACTCTGCAGCAACATGTTCTCCAGCTGCGAACGTCGCCATGAGCGACGCATCGAATCGACCAAGGGAAACTGAAGCAACAGGCTTTAACGTGAAGCTAGCTCGCCAACTAGCTTACAGAGACGAGTCTTCATCGTCCACAGAGACACGATGTTACGCGCCTCCTCTTCAGATCTCCGGTGTCTGCAGGAGAGCTCAGCTTTGCAGACGCTGCAGTTCACGACCTTTCTGGCTGAGTGAAGAGTGAAACGCTGCCACGCTCTGGAGGTTTGAGGTGGTGAAGGTGTTACTGCAGCGCTGATGTTGTTTTAGTAACTTTACTGTTCACTTTACTCCGTTAAGGTGACGGTGTCGCTACGGCCCGATGACGTCCGGAAGGAATAAATTATTAAATTCACTGGCAAGGTGAAAAAGTGCGTCTCTGCTGCGCAGACAGGACGTCATTCGAATGCAAGTAAAAGTCCTGCATTCTAAATTTCACTTAAGTAAAAGTACAACAGTACTATCAGCAGAATGTACTCAAAGTATCAAAAGTACTTGTTTGTCAGAATGATGGTCGAACACTTTTACACACTTTCGGCTGGTTTGTAACTTCGTGCACTGAAGCGTTCCAGCTTCTGTTGACAAAATGTCTTGAAGGTTTCACTTGATGTGCGAGAGGAAATAAATGAATGTGTGTCGTTATTCTTTGCTGAGCGGCAGTGTGTTTGGATCAGTACCTCCGGCAGCCTGAACTCTTCAATCCCAGACTCCACAACGTGTTTCAGCCCGCTGTTCATCTGTTTGGCGTTCTGGACCTGAAGAAGAAGACGACACAAACACTCATCAGGTGTCACCACCAGGGGGCAGTGCAGCCCAGGCAGAACGCTAACATGGACAGGCATCAGACAGGACGACTCCTGGGGTCTTTCACCTGTGCTACCTGGCCAGCCGGACCTCACGTGAGGCGAAGTATTTGGAGAAGGAATGAGCCGCAGAGTTCAGCGATGATCTCTGGCTGTGTGGTGAGTTACTTAAAACACTGATGCTGAACAGTTAAATGTGCTAATAGCGACATACCAATGTTAGCGTGCTAATGCTAAGCGCAGCTAATGTGATGATTTACAGTGAAATTATCGCTGACACTCAAACCGTCTCTCAGTAGATGTTCAGGAGCTTCTGACTGAGACCGAGTGTGGACGTTCACATTTCTCTGGGCACTCTGAGGACTTCTTTTGATTTAAACTTGTAAACCAACAAAGCGCTCTGAAACCAAAACGTCTACGATCGCAGGACGATACGGCAGAAAGCTCCTGAACGGCTCCTGAGGCTCCGCCCACACTCCTACTCCCTCCTGCTACGTTTCCTCCCGTCCAGACTGAAGCGGTGAAGTCTGAAAACGCTGCTGACCCCGTTCTGGTTTTAAACTCCGGGGCGCCGTGTTAGCGCATCTCGACGTGTCACCTCAAGGGTGGGAATTTATTTATTTTTACTCATTATGATTATGAGGCTACGATGCGACTGTAAAACAAACAGGATAAAGATGTATTTTTCTCACTGTGTGACTACTTGGTACTTTTAAAGGAGACCTATTATGCTTTTCCACATTTTATGGCTTACAGTCTTACAATGTTGGATGTTCATGTTAAACATGGCCAAAGCTTCAAAAAATGAGATTAAAGCATTTATAAGACATGACTGTGAGCAGAAACCTCAGATTTCCTCCTGTTCTGAAGCTCTGGCTCCGTAATACGACACCAGGAGCCAGACGGAGCCGCTGTGCCATATATGGGCATGTGCTCCCATAGCAACGGCTCAGTCTGCCTGTTCCGCCCAGCGACAACAACAGCCTGGTAACATGCTTCA
The DNA here is from genome assembly GCF_014851395.1 of Micropterus salmoides. Classification (NCBI taxonomy): domain Eukaryota; kingdom Metazoa; phylum Chordata; class Actinopteri; order Centrarchiformes; family Centrarchidae; genus Micropterus; species Micropterus salmoides. The sequence continues at coordinate 34,188,434 of NW_024040263.1, read as the reverse complement.
GGTCTCGGCCAATCAGAAGACAGTGGGCTTTGAGGGGGGGGCCTTAAAGAGACAGGAGCATCTACAGCTTGTTTCAGACAGAGGCTGAAATGAAGGCCTACATGAAGAGTCTAACTTTCAATCATTCAAAGCTGCCAAACAGGAGTCACAGAACTACAATATAGGACTGGAAAAGCAGTTTAATAGGTCTCCTTTAAAGCAAAGTATTTAACAACAATGCTTCCACCGTCACCTACTGCCGCCCGTCACCTCGCTGAGCGTCCCCTGCTGCACAGCGTGCAGGTCAAAATCATTAACATGAGTTACACGTTGATTTTATTGATCATGTGTAAAGTTTAGTAGCAGCAGTCACTCAACCAGCAGCTGTCTGTCTGTGCCGAACAGGAAGAACCACACGTCTCCGTTGTGTTGACCGCGCTGACGGTCCAGAGCTGCACCTCCGCAACACGATTAAAAATCTATTATTACCTATTATTTTCCACAGCCCTAACTCTTATCAGTCACGCAAAGCAGAAACACGATGCTGCTGGCGAAGTTTTATTTAAATATTCTGTACTGTGTAAATAACATTTCTGTCCTGTCCTGTGCACGTCTCCGTTTTTACTCGCCGCCACAGCCTCTTTGTCCTCCCATGTTCCTCCCAGCAACAGTTCCACCTCGCTGTCGCTCCGTGCAGAGAAATCTCTGCTGTGGTTCTTCACCATCACTGCAGAGTAGACGGTATTCTGCTTCCCGTTTACACCGGCACGCACATGCTCAGTGTAGTGTGGACCTGGAGCTAGTTGCTCTTTCGTGGCTCTTTCAGTCGCAACAAACTCAGTGAAAACGACAACATGCAGTATTAAACTTGAGGAAACCTACATTCTGTCTGATCCTGAGGTTTGGCCCTGAACATTCGGGAGGAGGAGGAGGAGGAGGGCAGCCTCCTACCTGTCTCTTGAGGGACACCAGCTCCATGTCCAGCTGACGGAGGAGGGTGTTGGCGGCCGAGGCGCTGCAGGACACGGCCACCACGTCCTCCTGGGTCAGGTACATGCCTTTGGGGGGGCGGCAGCGGGATCGCTGGTGGTGTCGGTGCTGCAGGGTCTGGTGCTCCCGCCGACCCAAAGCCACCTTGGAGCCCGGTACCACCGGCTCCACCTGGTTCGGCTGGGGAGGAAACACAGAGGGGGGTTTAAGAGGCTGGAAGCTGAATAACAGAATTCCAACATCTGATCAGCTGTTTGACGTCTCGTCAGCTTCGGGCTCCGTCCTGATTTGTTTTACATCAAAGAAAAGTTTTGCTACCTGAACTTTTTCTTTAAGATTGTTTTTAATTAAATTAACTAAAATCTAAAGTCGTGATGTCGCCAACATGAACGTTGCTGTGCTGGGAATCAGCTGAAGACATGAATCTAAACTGAACATTGGCTTTTCTGCTGAATTATTCCTCATTTACACCGTTCAGAAAGTTCAGAAAGCTTCGCAAATGTCTGGATTTCTGTGTCTCTAGTAAACGACTTTCAGTGTCCAGTTTATTAGGTACAGCGAGTCCGTCTCATCCCGCAGTAACATTTGTGCCATTGCTGCAAAAACAAGCAGCTTTGAAACGTAATGTTTACAATCACTCACATAAAGATTAATGTGTTGGAAATGACAGAAGGTCAGAATATACAGTTATGTACTCCAGGATTTCACAATGTCCCAACTAGCAACTAGGGATGCACTGAAATTAAATTCTTGGCCGAAGCCAAAACCAAATATAAAGACAAACTTTCCAGAACACTGAACGAGTATGTTCACATTTTTCCCCATTTATTGTGCCTTTTTTACCACTGCGCAAATTAAACAGTCAAAATGAGCTTTTTCCTCAGTGTTTCCCACAGGATGTGGAGAGACTATGGGGGGGGGGGGGGGGGGTCCGGGGCCCGAGAGGGTCCGGTAAAGTAAATTACATGTGTCCATTACTTTTAATAGACTCATGTAATGTGTTTTATACTTTCTGTGAATATAATCCAATTAATCTAATTTTCACACCTTATTTTGAAAACAGGATGTTGTCACGTGTTTCCTCCTCGCGCTAAATTCATCCAGTCCGACTCGGTTTGATAAATAATGTTGTAACATGAAGACTTCACAGGCTCTCTTCAGGTAGACACTTGTCTTTGTAAAGAGACAAACTGACAGGATAAAGTCTCTAACCTGCCTGTCAGCTCGCTCTGGGCCGCTTCACTTACTGTAAAGGCTGGAATACGTGTGCACTCCAAATGTAGGCACGGCTAGCTCAATCTCCTTCTCACAGACGAGTGACAGTCAAAGTCAAAGCGGTTCTTTTCTAAGAAGTCAGCCACAGATGGAGCGGATGTAAGTAAAATTTATTCAGCCTTTTGACTTATTAGGCTGAACACCGGTGGCTGAACATTCAGTGCATCCCTACCATCAACACAAATTCAACAAATCCCTGTGAAATAAGCGCAAGTTTTAATTTTCACCAATCACTGCAACTTTTCTACAAATCTGACCTCATCGCCGTTTCCTGCAAAACGCTGTCACACGTCAGCAAACTCACGTCCTTGTTTAGAAGACGCAGCAGACGTGTTTGACTCACAATTACCTACAACAACAACAGCAGCAAAGGACGGTGAAGACCAGGATCCAGATCTTGCGGGGGGAAACTGTTCTGCAGTATCGCGGTCGAACATAAAGGAAACCGTCTCCAAAGATGCTGTAAACATGGAGGTGCAGCTAAATTTTGCGGCGATGCAGTTAAATGAAAAATTGAGGTGCATCAGGGCAATTTTTACAAACAGAGTCTGGAGCCCTGACAAGAATAAAGTGAGTAAATTATAGATTCATTGCAGTAAAAACAAGCTATCGGGTCGAGCGTCCTGCTGCGAGGCCTCAGGTGTGTCCACGTACCTCTTTCTTGGTTTCCTTGTTGGGGTCGTAGTCGCTGTCGTGCGCTTCAATGGGATTGGCCTCCTCCATCTCTTCATCACTACGGCAACAGCAACAACACAATTCAGGCGTTACGCCACATCGCAACAACAACAACAAAAAAGACACATGAAATCAAACCACAGAAGAAGAACAGCGACGTGACAAAGACGCATCTTTGATCTGACCAATAGCAGAGCAGCAGGCTGTCGCCTGTCCAGCATAAAACTGACCTGATGCTCGATAAACGAATAATTCAGCACTTCATTTTTTTATTAAGATATTTACTTTAAACTTAATTTTCCTCGTGCACGTTTGGTGAAAGCAGATTTTATCAGAATAGTTCTGAATGTTCTGTGAAGTGATCCTCTGTTTGGCATCGAGCAGAAAGAAAAGTTTAAAACCACATTAACTTCCACTCAGGAGCAGAAATCAGCCTTTAAACCTGGAAGAAATGACGATTTGAGATTTATCGTTTTTTGGCCTGTCTCGCTCAGCCGAACTCTAAAGTCCAAGAAACAGGAGCTGAAGTAAGAAAAACTTCACAGGAAACATCCTGCAGAGCTGCAGCGCCCCCTGCTGTTCACGTCCACACACTACGATCTGCTGAGACTCAAACCTTCTCTTTGTAAAATGAGTCTCTGCTGTCCAGAGGCCCGTTTCCCAAAACACGTAGTCAGTGTCGTGTTTTACAAACTGACTGTGACTCAGACTGTTTTAATTTCTGTCTTTCTAAAGCGGGAAGCTTCCGGTCAGAGATCTGATGCCAACGTGGAAACACCTTAAACCGCCAGCAGGGGGCGACTTAAACCTGCGTCCTCTCTAGCCGCCAGCAGGGGGCGACTTAAACCTGCGTCCTCTCTAGCCGCCAGCAGGGGGCGACTTAAACCTGCTAGAGAGGACGTCCTCTCTCTTGCTTCTTACATACAGTCTAAACTGAGTCTCTCGGGCGTCCCGTTGATCGGCGAGGACGTACCTGTCGTCCTGGTTGCTCCTGTTGGCCAGTTTGCGAGCCTGTCGGTCCATCAGACTCGTTCTGGACCGGGTCTTCTTCCAGGAGTAGTAGTACTTCACCAGGCTGGAGATGGATTTGTCCGGTAACTGAAGGAAACACGATCACATCAGACTCTTTTCTCTGATAACCTCTGGTGAAATACAGGATCACTTCTTACTGAAATGACACAGTGGCTGCGTTGGAAACGGGCTAAACTGCCATCACAGCCAGAAGAGACGTAAGACGGCGTGCTGACGTCACACGTTGCCGTAAGCGCTGCCCTAGAAGGCTGTTTGAAACTAATGTAAACGGAGCTGCCTTCACTTAACGTGACGCCTTCTGAGGCAGCTGCCTTTCCGTCTCGAACACAGCCAATGATTCATCAGACGTCTCATTTTTAAACGAGGTTTGCTGAATTTTCAAAGCTCGTCACGTCTTAATGTAAAATCTAAAACGAAACTAGTAGCTGTCACATAAATGCAGTCAGTAAGTATGAAGTTAAAGTACAAGTACCTCAAGATCCTTCTTGAGTATAGCTGAGTAAATCGGTGAGTCAGTGGCTAACGTTATAAGACTGTACAGGAGACTCGTAAACACTTGTTGTTGTTGTTGTTTACCATCTGCTGGATGCGGTGGAAGCTCTTGCCGTGGAAGCTGAAGGCCTGTTCGAACAGCACCTTGTCCTCCACCGTCCACTCGTCAGGAAACGGGGTGAAGTTCGGCAGGTCGGCCAGAGACCTCTCGATGTTGTGTTTGTGCCAGAAGAGCATGCCGAGCGCCTGCGCACACACACGCACACACACACGCACACACACACACACACACACGCACACACGCACACACACACAGCGTTAACACCGCGCAGACTTTGTCCACACGTTAAAACGCCACCTCAGCGTCTGCAGGTGGTTTCAGTAGCGACGTCTCCCCACCGACGCTCCTCCTCAGAGTTTCTAACCAAGCGTTTCCTCTGGAGAGTGAATTTCTTCTCTAACACTTGGCCGCACCGTTAACCTGATCGCGATGTCGTCATGTGCGATTACATAACCGCAAAGCGCTGCAGTCCGCTCATTAGCCCCGCCCACACCGGGCTCTCACCATGTGTCTCTACCAACAGATAGGCCTACAGCGCAATCAGGAAAATGTTTCATGAGCAGCGTGCCAGTAACTTTTCAGCCAACAACCTACAATAACCCCCTCCCCCTCCCCGCCGCTCGGACTCGCCACCGGCGCACCGAGAGAAACGGCGGTCGCAGGGTCACAGGTCACAGGGAGAAGATCAGGAAGGTTTGGCTCGCTGCCGTCTGTTGTTCAACATGTTCAACTCTTCACAGAGCCGACGCGCCGTCAGTCACTTATTCGTCAACCGACCAATCGCAGCCTGGATGGGCGGGACATTAAAAAAGTTTGGCGTGCTGCAGCAAATCATTAAATGTTGAACAACATGATTATTGACAAGTTAGAACATAGAATTAATAAATTAGAGACGGATGCAGAGGCTTTTTCCTGCACCAGGATTCAATAAATAAAAACAGCTGGAACTGGATTTAATACAACAAGTGGTCAAATATTTTATACACACACACACACACACACACACTACTGTATGAAATTATAATGAATACAGTAATAAAATAATAATCAATCACTGTAATCAAATCGCACCGACTTTTATTCTCCAAACTGTGCAGCTTTATCTAAAACCCCCATTTTATAACCGAGACACAGAATGCGTCTCAACGACCGACCGACGCTCCGCTGCAGCTGATCGATCACAGAGAAAGTTCATTTCTGTAGTGACCTGTAGTTACATTTTCGGGCAGGCCGGGCTGCGGAAGTCACCGGGCAACGCTGCCGGAGCTGATCGCGGCCGAGATAAACGACGCTTGGCGGAGAACACGAGTCACGCAGAGCAGATAAACCGGGCAAGAAGTCAGCAAAGGGAATCCGGTTAGTTTTCAAAATAAAGCACCCTGTGCAAACTCCTGATCGTAAGTCAACAATAAACACAATTAAAACAGACAGAAAAAACCCTGTTTAACTAATTTGTCTACTTAACCATCAAGCACAAAAATATAAATAACCAAATCAGCAAAATCTGGAAAGCGAAACGCTGTTATTTTGAAAAGCTCAACGCCGGGCAGGCTAAACGCTTGTTGTGGTTTTATGTCATTTATTTAGGGTGTATAAAAAATTTTAATTCTGTCTGAATATTCTTAAGAATAAAAAACTGAAAGGGTGTAGCTGCGTTATTATAATATTATCGTTCTATAAGTGGAATAAAATGACAGTAGATCATCCAACAGGAAGTAGTGAGCGTGACGGGCTAACTCGTCATCACTGGTACTGTTTTCATTTCATCGGTCTGTCCTTTCATCTGTCCGAGGACTCACCTGCTCCACGTTGTATCCGTGCTTCTCTTTGGCTATGGCGATGTATTCGTCCACTGTGGGGCCAAACACAGAACACACAGTTAGTCCGGTCTGAGCCGAGGACCTGACGGAGGACTGCGGCGGGTCACTTACGCTTGGAGTCCACGATGGTGTGGTACGGAGACCAGACCAGCATCCCGCCGCTGTCTTTGTCCGAGTACTTCGTGGAACCTGAAGGCCGACAAACAGAAAGAGCGTCAAGGTTTCCTCCTCGACGACTCAGCCTGATGAAAACGGCCAACATCAAGGTGCATTATGGGAAATATAGTTCCCCATTCAAGACACTAAAGGTCTGCTGTTCCTCTGATTTAGAGCGTTTTTTATAGACGTGAAACGCTTTTAATGCCTCAACTTTCTTTTTCTTTGTTGGTTTCTGTAAAATCCCCGAGCTGCTGTTTGTTACAGGACGCTCACTTCTTCTTTTTTAATTAACAGCCTTCCTGTTTTGTCTCCCCTGAGATTAAAAACACCTCAAGGAGCTTAAAAACCAACACAGTTCAGCAGACAGGACTGGAGTCACTCCCAAAATATTAAGTTTTCATCTGTGGGTTTCACTTCAACTGAATGATATAGCTTTAAAATGTTTTCTAGAGCTAAATGGAAATAGACAGATTTACAACACATTTAAAAGACTCTTATTTAAAAAAAAATGGTTGTTTAAATTATTTGGGGGGGGGGGGACTAGTTCAGATTTTTTTTTATTAAAAATGAAATTTAACATTTTCTCTGCACAAATACATCATAAAAAAAACTGTCATTTATCGACTTACTTGTTGAAAGTTATAGTTTTATTATTCCTGCAGTCTTTACTTGAGTTTTTTCTTTCTCCTTCTGCTCCGTCTCAGAGGGAGATGTTGGACTTTTTACTTCACTACATTTATCTGAGAGCTTCAGTTACTTTACAAAGTCAGATTTTTACACATGAAGAGTTTTAAAATCTGATGTTTTGTTATTTAAAAAGTTTATACAGGTACAGCTGGTACATTATTTGATTGACAGAAAGTAAACTGAAAACAATTTTCATGAAGTTTAAGACATTTTTCATCTAAAACATTTAACGGTTCACACATATGAAGATTTACTGTTTTTCTTATTAATTATTTTAATGTATTTTTAATCATTTTGAGGTTTAGACAAAACAAGTGTTGTGAAGGTGTCACTTTGGGCTCCGGGTAACATTTCCATTTTTTATTTTTTTACAATCGATTAAGTGAGAAAATAATCAGCAGATGAATCCACTCTGCACTCTGATACTAAATAGTTTAATTCACGAGGAATAATAATCAGATTATTTTCAGTTATTAATGATCTTCTCTATTGATCGATTAGTTGTAAAAAGAAAATGTTGATCAGTGTTTCCTCAGATGTCTTATTTGGTCCTAAACCCAAATATATTCAGTTTATTGTCTCAGAGGAGCGAAAAACAGAAAATATTCACATTTAAGATGCTGAATCAGAGAATTTGTCTTAAAAAATGATGTAATCTATTATTAAAATAGGTGCAGATTAATTTAACAGTCGAGTCTGATAAACTGTTGCAGCTCTGTGACAGTACAACAGTCACACGGGACATTTTTCACTCTGCGTTTACTACTTTTACTTTAAATACTTGAGGTACATTTTCCTGATTATACTTACATAGTTTTACTTAAGTAACATTGTCAACGCAGTACTTGTAATTTTTTTTTACAGTGAGGTAATAATTAAGTAAAGGATCCGAGTACTTCGTCCACCGCAGGTCCAGTTTGTCAGAACCCACCGACACATGAAGCTGTGAGTGTTTACATGTACCGAGGCTACCACCGTCCGTCTCTCAGGTAGAGAACCAGTAAAAAAAAAAAAACTCACCGGGCTCGAACTCGGGAATGTTGGCCTGGTAATCCGCTCCGACCCGCATCCCCACATCTGGAAAACACCGACACCCATGACACAGGACGCGTTTAATTCAAAATACTCACGTTTCAAAACGCGCACATACGGAGCCACAAGAGGTGTGTTCGAGGCTATACCCACCGTGTTCGTCGTCGCTGCCGCTCTCGTCAGAAAAATGTCCGTTAGAAGCGTTGGACGGACTCTTGGTGCCGTTTGAACGACCTTTCCCCAGATACTCCGAGCCTTTATCCATCATCCCCGGCATCTCACCGCGTTAATTCACCGTTCTGAGCCGCTGTGTCTGGATGTAAAATGTCAGCAGGAGCTGGAGGGTTTGTTTTCTGCTGCTGTTCGCTCGCTCTCCGCAGCTCCGGCCGTGTCGCTGTCGCGCTCTTCTCTTCGCTCCCACCGCGTTAAACACGGCCGCTTCAGGCTCCAACACGCCACAGATATCCGCACCAGAGTCTGCTCTGAACGTCAAATAGGTTTAATGTGTGAAATGGTTTCTGGGAGGGGGGTTTCTGCCGCTTCACTGCGGTGACTGAGCGGGATCTAACCACCGCGGCGGAAGGCTTTTTACGCACCGTCGGGCGGCGGTGCGACTCCAGCTGCTGCAGCGCCCGTGGCTGCAGATCCTTCCGCTGACACAAACTAATAAACTGAAACAAAAATAAACAAAAACTCACTTTAAATCTGAGATTTAACGGTAAGAAAACTTTGAATGAAAATAAATGAAAACAAAACATCCTAATAAAATATCTGGGAATCCCAAATATCACAAAGTCAAACTTATTATTTTATTTCATGTCACCGGTTATTCATGAATTAAATCTGATGCTGGTATTCCATAGTGTTCTGTAAAGCAGATTAAATATTTATAATAATTCAGTCCGTTATTATTTTTTCGTGTTTATCATTCAGTGTTCCTGCACTGCGTCCACACAGCCAGCAGAGGGAGACACCGCTCCACTGTCTGCACAGCAGCAGGAAACTGCAGCAACACCTCAGCCCCGCAGAGAAGAAGTTACAACAGTCAGGAGAACACGGAGTACATGTTAGTACAGTCAGGAGAACATGCAGTATATGTTAGTACAGTCAGGAGAACATACAGTACATGTTAGTACAGTCAGAACATGCGGTACATGTTAGTACAGTCAGGAGAACATGTGGTACATTTTACATGTTAGTACAGTCAGGAGAACATGCAGTACATGTTAGTACAGTCAGGAGAACATGCGGTATATGTTAGTACAGTCAGGAGAACATGCGGTATATGTTAGTACAGTCAGGAGAACATGGGGTACATGTTAGTACAGTCAGGAGAACATGGGGTACATGTTAGTACAGTCAGGAGAACATGGGGTACATGTTAGTACAGTCAGGAGAACATGGGGTACATGTTAGTACAGTCAGGAGAACATGGGGTACATGTTAGTACAGTCAGGAGAACATGGGGTACATGTTAGTACAGTCAGGAGAACATGGGGTACATGTTAGTACAGTCAGAACATGCGGTACATGTTAGTAAAGTCAGGAGAACATGTGGTACATGTTAGTACAGTCAGGAGAACATGCAGTACATGTTAGTACAGTCAGAACATGCAGTACATGCTAGTACAGTCAGGAGAACATGTGGTACATGCTAGTACAGTCAGGAGAACATGCAGTACATGTTACATGCTAGTACAGTCAAGGGAACATGTGGTACATGTTAGTACAGTCAGGAGAACATGTGGTACATGCTAGTACAGTCAGGAGAACATGTGGTACATTTTACATGTTAGTACAGTCAGGAGAACATGCGGTACATGCTAGTACAGTCAGAACATGCAGTACATGCTAGTACAGTCAGAACATGCAGTACATGCTAGTACAGTCAGGAGAACATGTGGTACATTTTACATGTTAGTACAGTCAGGAGAACATGTGGTACATGTTAGTACAGTCAGGAGAACATGTGGTACATGTTAGTACAGTCAGAACATGCAGTACATGCTAGTACAGTCAGGAGAACATGTGGTACATTTTACATGTTAGTACAGTCAGGAGAACATGCAGTATATGTTAGTACAGTCAAGGGAACATGTGGTACATGTTAGTACAGTCAAGGGAACATGCGGTACATGTAAGGTCAGGAGAACATATGGTACATTTTACATGTTAGTACAGTCAGGAGAACATGCAGTACATGTTAGTACAGCCAGGAGAACATGCGGTACATGTTAGTACAGTCAGGAGAACATGCAGTATATGTTAGTACAGTCAAGGGAACATGTGGTAGATGTTTGTACAGTCAAGGGAACATGCGGTACATGTTAGTACAGTCAGGAGAACATGCAGTATATGTTAGTACAGTCAGGAGAACATGCGGTACATGTTAGTACAGTCAGGAGAACATGCAGTATATGTTAGTACAGTCAAGGGAACATGTGGTAGATGTTAGTAAGGTCAGGAGAACATGTGGTACATGTTAGTACAGTCAGGAGAACATTAACAGCATTATAGGAGATTTAAACAGTGTTAAATACAGTGTTCTATAGTTTCAAATAAAATGTGACATACAGAATTATATTTAGTATCATATACACTATATGACACTGTATAACACTGTCATATAGTGTCATACACATGCAGTATGTTTTACCGTATACAGTGTTATATAGTGTCCCTCACATGCAGTATGTTTTACCGTATACAGTGTTATATAGTGTCATACACATGCAGTATGTTTTACCGTATACAGTGTTATATAGTGTCATACACATGCAGTATGTTTTACCGTATACAGTGTTATATAGTGTCCCTCACATGCAGTATGTTTTACCGTATACAGTGTTATATAGTGTCCCTCACATGCAGTATGTTTTACCGTATACAGTGTTATATAGTGTCCCTCACATGCAGTATGTTTTACCGTATACAGTGTTATATAGTGTCCCTCACATGCAGTATGTTTTACCGTATACAGTGTTATATAGTGTCCCTCACATGCAGTATGTTTTACCGTATACAGTGTTATATAGTGTCCCTCACATGGTGTTACCGACACTGTTAACCGTCACTCTGAACGCCTGACTCGCCACCAGAAAGCAAAAAACGCATTTTCCCAAATTTAGCTATTTCTGACAAAAAAAAAAAAGGGCTGTAATGTTTTTATTTTCTTTAATTATGTTGTTTTATACGTATCGATTGTGATCGGGCATTTTTTTTTTTTTAGTTGATACCCGCCCGGACTATTGCTAGATGTGTTTTTAGAGATTTGGGTGAACTGACCCTTTAATTACAGGTTTGACGTATGCTCTCTCTCTCTTTCACCATCTGCAGGTGTCTCTTTACCATCCTCCCTCCACCTGGATCTCTCTCTCCCGCAGCCGTCACCGTGGCTCACCCTGAAGCTCGTGCTGCAGCCGTCTGCCAATGACAAGGCTGCTGAGAGAGCGCGCGACACACAGGGGGAGAGAGAGAGAGAGAGGTTAGAACAGACAGACGGAGAGAGAGAGAGAGAGAGAGAGAGAGAGAGAGATACTCCACAGCGCGCGGGGCTCGTGCAGCATCAGATATGTGAGCGGCGGGAAGCGGCTCTGCTTCGCGCTGCGGGAGGATGGCGGGAGGACGGCGGGGTCTCGTGGCCCCTCAGAACACCTTCCTGGAGAACATCGTGCGCCGGTCCAACGGTAGGGTCCGGTCCAACGGTAGGGTCCGGTCCGGTCCTGTCCGGTCCGGTCCGGTTCGGCCTGTTTGTGGTGTGAAATGTCTCGTGGTTCTGTTCGGTTGTTTCATCATCGTCAGGCAGCTCCTCTGTGATTGGCTGGATCACCTCAGGAAACCTGCACATGTCCAGTTCGTTACCTTCACAGCATGCTAACATTACTATGCTAGTTACCTTCACTTCTCTATTTGTCTCGGTATTAAGTCCTTCTGTCAGTATGTGTGTATTTTTACCATGTTTATTTTAATATTCTAAGGTCTAGAAGCAAATATTTACCTTAATTTTTAGAAGGTTGTATCTGTTTTTATGCCTTTCCTTCCCGTGTTTTGCTTCATGTAGTACACCACAGTACTGGAGAGGAGATTTCTTGATATTAACATTAAATTTATTCATATTCTGCACCAGCTTCCCTGGGCACACCATAAATATTCTTCAACATCTTAGTATTATCAGTGTTTTTAGAAATAACCATGAAGACGCCTTCCGATTCAGAAGTTTAGGGGAAAGTTATAGGAAACTCAGGTCCAGATCAAAAACCACTAACGTGATGCCTAGACCTGTCAAATCTGGACCGGACAGTCCCGGAGAGGCTGAAGTCTCTTTGAAACACAGTTTCAGGTTTGTGAAACTTTTATTCTAGGTTCAAGGTGTGACAGTGAACTAGATATATTTGGGTTGTGGACAAAAGAAGATGTTTGAGGACAGGAAACACTGATAGACATGTTTGTGGACTCCCTACACTGTAAAAAGTGAAGCGATCACACCATACAGATCAGCAGACGGCACAGCGGCTGACAGGTGGAGCCTCAGGTGGTCTTTTAGTTGTAGGTCTTCACTTGAGCTCTTTTCTCACCACTTCACCTGTTTCTGCTCCTTTAACCACTTTTCTTTTCAACTTTTCAGTTTTGGCATTATCACCCGCACAGACCAGAATTTCAACATGCTGTCGTGTACATGTATCATGTACATAATGTAGTATATACACGCATGCACGCACTAATGCTGTGTATTTATATGTAAAACCTCGCATTTCCAAACTGTGTGGGCGTTTTAGCTTTTTACCTGTGAGGGATTCATCAGACCAACAGCCACTTTTTATCTGTGTGATTTAACCATTTGAACTATTTTCTTGAACCTTAAATCTCTAAACCACAGTTTCTTAATTTTTTGTCTGGCTTGTGAGCAGATTTGTAGGTCCGACACTGTTACGTAATGATGCCAGCAGAGCAACATCTCACCTGTCTGATTGTGTGTGTGATTCTACAGCCGTCAGAAGTTTAATTAACTCTAATGAACGCTCTAAAATTCTCCAAGGTAGAACTTGATGTTGTGTTGGATTGTGTCAAACCCATTAAATCTGTTTTTCAAATTCCAACTATATCAAACAAATAAGAATGTTAACCATCTTAGAAAATCATGTGACCCAGCGTGGGGCCTCAAACCTTCAAACTGACCTCAGTAATCGCAGCCTCATCAGTGGGTGGACCTCTGGGAAGGTCCTGATGCAGAGGACGCCCTCAGCCAATCACAGACGTGCAGGTGATGCTGTAGCAACAATGGACGAGGCGGAGGATAAACTTACCGTCACGTACCGTCACTTTGCAGCGTGTCAGAAACCGCTGTGCCAACGCCGCCTCGCACCGAAACCACAAAACAGGTTTATTGTCGGTTGTCCCAAAACAACACATGACCGTTGGGAAGTCCAGGGACAGGCCGTTCTGTAAGTCACATGACGTTAAACACGTGGTTAACGTGATTTAGGCAAGAAGATCATTAGAGGACTGACACGATTTCTTTGCTTCATAGTGAGAGCACCATCGTTATTCCACCTGTGATTGGCCAGACAGTTTACCTGTAAATCAGGTAGTTTGTGTCATCATGAGTTACTTTAATCGTGATTTCTCCATCAGTTGTAGAGCTGCAGCAATCGGGCGATTCATCAATTGGTGGATCGCCAGGAAACTAATTTGCAACGATTTTACAATAATTTTATTTATTTATTTTTATTTATTTATTTATTTATTTCAATAAAAATAGTGTCACAACAGAAAAGATACACAATAATAATAACTTATACACTTATGCTTGAAATAGAGTGGGAAGAAGTAAAACTTATTAAACCCCACCCTAGTCTATCAAAGAATTTATACATACAAAAAATAACTGCTTCCTTCATCAATAATCTCAAAGAAAAAAATATTAATAAATAAAATAATAATAATAATAATAACTCATTTAGAAACAGTGGATGCACAAGTCAAAACCACACATTCATACCATACATACTAATAATATACAAATATTTCCACAGGTAACAATGATAATCAAATACCAACAATGGTAAATGGAATACCACAAAAGTACATAGAGACGAACAACTACCAACAATGGTAGACGAAATACCACAAGGGTAAATAAATGACAACTAATCCAACAATCTGCACAACATGAATACAATCAAACCTCATTGTCATTGTAATGGAACCAGACCTTTCGTTTGTAAAGACGTTTGAAATTGTGAATGCCTTGACACTGCTTTAATTCAAGCCCCAGATTATTCCACAAAGTAACCCCACAAACAGACATAGAATAACTCCTCCTGGTGGAACTCACCATTGGTACCGCAAAGTTTCCAAAACCTCTCAAACTGTACGACTGCTTCTTATGAGAAAACATATTTTGAATGTTCACAGGTAATAAATAGTGATACGCTTTGAACATGAACTGTGCATTATAAAATTTTACAAGATCCTGCATTTTTAATAGCTTTGATTTGAGAAAGAGAGGATTTGTGTGTTCAAAATAGGCGGCCTTGTGTATAATTCGTATAGCTCTTTTCTGTAGCAAAAAAAGTGACTGTATTACATATTTGTAATTATTGCCCCATACCTCTATACAGTAGGTTAGATATGGCTGTATTAAAGCACAATACAGGGTATGGAGTGCCTTGATGTCAAGGATATGCTTAACTCTACTTATTATAGCAAGGCTTTTGGAGACTTTTGTTGTTATATGTCTGATGTGGGCATTCCAACTTAGCTTGTTGTCTATTGTTACACCTAAAAATTTTATTTCCTGAACATTTTCAATGTGTACTCCGTCTATGTCAACCAGTTTCTGCGAATCAGCTTGATACTTTCCAAAAAACATCACTTTGGATTTATCTAGGTTTAAGGATAATTTGTTACTTTCCATCCATTTTTTAAATTTACTTAGTTCTTTGTTTATAACGCTAATCAGTCGCTCCAAACTATCGTTACTATAAAAAATATTTGTATCATCAGCGTACAATACACATTTAACCAATAGAGAAACATTGAAAATATCATCAATATATAAGTTAAATAATTTGGGGCCCAATACTGACCCCTGCGGGACACCACAAGCAATGTCAAGACATCCAGAAGAGAGCTCACCCATTTGGACAAACTGTACTCTGTCGCTCAAATAACTTTTCACCCATTTCCCAGCAACCCCCCGTATTCCATATCGTTCTAATTTCTTAAGTAATATATCATGATTAATGGTATCAAAAGCTTTTTTAAGATCTATAAAAATTCCTATTGCAAGTTTTTTGTTTGTTAGAGCCTTCGATATTTCTTCTGTAGCGTCAATTATGGCCATCGAAGTTGATCTGTTGGGTCTGAACCCATATTGTCCTTCATTAATTATCTTATGCTTATCTGTAAAAATTTCTAACCGTTTGTCAAAACCTTTTCAAGGATTTTTGAAAACTGGGGAAGGAGAGAAATGGGTCTGTAATTAGTAAAGTGATTCCTATTTCCATTTTTGAACAAAGGTATGACCTTAGCAATTTTCATTTTTCTTGGCACACAGCCGTTTTTAAGCGACAGGTTACAGATATGTGTTAGAGGCTTTAAGATACTTTTAATTGTCTTTTTTATTAGTACCATATCGATGGAGTGACAGTCTGTAGATAACTTGTTTTTGGATTTTTGAAAATATTCATTATTTCACACTCACTGACAGGAGAGAGAAAAATAGAACAATCATTTCTTTCAGTGTTCAACTTCAATTCTTGGTTAGGAATTTTAGCTGCTAAGTCAGGACCAACATTTACAAAGAAATTATTGAAATCATTTACTAATTTATTCATGTCATTGTTTTCTCCATTAGAGTCAGCAAAATAATCCGGATAATCCGTTATATTCGATCCTTGCTTAATGACACTATTTAATACTGCCCAGGTTCTTTTTATGTTAGATTTATTAGCAATTAATAGTTTTTCATAGTAATGTTTTTTCGCCATTCTCATTATAGCTGTCAATTTATTATTGTACAGCTTGTATCTGTCCTCAGCTTCTTTGGTTTTTGATTTAACAAACAATTTATAGAGGTTATTTTTTTTCTTACATGAATTCTGCAGGCCTTTGGAAATCCAAGGGCATTTTAGATTTCTTTTCGGTTTACTAAATACTCTGATGGGACAGTGCTTATTGTACAAGGAAGTGAATATTTCTATAAAATTATTGTAAGCCACTTCAGTCTGCATCTCTCCATAAATAGTATTCCAATCTTGTAACCTTAATTCTTCATTAAATACATTAATAGCTTCCTCAGTTCGTACTCGTCTATAGTTCACATTGCAAGTTTTAATATGTTTAGAAACATTACAGTCATATATAGTAAAGACTGGTAAGTGGTCAGTGATATCACAGATCAATAGACCAAATAATCAGTATTTTTTAAGCAGAAATCACTTCTTTCACCGTCTTCAATGTGAATATGTTCTGGTTTCTCCTCCCTAACAGTGACCTGCCATGTGTTGGGTTCGGCACGTTAGAAAATGTCACTTGGACTTGGAGCTGTGATTAACCTTCTATTTATATTTGTGTCAAACGTCATTAATTAAAGACACTAGCTGATTAGGTGCAGCCCTGTCACATAATCCGTCGAGGGGGGTCAGATTCTAACCTGCTGGTCTCTGCGGTCAGATACCAATTTCGTGCTGGGGAACGCTCAGATCGTGGACTGGCCGATCGTCTACAGCAACGACGGCTTCTGCAAGCTGGCTGGGTACCATCGAGCCGAGGTGATGCAGAAGAGCAGCACCTGCAGCTTCATGTACGGCGAGCTGACGGACAAGGAGACGGCCGAGAAGGTCCGCCTCACCTTTGAGAACTACGAGACGAACTCTTTTGAGATCCTGATGTACAAGAAAAACCGTGAGTACTTCAGTTTATTTACAGGACTGCATATTTAAAAGCGATCCGTCTGACCTGAATGCCCAAAAACCCAGAAACTCGAGGACCTCGAGACCCAGTTTGAGTCCTAAACCGGGTCACGCCACGCTGACAGCTGGCGGCCTTTCAGCGACAGAAGCAGAAGTTGGTAAAAGAGAGCGATCTGTCGGCTTAATGAATCAGCAGTTTACTGCAGCTTTTCTTTATTTGTCCTTTTTTATGCCTGCAAGCAGAAAACTGCACGGAAAGCAAACCAGTAACCAGCTGCTGCAGATTCACAGCAACATGTTTTTAATAACTGGGACAACAAATGAGAATCAGCCTGTAGTTACTGTGCTCTCATTTAATGAGCGCTGTCCCTGCAAAACATACAATGAAATGAAATGAAAATGGTCGGCGAGCTTAAAAACTGGTAAATGGCTGCACCATGTGAGGTGCTGGCCTGACCGAAGGGAGCTTTCAGGGTTTCACTGTCTTGCCCGAGGACACCTGGACATGTGGACAGGTGTCCAGGTGTTTCCCTGAAAGAGAACCGAAGGGAAAGGCAGCAGATTCTGTTAGTGAACACTGAAAAAAGGCAGAAGGAGAATTCAGAATCAGAAGGAGCTTTATTGCCAAGTAGTGTTTTACACATACGAGGAATTTGCTTTGGTGATGAGGTGCTACAGGTAAACAAACATACAGTCAACATGAATAAATGTAGAAATATATAAATATAGAATAAACAATGCAAGTTATATAAGAATAATAAGAGACAAAATAACAAAAAAAAACCTATTTGCAGAGCAAAGACGTGTTGCAACAGAAGAGAGTATTGTGTACATAAATAAAAACAACGGGGTGGGAGGAGTCAGCTGCAATCTTTCCTGCTCGCCTCAGAGTCCTGGAGGCGTACAGGTCCTAAAGAGAACGAAGGTTGCAGCCAATCACCTTCTCTGCAGAGTGAATGATGCGCTGCAGCCTGCCCTTGTCCCTGGCAGTGGCAGCAGCGTACCAGTTGGTGATGGAGGAGGTGAGGATGGACTCAATGATGGCGGTGTAGAAGTGCACCATCATTGTCTTTGGCAGGCTGAACTTGAAGTTCATCCTCTGCTGGGCCTTCTTGGTGAGGGAGGTGATGTTCAGCTCCCACTTGAGGTCCTGGGAGATGATGGTGCCCAGGAAGCGGAAGGAGTCCACAGTGGTGACTGGGGAGTCACACAGGATGATGGGGGAGGGTGGGGCTGGGCTCTTTCTGAAGTCCACGACCATCTCCACTGTCTTCAGAGCGTTGAGCTCCAGACTGTTCTGGCTGCACCAGGTCACCAGATGGTCGATCTCCCACCTGTAGGCGGACTCATCCCCACCAGAGATGAGCCCAATGAGGGTGGTGTCATCCGCAAACTTCAGGAGCTTGACGGTCTGGTGACTGGAGGTGCAGCTGTTGGTGTACAGGGAGAAGAGAAGGGGGGAAAGAACGCAGCCTTGAGGGGAACTGAAGTCGGAGACATGTTTTCCCAGCTTCACCTGCTGCTTCCTGTCTGTCAGGAAGTCAGTGATCCATCTGCAGGTGGAGTCAGGCACGCTCAGCTGGGAGAGCTTGTCCTGCAGCAGGGACGGGATGATGGTGTTGAAAGCAGAGCTGAAATCCACAAACTGGATCCTGGCGTAGGTTCCTGGGGAGTCCAGGTGCTGGAGGATGTAGTGAAGGGCCACGTTTACCGCATCATCTACAGACCTGTTGGCTCTGTAGGTGAACTGCAGGGGGTCCAGGAGTGGGTCTGTGATGGATTTAAGGTGGGACAACAGAAGGCGTTCAAAGGACTTCATGACCACAGAGGTCAGGGCGACGGGTCTGTGGCCGTTTAGTCCAGTGGTCCTTGTTTCTTGGTTTCTTGGGTACAGGGATGATGGTGGAGGCTTTGGAGCAGGCTGGCACATGGCACGTCTCCAGTGAGGTGTTAAAAATGTCTGTGAACACCGGAGACAGCTGATCAGCACAGTGCTGATGGTGAAACAAGAAATAAGCTACTAAAATTCCCAAGTTCACTGTGTTTCTGTGGGAAATGCCGGTAAATCTATCACGTAAATGTAAATATATATATGTAGCAAATGTCTTGTTGAGTTATTCCTCTCTGTGCCGCAGGGATGCCGGTTTGGTTTTTCGTGAAGATTGCACCAATCAGGAACGAGCAGGACAAGGTCGTCCTTTTTCTCTGCACCTACAGTGACATCACCGCCTTCAAGCAGCCGATTGAGGACGACTCTTCAAAAGGTGGGCGGGACACCAGCAGTTCATGAAACACTGATGCAAATAAACACAACCGGGTGTGTTTTTGTGATTTCATTGCAGTGAACGGATCAGAATGACGCTGAAATAACGACAACATGATGCTGATTTGTTAAACATTTGAGTTCAGGCTTTGTCTTTTAAAATGTTTGTTGGGTTCGATGAGGTCTATGCTCTGCTAACAGCTGCTAGTCCTGCACTTGTTCGGCCATTTACCGATGTTTCGTGTGCACTGAGGTTTAAATCTGGTGACGCTGGCCCTCTGTCTCGTTGGCAGGTTGGGGGAAGTTCGCCCGTCTGACTCGCGCGCTGACCAGCAGTCGAGGAGTTCTCCAGCAGCTCGCTCCAGCTGTCCAAAAAGGAGAGAACGTCCACAAGCACTCGCGGCTGGCAGAGGTAAGAAGGACCAGGGCTGCAACAAACCAGAGTCGATTCTGAAACACAAAATGTCTCTTATTCAGCTATCAGCTTTTAAATTTAGCTTGAGGTTGTTTAAGGCACGTGAGGAGTTACAATAAAATAAATAGTGCATTCAAAAATACGCTGTTGAAATACACAGTAAGGAAGAACTGTGCAACAAGACATTTCAGTCATCTGCAGACAGAGAAACAAACTGACGCTTTATTTTTAGACAAAGAAAGGAAGAACTTAATGTTTCACACTTGCTGAATTTACGCGAGTGGACAAATAACTAACAAGAACCAATTTACAGTAAACAGCGTGTGACAAAGTTTCCCCCTAACTCAACAACTCACTTTTTTTAAGGGAGTCTGGGGTGATTTAAACAGGCTTTTACTCATATAAGTCGAGTTATCGTCACAATATAACAAGCAGACAGTAAACATTAATACAGAATCATTTATGACAAATGGTAACAGAAATAAACTATGATCAGTGGAGCAGAGCTGAGGATGAACTAGAGTTCAAGAGTCTGACAGTTTGGGGAAAAAACTGTCTGGCGGTGCGGCAGCAGAAGCTTCCTGATCTCTTCCCAGCATGCAGCAGGGTGAGCAGGCTGTGGCTGGGTGGGTTCTGTCCTTTAGTGTCCTTTGGGCTCTGCAGGCACCTCGCAGATGACTGATGGTCAGGAGATGGGTACTGATGATCTTCTGGGCAGAGCCCTCCGGTCCCGGGCCGTGCACGTCCCATGTTAGTGATGTTTCCGGTCAGGATGCTTTCTGTTGCTCCTCTGGAGAAGCTGAAGAGAGTGGGACTTTGGCCTTCTTAAGCTTCCTCAAGAAATCCAGTTGTTTGTGAGCTTCCTTCTCCAGCGTGGAGATGTGTGATCTCCTTGGCTTTGCTGACGTTGAGCAGCAGGTTGTTCTGAGCACCACTCTGCAAGATTAACAGTTTCCTCCCGATACGAAGTCTCGTGTTTGAAATCCGGCCGATGATGGCGGTGTCATCTGCAAACTTCGCAACAGAGTTCTCTCCATGTCGGGGATGCAGTCGGGGGTGTACAGCGTGAACAGGAGGGGTCTGAGCACTCAGCCCTGGGGGGCTCCGGTGTTGAGCACTAGAGTGGAGGAGGTGAGTCCGCCAATCCAAACTGACTGGGGTCTGTTTGCTGATCAGCTCCGTGGCGAGATTGTGTTGTCCACGCCTGTCTACACCTGTCCACTCCTGTCCACACCTCTCTATACCTGTCTACTCCTGTCTACACCTGTCCACTCCTGTCCACACCTCTCTATACCTGTCTACTCCTGTCTACGCCTGTCCACGCCTGTCTACTCCTGTCTACACCTGTCCACTCCTGTCCACACCTCTCTATACCTGTCTACGCCTGTCTACTCCTGTCTACGCCTGTCCACGCCTGTCTACTCCTGTCTACGCCTGTCCACTCCTGTCCACACCTCTCTATACCTGTCCACGCCTGTCTACTCCTGTCCACACCTGTCCACACCTGTCCACGCCTGTCTACGCCTGTCTACTCCTGTCTACGCCTGTCTACTCCTGTCTACGCCTGTCCACGCCTGTCTACGCGGTGTTAAAAAGCGAGTATGTCGGGGGCCTAGTCTGGCTCTAGACGGTCCTTTTTTATATTACACATGCCTCCTGATTGGTTGTCTTCTCTCCTTACATAAGACCTTTGGACTGATGCAGATAGTGTTATTAACTCAGTGGAAACTGGCTCCAGGTGGCCTCACCTGCGTCCCGCCGTACATTAGTGCCATATGAAAAGCTTTCCATTTGTTTCAGACTTGAGGACAGACGATGCACTCTCCAGCCTCCAGCAGCTGAGGTTTTATAAACGTCTCTCTGACCAGTGACGCTGTTAAACACAGACAGAACTGATGCAGCTGCCCGAAAAAGAAATGAGACTGAACTCCTTTTAAGTCGGTCTGAAACGAAGCCGCCAGCTGAAGGCACCCCTGACCTCCTCTCTCTTCCTGTTAGGAGAGTGTTCCGATTGGCTGACGGATGGTAGTAGCTCCTCTTGTTTGCTGATGGCCTGCTTTCAGACCAAGCCGGCACCCTGTCATTAAAAATGGAAGCTGGCCCTGTTTCTCTGAAGCTCCCGTGGATCCTCAAAAACATTTAATATTTTATTGATTCCAGGTTCAGAAATATCTGGAGTATAAAGTTGCAGTGAATGACAGTTAGAGGCTCTTTAGTTTCCATAAGGTGGCGTTGAAATTCTGAATACATGGCGGGTTATCATGTCTACGGCTACATATTTAACAGGGATGTGATTTTGTTGGATTAATCTGGAATAAATATAAATATAATGGCTAGTTTCTCTGTCTCTGATTAATGTTATAATATTAAGTTATTGTAAATATTGTTCAGTAACATGAAGTGTGGCGTGGGTTGCGTTGATGCTGCTGCTGCGTCTTGTATCCGTCCATGGTTCTAAAACTACCAAGTACCACATGCCACAAGCTGCAATGCACCAATCACAGCAGAGTTTCCTGGGATGAGTGTTTTTAATCAGTATTTCTGGACCCTTATATTTCTCCTTATTTTCCTTTAACACTAGTGGAGTTGAGGCGGGGTGGTCCGTGCACTCCAGGTTCTCCGGTTCCCCCCACCATTCGTTCTAAAAATACACATTTCAAAATGTCAGTATTTTGTGCATTTTCCTTGATAATCAAGCGAGTAGACATTTCTTCCATTAAATCACAATTGCACTCTGACGTTCAATCGTGCAGCCCTCGTAAGAACAACCCAGTGCCGCTTTGAATGGACCTCTGTGCACTAACTCAGTCCAATACAGTCTTTTCAGACCGGGGGTCCGTCTGCTGGGTCGTTTGGTGGAGCAGCAGCTGGTCCATTAGAGCTGCTTGTGTCTGATTGCTGGCTGTGCAGCTCTGGCTGAGGCTGTCCTGGTGATTTATGCTGAGAAGTGCTACCTTAGATCGTGTCTGACCCTAAGCCATGCACAGAACTGCTAAGTAGCACATATTAGTGGGTAGCACACATCGACAGAACAGGCTGCCTGTGACTTACTAAAGATGTCTGAGGCTGGATGGAGGTCAGCTGTGCTCAAACTCCTCTACTGACAAACTTCAGCACGTCCCCTGTAAATTATAAAAAACAACACATGGTAGATAGTAACGTTATCAGCTGCATGAAGCCCACTAATACATTTCACACAATGTAGTATACTGTTTATACAATGACTGAATCCTTACTTACTTATTTATTTAGATATTCGCTCGCCTATTTTGCAGCAGCTTTTCTAATCAATTGCAATGTTTTGGGGTGTTTTTTGAGATGAAATTAGGGCTGGACAAAAAAACAATAACAATAATTATCGCAATATAATTTTTTTCAATAATAATATAACAAATGTTCAATAAATGTTTGATTTTATTCACTTGATTAATACACTAGTTAGGACTTAATTTTTTTATTAAGATTTTTATTTTGTTGAGGAAAAAGGACTGAAAAGCTTTTACTTAATTTTACTCGTGCATATTTATTGACAGAGATTTTATCATAATTGTTTTGAATGTTCTACCTCAGATTTGTGAATCTGTGTTGTTTGGCATCAAGTGTTGACTATAAAGACGAGTTTAAAACCACAATAACCATCAGGTTTCTTCAACTTTCACTCAGGAGCAAAAATCAGCCCTCAAACGATTTGATATTTTTCATAATAATTATTGATATCGAAAGATATGAAACTTTTTGTCGTAGTAACATTTTTGCCCATATCGTCCAGCCCTAGATGAAATTATGAAAATAAGTGACACGCAATTGCAAGTCGCGCTGAATTCACAGTGATGTGTTGAATTTGCGTTACATGTGCATACTGACCAGCTGATCAACATTCAGCTCAGTCCAGATCAGGGTTTTTCCTGCATAGAGAAATTAGTAAAATTCCCCAAAGAGGTTTTAGCGAGCGCCAAAGGAAAATCGCCAGCGTCAAAATGATCACAATGGAAGGAAAAAAGTGTTTCAGATCCTCTCCGAGTGTGTTTTAATGGCCATTTATCAAACAGCAACAACATAAACACAATGTCTTGACTTCCAGCAGTCGCCTCTCCTCTCATCCACTGTGCTGTGTTTACACATGCTACGTGCACGGTTTAATTACTGACAAGTTAGTACTTTGCATAAACAAATCAGAGGCTGACCACCAGGTAGAGCTTCTTTTTTTTTTTTGCACAATAATTTAGTGACTGAAAATAACCCACAAAAATGAAACAGCTGTTTTCTCCAACTTGAATTAATATTAGGCTACTAATGCTAAGCTATAGCAGCCTGAACTATGATCTTAAATTATAATGAATACACAAACATCAGCACTAATCAAACCTTAGCCACAGTGGTGTAGGCTGACATCAGAGAAGTCTTTATTAGTGAAATCTCAACTAGTGTAACCTATAAATATATTGTTATACTAACATTATACTATTTAATATTTATTAATACACTAATTTAAACATTTAGGCAACTCCTCCATGTACATTATTGTTACATTAGTGCGTGTTAAATTAGCACGTGTTAAATTAGCACGTGTTACATTTGCACATGTTACATTAGCAGAAGTTACATTAGCACGTGTTACATTAGCAGAAGTTAAATTAGCACGTGTTACATTAGCACGTGTTAAATTAGCACGTGTTACATTAGCAGAAGTTAAATTAGTACGTGTTAAATTAGCACGTGTTACATTAGCACGTGTTACATTTGCACGTGTTACATTTGCACATGTTACATTAGTGCGTGTTACATTTGCACGTGTGACATTTGCACATGTTACATTAGTGCGTGTGACATTTGCACGTGTTACATTTGCACATGTTACATTAGTGCGTGTTACATTTGCACATGTTACATTAGTACATGTTACATTAGTGCGTGTTACATTTGCACATGTTACATTAGTGCGTGTTACATTTGCACATGTTACATTAGCAGAAGTTACATTAGCACGTGTTAAATTAGCACGTGTTACATTAGTGCGTGTTACATTTGCACATGTTACATTAGCAGAAGTTACATTAGCACGTGTGACATTTGCACATGTTACATTAGTGCGTGTGACATTTGCACGTGTTACATTTGCACATGTTACATTAGTGCGTGTTACATTTGCACATGTTACATTAGTACATGTTACATTAGTGCGTGTTACATTTGCACATGTTACATTAGTGCGTGTTACATTTGCACATGTTACATTAGCAGAAGTTACATTAGCACGTGTTAAATTAGCACGTGTTAAATTAGCACGTGTTACATTAGTGCGTGTTACATTTGCACATGTTACATTAGTGCGTGTTACATTTGCACATGTTACATTAGCACGTGTTACATTTGCACATGTTACATTAGTGCGTGTTACATTTGCACATGTTACATTAGTGCGTGTTACATTTGCACATGTTACATTAGCAGAAGTTACATTAGCACGTGTTAAATTAGCACGTGTTAAATTAGCACGTGTTACATTAGTGCGTGTTAAATTAGCACGTGTTACATTAGTGCGTGTTACATTTGCACATGTTACATTAGCACGTGTTACATTTGCACATGTTACATTAGCGCGTGTTACATTTGCACATGTTACATTAGTGCGTGTTACATTTGCACATGTTACATTAGTGCGTGTTACATTTGCACATGTTACATTAGTGCGTGTTACATTTGCACATGTTACATTAGCAGAAGTTACATTAGCACGTGTTAAATTAGCACGTGTTAAATTAGCACGTGTTACATTAGTGCGTGTTACATTTGCACATGTTACATTAGTGCGTGTTACATTTGCACATGTTACATTAGTGCGTGTTACATTTGCACATGTTACATTAGTGCGTGTTACATTTGCACATGTTACATTAGCAGAAGTTACATTAGCACGTGTTAAATTAGCACGTGTTACATTAGTGCGTGTTACATTTGCGCGTGTTACATTTGCACATGTTACATTAGTGCGTGTTACATTTGCACGTGTTACATTTGCACGTGTTACATTAGTGCGTGTTACATTAGTGCGTGTTACATTAGCACGTGTTACATTAGCAGAAGTTACATTAGCATGCGTCACATCATTGTGTTACATTTGCACATGTTACATTAGTGCGTGTTACATCATTGTGTTACATTTTCACGTATTACATTAGTGCGTGTTACATTAGTGCGTGTTACATCATTGTGTTACATTTGCACGTGTTACATTAGTGCGTGTTACATTAGTGCGTGTTACATCATTGTGTTACATTTGCACGTGTTACATTAGTGCGTGTTACATTTGCACATGTTACATTAGTGCGTGTTACATTTGCACATGTTACATTAGTGCGTGTTACATTTGCACATGTTACATTAGTGCGTGTTACATTAGTGCGTGTTACATCATTGTGTTACATTTGCACATGTTACATTAGTGCGTGTTACATTAGTGCGTGTTACATCATTGTGTTACATTTGCACGTGTTACATTAGTGCGTGTTACATTAGTGCGTGTTACATTTGCACATGTTACATTAGTGCGTGTTACATTAGTGCGTGTTACATTAGTGCGTGTTACATCATTGTGTTACATTTGCACATGTTACATTAGTGCGTGTTACATTAGTGCGTGTTACATCATTGTGTTACATTTGCACGTGTTACATTAGTGCGTGTTACATCATTGTGTTACATTTGCACGTGTTACATTAGTGCGTGTTACATTTGCACATGTTACATTAGTGCGTGTTACATCATTGTGTTACATTTGCACGTGTTACATTAGTGTGTGTTACATTAGTGTGTTACATTTGCACGTGTTACATTAGTGCGTGTTACATTATTGTGTTACATTTGCACGTGTTACATTTGCACGTGTTACATTATTGTGTTACATTAGTGCGTGTTACATTAGTGCGTGTTACATTAGCGCGTGTTACATTAGCGCGTGTTACATTAGCGCGTGTTACATTAGCGCGTGTTACATTAGCACGTGTCACATCATTGTGTTACATTAGCGCGTGTTACATTAGTGCGTGTTACATTAGCACGTGTTACATTTGCACATGTTACAATAGTGCGTGTTACATTTGCACATGTTACATTAGTGCGTGTTACATTTGCACATGTTACATTAGCGCGTGTTACATTAGCGCGTGTTACATTAGCACGTGTCACATCATTGTGTTACATTAGCGCGTGTTACATTAGTGCGTGTTACATCATTGTGTTACATTAGCGCGTGTTACATTAGTGCGTGTTACATCATTGTGTTACATTAGCGCGTGTTACATTAGCGCGTGTTACATTAGCACGTGTCACATCATTGTGTTACATTAGCGCGTGTTACATTAGCGCGTGTTACATTAGCACGTGTTACATTAGCACGTGTTACATTAGCGCGTGTTACATTAGCACGCGTCACATCATTGTGTTACATTAGCGCGTGTTACATTAGCGCGTGTTACATTAGCACGTGTCACATCATTGTGTTACATTAGCGCGTGTTACATTAGCACGCGTCACATCATTGTGTTACATTAGCGCGTGTTACATTAGCGCGTGTTACATTAGCACGTGTCACATCATTGTGTTACATTAGCGCGTGTTACATTAGCGCGTGTTACATTAGCGCGTGTTACATTAGCACATGTTACATTAGCGCGCGTCACATCATTGTGTTACATTAGTGCGTGTTACTTTGTTCTGATTGGAGAAATTACTTTAGACACACTACGCAGTAATCTTTGGACACAGTTTGCTGTGATAGAAAATTACCTACGTGTGTATTTATGGATTTTGCCGTGTGACATTCTGTCCACTACACTACGAGAACAAGAAAATTATTTGTATGAAGTTAAAATAAATAACTAGGGTACAAAAGTATTATGTCATCAAGGCTTAATTGCAAAAAAAATATCCAGATTACAATAAAATAAAAATCCCCATGGCTGGTTCTTTAACATACACTCCTGTTTGCATCTTTAAACAGATTAATAGGTCCAGATAATAAAAAATAAAATATTTTAACTGTACTCCTCTAAGACCATCGTCCTGCCGGCAGGCTTCATGTTGCTGATAAGTTCTTCAGCTGTAATTAACTTTGACTAATCGTTCCATTAACTGCAGAGACATAATTACTGCTGGCATTAATAAATTAATCCATTATCAGGGCGGTTCACTGGGGTGATGCTGTTTGTACTTTACATCAGGACTCTTGTCACATTAACATGTTTTATTTTTACAGTGGCAAGCGAGTTAATTTACTTTCTTGCGATGAAATGTGGTTCAGACCTTCATGTTCCCCTCAGGATGAACTGTAATCACTCTGGTGATCCTCTGACTTTCCATCTAGCGCCATTATCAGGTCAACATGTTAATGTGTCCAACACTTTATGACCAGATACCTGCAGAACCGATGACATTATCCTATCAATCCTAAATTTACCTTTACTTAAACATGAGAACTACTTTGTCTCCATGAGGATAACAAACCACAGCCTGATGCTTCATTTTGTCTCAGGTTCTCCAGCTGGGTTCAGAAATCTTGCCTCAGTACAAACAGGAAACCCCGAAGACGCCACCACACATCATCCTGCACTACTGCCTCTTCAAGACCACGTGGGACTGGGTCATCCTCATCCTCACCTTCTACACCGCCATCATGGTGCCCTACAACGTCTCCTTCAAGACCAAGCAGAACAACGTCACCTGGCTGGTGGTGGACAGCATCGTGGATGTCATCTTCCTGGTCGACATCGTCCTAAACTTCCACACCACCTTCGTCGGCCCGGCCGGAGAGGTCATCTCGGACCCAAAACTCATCCGCATGAACTACGTCAAGACCTGGTTTGTCATCGACCTGCTGTCCTGCCTGCCTTATGATGTCATCAACGCATTTGAGAACGTCGACGAGGTCAGTAGACTTTTGTTAATCTGTTCATACATACATACATACGCCTTCCCTAAGGTGCAGGTGAATAGGGTAAAAAAATTAACAAACAGATATCACCATGAAACTTTCCAAGTTCATTACTTACATTAAGACATATTTATTTGTATTACAGGTTTTCTGAAATTATATGTTTAAATATGCAAATGAGGCAGTATCTAATGAAATATGTGCTAATTTACATAAATTTCAAGAACTGAAATCTGAACACTGGATTGTCCAGAGATGCTCACAAGTCTCTGAGCTAGAGTCCAAGTCAAGTCTCAAGTCACTCGTGGTTATAATGAATGTTGTATCAGCTGCTGCTTTCAATCCAGGCTGCTTATAAAACTGCTGAGCTGTAAGGAAGGCAGGCTCTCAAACCCAGTGTAACGTTACAACTAAATAAAACCGTAACGTCACATGATCAACAATAAACCTGCAACCTGACGTTAATATTTAAGGCGATGGCATCCAGCGGGACGTAAATGATTACGTTAATTGACCACCACATGTTTGACAAGTAAACAAACTCGTTCATCTTTTCATAACGAAGGACAGTCGGAGTTAACCTCTCGTAGGTCGTAGCTGAAGCAAGAAGCAAGCTAACGTTAGATGGCCAATGCTGAGCTAAACATGTTCACTCACATCAGGTTACTAACCTATTTGCGTTCTTCTTTGTTCGGGTCTTATTGTTTGAAGTTTTAAAGTCAAAGTTTATGATGAACGGCTCAGCAGCTGCCGGTGTTTGTTGTCCTCTCTCACGTGCGGCCGCGCGGAGCTGATACTACGTACTACGTAGGCAGGTTATAGGTAACGCAGGGAGGGAATAACAGCACGCTCATCAGACGCTTCCTAAAAATAAACATTGTTCACGAGTCCCGCAGCTCAAGTCTCAAGTTGAGTCTGAAGTCAGTGTGTACGATAGGGGTGGGAATTGCAGGGTACCTTATGATACGATGCACGGCTCACGAAACGATAATAATACAACAGCAATTCTGCAATAATCTATATATGGCTTGACGATCCTAAGTGATACATCACGATATCTGTCTATTAATACAATACTGTTAGAAAACAGCACAGTTCTGCTCAGGCTGTAAATAAAACTACAGAGCAACTATGAAAATTATTATTAAAACATTTGTTTATAAAAAGGCACATAAAATGCAAAATCACTGAATTTTTTACTGTATTATTGTATTTTCACGATTGCGATGCTAATGTCCGATAGCACGTTGGTGGAGATTCCCATTACATGTTAGCATTGAGCTAACTGTTGAAGCGCTATTTTTTGTTAATGTAATGTATTGATATGATGGGCTGGAATATCGATTCAGTATCATTGAAAAATGCACTATGATATTTTGCCGTATCGATTTATTCATTTACTCAAGTCATTTATTGATTTACTCAAGTCCGAGTCTCAAAGTCCCCATCTCTGGTTAAGTTAAGTTCAAAATTAGTGTTGTATTTTGTTGACATATTAGACTCAAATGTTTTTACAGAGGGGATTTTGGATTTTTAGAAAAAACTAATTTTGACCTGTTGTTGGGATAAATGTTCCATAATTCAGGCTGTGAATGAAATATGATCAAACGCGTCTGCACAAACCTTCAGAAAATAGTCAGGAAGACAACTGGAAAGTTTGGTGTCTGTAAAAGCTGCTGAAGTGGAGAGTTCAGAGCTCAGAGTGTGAGAAAAAGAGATGTATTTCACTGAAAAAAATATTTACAGAGTCAATATCTGCCAATAAATTCTTAACAACAACAATATAGAACATCTCAAACACATTAAACTGATAACTGAGTAACAGCATGTCTTAACACACCTGCGGAAAGCTAAGCCAGGAAGCGTACACCGTGTGACGCATCTAAACCAATCACGTTGTCAGAAATCAACTTAGGCAATCAGATTTCACGCTCACCTTAAATCCGGCTTTAAACTTTCACGATTGGTTGCTAGTAACGAAACTACTAAATGTACTAAAAATATGTTTTCTGTCCACTAGTCTGAGAGAAGACTGTTAACGTGCCCGAGTGTTGACATGTTGTACAGGCAGAAGCTACGTGGGCGAGGTACGGGAGCCCGGATGTCCCAATCTGGGAAGCAAAGTCACTAAAATTGAACGTCAACCCGCGATGAAAGGCTGCATGTTGCCTGTGAGGAGGGAAAATCCTACTCGTTAGTTTGCTTGGTGAAATAGCTGTAATGAAAATCACTAAATCACTCTGTCCTGCGATCTGCAGTCACGTGACCCCCCAGCAGCCGCAGCCCCGTTCGGCTGAGGCGTGAAATGAAAGACGCTGACGGCAGGGTGTGGACGCCGGCGCTCTAATGAAGATGATGGAGAGGACTGTTTACATTCATCCAATCACTTCACGGCATGTAATGACTTCCTTCCTTTCTAACTGCTGACGTGTCAGAAACCTTCAGCAACAAGAATATTTTAAATCCGTCCCCACAGTCAAGGCTGTACAGCTGAGTAGATGGTAGAAAAGATTAATGCAGTTTATCTTGAGCTGCTGTCAGACCGCCGGAGAGCCCCGGAGTCTGTTCCAGACCTGCTTAAAGATGGCCCACATCCTGGATCAGAGCCGGAGACTCTCTGCTATTCAACATCAAGAGATCTCAAATTACAGTCGAGGGTCACTTCACCCAGATCGAGTGTTACTTTCGCCAGATGAAACTAAACCTAATATATTCGCCAACAACCATTTTTTCTCCTGACTAAAAGGAGACGATGACGAGACGGCGACAATGTCCTTAAACGCTGACCGTGACTATATTAACAAGCAATATTGTTGATGGAAAATGACGACACTAAAATGTAATTCACAAAATAAAAACGTTTAATTACCTAAAAACATTCACTTCACGTACCAGTCACACCTCCATTATGGACCACTAACAATCCGACATCCACCGGAGGTTTCCGCCCTTTTTACCTTTTCAAAATGGCGGCACTTACGCCTACACCGCTGGAGAAGAGGCAGCGTGGTTCATGTAGCGGGTCCGCGGCATATCCCTGGCCTCGTGTGCAACAGGAACTTAACGGGAACGTCGTCTTCAACCCCGCAAAGGACTCCAACAGCCGACACCACGGCAACGGAAACCTTTCCCGGGCACACGGGTCAAATCCGGTGGGCACACGGACCGGGTCCCGAAGTAACTCCGACGGAGAGTTTCGTTTTGGCTTCGTCCGGCAGAGATCCTGTTTTGTTAGTTTTGGGGAAGAGTGTTACGGTACCGACACCTCCGGAGATCTTTGACTTGTTGGGAAGATTTTAAGAGCTGAGTCATGTGTCCATGTGGGGGATTGTCCTGAAATAAAAGCACTCATTTAACTTTGTCGGACAAAGGATCCTGCTGGCACCCCAAACATACAGGAAATCCACTGCACTGTGCTTTGAATGCTGGGCGACCGAAGGCGACGCCTGGAGCGCGAGGAAACGTTACTGTGGAGGACGCGAACTCTGGTGATGAACACAACATGCTGGGGAGGAAGAGGCGCTTAGATATTTGGTCCCATTTCAAATACAGTAGCCATGTTTCCATCCAACTGTCACACGACGATTCAGCGTACGTTTGAAATGTCGCAAAAAAGAAATTTGTGAACAAACCAGGTGAGCGTCGTTACGTATAAACAAGACATCGGGGTTCAAACCAGAAAGAAAACCAGCTGCATGAACCTGTGGGCCACTGATCTGAGAGAAACAAGTGGCAAGTTGCTACCAGCCATGTCTCCCGAGCATTATGGGAATATCCGATGTTATGCAGAGTTCTGCACGCACCTCCAGATAATGTTTTTAAACGCTCTAATATCCTCTGTGGGGTTCATCAGCGGTGATAAATAATTCAAAGTATTTTGAGTCGTTAATATTTTATTACACTCAGCAGAAGCAGCGTTCACTGAGATTCAGGTGACAGCAGAAACAGCTGATCAGACGTGAGTTACAAGTTCGCGACGTCAGAACTTACTCGGGAAAAGTGTTTCCATCTCCCGTTTAGCGCATTTACTCTTTTTCCACAAAAACCACCTCAAGCGAGCGGAAAAACTTTTTAGCAGAATTAAGCGCATTAAAAAACATTGATGGAAACGCGCACAAAAAAAAAGTGCCTACGTGAACACCAGGAAATAAAAGCTGAAATCTGAACTCTTGTCTCATCTTTTGATCTTAAACCCAAATGTCTTCAGTGAACAACAAAAACAAAAGGACCTGCCTCACCGTTCAACACTGTTGGAGGGGACTGTATATGATGACCTTAGGTTTAGGCACTAACATCTGTGACGGTTAAGGTTAGGGTCAGTTGTCAACTCCTTAAACACAAACATCGCTAGCTACTAAACACGCAAAATTGACGTGAAATAAAAACGCTTGTCAGGGTGTATTATGACACCGGCATGAGAACAGGCTGGATATAAAAGCCCTCCTTAATAAAAGGTCTCTCTGTAGAGATTGTGTTGACAGACACTTGTAATAACGTACTTGATAGGGCGCCCTGTTTCACTGCCGCCGCCGCCTGCAGCACACTCGCTCAATGCTGGACCAGGTTGGAAAAAACGTGTCTGATTAGTCACACAGACACAAAAAAA
>NW_024040263.1:34139541-34154604 GCF_014851395.1 Micropterus salmoides | reverse complement strand
CCGCTCGCTCAGGCCTTTGGGGGCCTGGTAGAGTTTGAGGAAGTCCCGCACGCTGTTGAGCATCTCGTGGTAGCGATTGGTGTTGGCGTACATCTGCTGGAAGATGGTGGTGACGTTACCGAAGATGGTGGCGTAGAGCAGCGCTGTTAACAGGAAGGAACATTTAGTTGTTTGGGCTTTTTTTTTTTAACTAAAAGACACGACAGATTAAGATATTTAGATATTTTAGGATTAAAAGTCATCCAATTTGACATGCTATTAAAGGCTGAGTTCAGGGTCTCTGTGACTAATTGGGTCACAAAATGTTTTGAATTTGATCCAGCGAGCGTGCTGCAGTCGGCAGAAGTGAACCAGGGCTGCACCATAATCCTTGCACCCAGTCATCCTCTAGAGTACTTGTTTTTGCCACCGACAGGCTCTGCTTGTAATTGTAGTTTCACCTTGCAGAACACAGGAGCTGCTGGGCTACCTCTGTCTCGGTCTATAGTTTAGATCCATGCAGCTAGAAGCTAGAAGCAAATTCTGGTTTTTGTCAAGGGAGTCTGGTGGCTTTGACGAGAGCGACTTAGCGACTGAACTTCAGTATCCATTTTTATGCAGATATACTCTATTTATTTGCCCTTCCAGCTCTGACTGCTTTAGTCTTTTTTTGATGCTTTCCAGTTAACACTTTTAATTGCAGACTTGTTTTAAATGGAGATGAGTACATGGTCTTCTTCACATCCACCAGATTCACTGACTAATTCAAACTTTAAATACTCATATTACTCTTTTCTGAGTCATACAAATACTCTGGGAATCTGGCTTGTCAACGGACTCTCATTCAAGATTCATGTTCAACAAACTCCATGTAGAATTAAAGACTATCTGTATTTTCTAAACTGTTGTTCAGTCAACTTTAATGTCGGCACTTGATTACCGAGGTATTCTGTGGTGCCTCGTCAGAGCGTAACGTATTTTATCAAACCCTGTTTATTAAAATTTTAGTTACGCTTTATTATATTCACCACTTCTCGTTGGATGGATGAAGCTCTGCTGTTGAAGCAGCTAAACTACCTCACATCCATCCCACATATGCAGGAGTCTTGGCGGAACCAGTTTCAGGTCTTTTAAATGGAGTGAACCGCAATCTATAATTTTTTATTCAAATTTTACCGTTACAGATGTAACCAACAAGAACCTCAGAACAATTCCTTCATCCATGCATTAAAAGGCGTGAATGCCGTCACTTTGTGTTGGGGACATATGGGCTCAGATAAAAAAATATTTTTTACAGTCTTTTCAGGGAAATATTAAGGGAAATATAACAGGGGTTCGGAGTTCAGAGTAGATCTTTACAGATTTTACGTCTGATCGGGAAAAATAATGCATAATGGCACAACTAAAGGGCGTAGCGTGGGCTACTAGAGAGTGAACAATCAAACAACGCTAAAACATCCAACATCACGGCCCTTAAATATGAAATAATGTAATGTAAATAACTAAAGGAATTACGTTAACAATATTAGCTAAAGATAATAAATCAACCATATCTGTGCCAGCCAGCTAAAGACTGTCTTACCTAGACTATTCCAGTTTTTACTGTATACCTATGCTGTACCCTAAGACATGGATATATTCGATCATAAGACCATTACCCAAAGGTCTAAATCCCTGAATGACCTCGGCCCTGTAGCCTTAACCGCATTCTGGCTAAGAGCATGGTGAAGATTGTCAGCAAACATCATACCTCATGCATAAAAGAACAATTTAGTTGCAGAACAAATAAGGGGACTGAGGATGCTACCCTTACCATGGTTAACGTGCTCTCCAGTCGTCTCCAGCAGAATATGCACGGATTTTATTTATAGATTTTAACTCATCTTTTAATGCAATGCAGATCCATATTCTGCTGGAACGGCTTTTGGATTTACGTAGGCGTCAACGGGGGTCTTATACATCTGGTCAAGGACTTTTTAACCGACCGCCGACAGAGAGTGTCAGAGGAACATTATCAGATGAAAGTGTCCTAAATGCAGGAGCTCCTCAGGGTTGTGTTCAATCACCATTATTATTCTCTGTGCACACTAATGAGATGAAATTATAAACTATTTATATATGCTTATGACATGCCCTTAGTTAGTCTCTTTTATAAGAACGATGCTGTGTCTGGTTACTTTGCTGAGGTTTTACTTTGCTCAATAAACGCCTCCTCCATTCTGAGTTTGAGCTGCTCCCTTCAGGACGACGATACAGAGTACCTCTGGCAAAGTCGCTTTGGACGAAAGCGTCAGCTAAATGTAACGTACCCTGTGTGTGTGGGGTAAACTGCAGAGATGTACGGCAGCGATGTGATATGATGATGTTTATCTATGTCTGTGTTTGTATGGTGATGTTTTTATAGGTCTGGTGAGACCAAAGAGGATTTCCAGCCTTGGCTGGACAATAAAGTGCTTTTCTATTCTGTTCTATCTTTAGAGTTTAACTGCCGTGTTGTTTCGATGCTGCAAACTTTTTATTGTTAAAGAAACAAGACAGCTGTCTGTAATGTTCACAGGGAGGGAACGGAAAACTGAAACAAGAAGAAACTGAGACAGGAAGTTGTTGAAGTTACTGATCAGCGCTGCACATTTTTTGGTTCATTTCAGTATCAGTATGTTGTTGTTGGAATAATGCACATTTGTTTCTTCTGTATTTAAATTGCCATGCATCTTTTCTTACTGTGCAAAGAAGCAATTTCATTTGTTACTTAATATTTCTTGGCGCAAAATAATTTTCAGGAAACTTTTGTGTGGTTACGGTCCTCAGCGTAAACGATACCTCTGGTTAAGGGTTCAATTGTTGCGACTACTGCAGCTTTCAAGCTGAAATGCTGTCAAAGCTTGATTGAAGGTTTTAATTTCACGCCTCTTCTGCCTCCAGTTTTGACTTTCAGTGAGGCCGTCTGGGTTTCTTCAGTCTGAGCGCTGACAGCGTTGGTCAGATGCGACTCTGTGTCTATTGACAGATTAGCTGTTAGCGTCTCAGTTCATCAATAAAAGCTGCTGCGGTCTGTCTGACTCAGCCCCCCCCAGCCCGTCAGCAGAATGGACCCAGGGTCACCGGATCAATACGGACCCCGTCCACCAGCAACACCCTGACAGCAGCTCAGACCGCCGAGCCGACAGGAAGTGTCATTAATCATTCACACAGGCCTCACTGTGACCTTCAGAAAGGTTACTGTACAGCCTCAACACAGCAGAGGGCGCCGAGCTAACGCTGAAGCAGCAGGTCCGGAACCAGAGCCAGGTCCGGAACCAGAGCCAGGTCCGGAGGTTCACCGCTGAGGAGCTGCACACAAGCTGTTTGTGTTATTTTTAACTTTCTGGACCAAAGAAACTGTTCAGACACTCAGAGCTGCATTATTTCACTCACAGATCGTCCTCACATCTACAAACCACAGCAGACCTTCAGAGCTCAGGGAAGCTCAGAATCCGGATCAGCCTCACTGACGAGCAGGTTTTACATATACAAGGAGCTTGATTTGGTATTTTGGTGCTGAACAATAATCATGAAGCTGATATTTAGCCTCAGTCCCTCCTGACTGAAATGCATCTTCAGCAACGAGAATCAGGTCAAATACTAAAAAACAAACCTTAACAACTATGCCACCATTTTTCTGGACCTGCCCTTCTTTTACACCATTTCACTCTCATTCAGCTCAGAGACAAACGTTTGAAATGATCCGTTCAATATCAGGTTTATCTGGAAAGCTGTCCTGCAGCTCGCACCGCGTCCTCGTTCCCCCGAAACTCTAACAGTGTGTCTTAAAAAATAAAAATACTGTGGTGAAGTTAACTGTGAGCAGCAGAACCAGACTGAGAGATTAAGGACACATTTAATGGGTTTTCAGTTAATTAGCAGATTGAAGGCTCTTCTCTGGTCAACATCTCTGTATCGGACATTCTTTATTCTGAAATTCCAACACGTTTTGAGATACTGGAGTTTGATACGTAATCATCAAGATAAAACACAAGGTTAGATATTTATTTTCGGGGGGGGGGGCGCCGGACTGGTAATCTGTAAACTGTCGGTGCAACGTAAATTTCAAGCTTCAACATCAGCTGCAGAGGCAGACGATGAGCAGGCACAGGGACCTGAAGGAGTAAAGGAGCGCCGTGGCCCCCCCGTCGGGCAGAGGAGGAGAGGCGTGAGACAGGGAGTAAAGTGACAGGGCCGAGGGAGAGAGAGAGCAGGAGGAGGACAGGGAGGTGAAGCGGTGAGCCGGAGCAGCTCGACCTGCTTGTTTACTCCGGGGACGCTGGGACATGTAGGCACCACTTCCTGAAAGCAAATTGTTCAAGATGTTCTGAAAAATATCTTGCACCAAGAAATGTTAATTAACAAATGAAAACGCTTCGGCTGTTACCGATCACCGGGTCTGTTTTATTTATTATCGTAACATTATACAGTATACTGTATATTTATTTAATTAGTCCTAAAAACAATGTTAAGTATTAAAATTAACAGATGATAAAGTATCATGAAACGATTTATTTTACTGCCAGGAAACATGGGCAACAAATTCCACTCAATCTGTCTTAGAGACCTTTGCTGGTTACTGCCAACATCTTATAGCTTTCCTGTGGAATAAACTACAAAAACTGAACAAACAGCATTTTATAAATTTACTACAACTATAAAAACTTCAAGAAAAAAGTCTGTAACCACAATATTTCGGAGATAAAGGAGCACAGGCATCGTGAGTCAATGATAAACTCTGCAGTAGCTGCTTTTTGTTCTGGAAAGCTCAGGCAGGTTCTGTGAGAGAGGAGTTATAAGATAAGGAAAATGAAATGATTTAAATAGAAGTGTAATGTTAATTCCATATTATACTGTTAATATAACTTATAATCAGGCTATTATATTCATTTGGTTTACAGGCTATTGGCCTAATTTTATTTCAGTGGGTTGTTTTTATTTATTTAATCCTTGTGCAAGAAGCACAGTCCACGTCATTTACATGCTGCCACTGACTTTACCAGAGGGGAGAGTAGCAAACACTTTAAATACGGCCAGCAGGTTTTTATTTGATTTTATGAAGGTTGAAGATACGGGAGACTTACGGGGAAACATTTAAACGGGAGGGTTGACGTGAGCGGAGTGGAGAGAGGAGTGGGGTAATGTGAGCCTGCATCCACACTACTGCGGTTTTTTAAACAGTTTGATAACAAATACGATCTTCTCCGTCCACAGCAGCATATCAGCAGCAGCTATTAAAACGAAAACACTATCTAGTGGCCGTTCAGGTAAACAAGAAGCAGATGGTCTACTCCGCAGGTGCAGACGATTTGGCGAAAGCAGAAAGTAATACAGACGAAGAACCACACCGGGCCAACCAAGTGGAACTGGTACTGAAAGTAACACGGGAGTAGCGAGACGGCGGCGGCGGCGGCAGAAAACAGACTGGGAGTCTGTATTACGGAGACATGCAGGCTGACTGTTAACTAGCAGCGTGTTTTTGCTTTGCATGACTGGTAAGAGACAAATGTGAGTATCTGTGTCATCATTTTATAAAGTCCTCTGGTTTTGCCCACCGGGTCAGCAGCATTTCCAAACAAACATCTTTTGGTTCGCCGCTTTGATCTGGACGGGAGACGGAAACGTAGGCTTTTCTGATCGGGGTTTTTAGCGACCACCGATCACACTAGTTAAAGCCATTATCGGACGATTACGATTGGTAACCGATCGATCGGTGCACCTTTACTGCGATGCAATGTCAATAGAAGTCCAAAAAAAGTAACCCTACTGATTACTGCATTATATTCTATTACATTTTTATTTTCTGAATTGTCAGATTCTGAATTTTGTGCTTCCCTTTATAAAAATCAAGACATTTCCACCATAAATTGGTGCAGAAAATGTCTCCAGAAATTAAGCGTTTAATGCTGAAAATGCCTTATTTGTGGATCTGTCCAAAGCATTTGACTCTGTTGATCATGAGCTATTGCTATAATAGATTAAGTAACATTGGAATCGGAAACACAGCAGTCAGTCTGTCTTACAGAACGAACGCAGTGTGTTTCTATAGATGGTCTTACATCTGACTTTTTAGAGATTTCCAAGGGTGTTCCTCAATGTTCGATTTTAGCCCCCGTTTTATTTTCTATATTCATAAATAATATCGGAAAGGACGTGCAAACTGGTAAACTGCAACTTTATGCGGATGACACAGTGATATATTCGGTTTCCCCTCCACTGAACCAGGCCATAAATGACCCTCAGTTAACCTTTCAACACCTTCAAGTCTCACTACACGGCCTCAAGTTAGTGCTATATACTAAGAAAACCAAATTTATGACATTTTCAAGGGCTCGTTCCCAATCTCCAGATAAGATAACTATTAACACACTAAATGGGGACTAAATTGAAAACGTTTCATCATATAAGTATTTAGGTTTTTGGCTGGACGACAAACTTTTCTTCAAAGTTTATGTTGAAAAGATTGTAAAAAGCTGAAACTAAGGCTGGATTTTATTTTAGAAATGAGGTTTGTTTTAACATGACAGCCAGAAAAAATTCACTTGTGCAGGTTACCTTTCCAAGTGTTTTGGAATATGGTGATGTTGTCTACATGCTCACCACCTTTTAGATTCTGTGTACCATAGTGCTCTGCGCTTTTTAACTAACTCTGACTCCCGTACTCATCATTGTATGACACTTGATGAACTGGCAGGCTGGCCGTCACTAAGTCTATCTCCTGTATAAGACCAAGTGGGGTAAACTGCCGGCATGCTTATGTAATCTCCTTGACCATGTGGTACCGGACTTTCGCTGTTCTAGCTGTTTTTCGCCAAAAAACAGCGGCCTTTGTGTCAATAAAGACCGTCCTCGCAGGCCGCCATCTTGGTGAGGTCGGCTGAGCTGCTAAGTTTTGTTTCGGTCATCAGATTGAAGTAGAGAAGAAGAGTTTGCTTTGGCGGAGGCGGTGTTTATCGGCCTCTGCTGGCGACCTGTAGGATGTTCTGTTCTCAAGCTGTGGCCTGTAAAGCGTGTGAGTGCTTTAGGTCACAGGAATATTGACCGTTTTTATCAATATTTTAATGTTTTGGAAGCTTTATGTTATTTGGAACGTGGCTGTATGGAGAGAAATAATGTTTTGAAGATAACTCCCAATAAAAGTGAACATTTAAACAGTAAATATGGACAAAACATTTGCCTGTCATATTTTTGAAAGATTCTATAATAACTGTTGTATATCAGTTTCATTTCATCAGATTTACAGTTACAGGTGTATTAGAAGATATTTAGGTGCATTATAATCTACCTTATGATGGTTTATTGCATTAAAATATAGCTTTTTTTTTCCAGGCAAGGATGAAAATATATATATTTTTCTGTATTTCATCTCCATGTAGTCTGTAATAGTAAAATACATATGTGAATGTACAATGGATTTATATTCCTTAGCTTCTGACCTTTCAAAGGAGACCAGAATTATGCATCTAGGCCTGATGATTGAGGAGATATTACCGATTTATTTTGTTTGGGGTTTTTTTGGCGTTTTTCCTGGAAGTAGGTGCCAGGACCTGATCCACGTGCTTCAGCAGAATTCCAGCAGTTTTCATCTGTGTTCCACCAGGTGGCTCTCTGAGCAGGTTCAAAGGGTTTTTACTGAGCTGGGGGGCAAAAAAAAAACCTTCTCTTACTTTGCTCCCTGGTCTTCGAAAAACTTGTAAAACTTGCTTAATCTAAATGATCTAGTCCCATTAAATGAATTTAAGGCCATGTTAAAATGCCCTGTAACTCAAAGATGTAACTGCCACATGTGACCTGTTCCTTTCCTTTACGTGTGACGCTTGTTTGTTTGTTTTGACTATGCTGTATTTCTTTTTAAATTGTAAGTGATGCGCCGACTTGGCCAGGTCTCCCTCGGAAAAGATATTTCAATCTCAAGGGACTTCCTGGTTAAATAAAGTTTTTACTCACGCAGACCTTTAGGAAATCCGGCCCTAAATGTTTCTGACATGGATTTTATTTATTATAAGACTCTCAGACTGTGCAGACAGTCACAGATGAATCTATGAAAGTTTCACTTTTTGAATTAACTTTTGCAGGATATTCTTATTTCTTGAGAGGCGCGGTGGAGAGAGGAGAGTCGGCACGACCAACGGAGCAACAACAGACACATTTATGGGAAATATGGCAGTTTGAAATAAACTGCAAGTTTCCTTTAATGTTAAATGGGGTTGCACGATATTAACAAAATGTGATATTGTGACATTAATCACAATATTATTTGCGATATTCTTATTGTAAAAACACAAGTCGAAGGCTCCTGTTTCTGCTCTGTTCCCCTTCGAGCCAATCGTCTTCTTTTCTTTCACTCCTCTTCTCGGTTTTCTTTTCGATTCTCTCTCTTCACTCACACGCTGTTGAAGTGTGCACAAGTGCAACCCTAACGTGAGTAAGAAAATAAACCTTATTTATTTGGGACCTGTAAAGTTCAGAGAAGAAGAAGAACACTCCCTGTGGGACGCAGTGTCGGCCCTCAGCAGATTAAACTTTACACGGGAACAAAACATTTATTAACCGTCTGTAAAAACACAAAATAATAATCCGTCTCCTGGTGTCCTCACAGAGGTTTGGTCCCTCTGAGAGCAGAGCTGGAGGATGTTCTGGAAAGAAAGTGGACCGGCTATTTCTGTGCTTCCTCTCAGACTCTGTCCTCGTGTCACAGCGAGCATTACACAACACTCGCTATGCTAATGAGCCGAACCCCCATCCTGGATGCTGGATTTCACAGCAGCTCAGGTGTTAATCCAACACTTGGCTGCTTTCAGTGCTCCTTGTGGATCTAAATAAGAAACCAAAAGGTTTACCCACACTGCACTGCACCCTCAAAGCGGTCTCAGAACAGTGCCTCTACAGGAGCCCCACAGGGACAAACTGTCAGTCAGCAGGATGAATCCACGCTCAAACTGGGCGAGACGTTTCCCTTCACTGGACTCTGTGGCTTCCTCTGCAGCGTTTCACTGCTGCTGAACAGTTTTTAATGAATCCCACACGACGTGTCAACACGAATGAAACCGGGAAAGGCAAAAAGCCTCGTGTCGGAGGTGATGTCTGATGTGAATGTGATCCGGACCAACAGACTGGAGATCCTGACGTGACAGGGGACGACGGCAGCTTCCGACGAAGGAGACGAATTGTCAACATTGACAAGCTCTTCGTCCTTCAGCTCGCCGAGGAAAAGCTTTTACCGGCAGACGTTTCCTCTGCTCTGGAAAGCCTCCACAAACTGTCTGCCGACCCTCGCCGCTAGCAGCTGCCCTTGTCCTGTACAGTCATTGTTAGCAGCGTAGCGTGAAGATGTCTGCATGTGCGCACGTGTCCACAAGCAGTCAACTATTTCAGACACGGACAAAATTCATGTCATGCAAATGCAGAAACTACAAATTGTTAGCAACTGTCTGCCGCTGTACAGACGTCTGGTTGACTGCACACGTGCAGAAAGCGTCCGCAGACGACCAGGGACGGGCAAAAATACATCAAAATGTCTCTAAAAATTAAATACGCTAATTTTCAGGGTATCAAAATAAACTACAAAATATAGCAGCCAAACTTCTGGAGCAACTCGGGGTTAAGTGTCTTGCTCGGGGACACATTGGTGGACGTGTTGCAGTGGGAATTGAACCCAGGTCTCCCACACATGTGTCTTAGCCACTGCTCCATCACCACTCACGCCCACATTGAGGTTGTCAGGAGCGGAGACAGGAAAGGTTAAGGGAGTCAAAGTACAGGTTTATCAAGGCGGTGCGCGATGCTAAACAGCGGAATCGCAGGGTAGCTCACGATACCGATAATATCACGATACAGCAGTTCTGCGATAATCGATACATGCTAGACAATCCTAAAGTGATACATCACGATATCTGTCTAACTATGAATACAAAATTCCCGTATTTATTTGCTGCAAACTGTTAGAAAACAGCAAAATTCTTATTTCACACAGAGCTCAGGAAACATATGTACTTTCAGTATCTGCACAGTGTGTCACTCAGGATGTTCAGCATGTGAAGCAAAATGTGAAGTTTGTTATTAGATTTTCACGATCACGATGCTAATGTCCGTTAGCATGTTAATGGAGATTCCCATTATATGTTAGCATTGAGCTAACCATCAAAGTATTTTGTTATGTATCGATATGGGCTGGATTACTGATACAGTATCATGGAAAAGTGTTTAACGATATATTGCAGTATATATTTTTTGGCACACCCCTACCGCTGAAGGACTCAGAGAATCCCAACGTCCCCCCTAAACCCTGAGCCCTGAACCTTCACAGACTTTACTGACGTCTCTTGTAAAGTGATTGAGTGCAAGAGGCTGAAAATGCTGTAAACAGGAACGGGGCAGCACTTTGACACTTAATCACGTAACCTTGACGACGCTGAAACACGTTTTTACACTTTTTATTTTGTGTTTTTGCCAGATTTTTAGGTCTTGCAGGCTACAGAGGTAAATGTCAATATACATTTGTCAGTAATAATTAATGCACTAACAGCCTCATTAAGCAGAAACTAAAATGAATGTTTGAATAAACCAAGTGTGTAATAAGGTTTGTTCTATGTACCACCTTAAATCTATGTTAAGAAAGATCAGCGTTTGTTTCCATGCTTGTTTGTTTACTGTTCTTCTTCTGTTATGAGGCAGATGTGCCGTGATATTTCTCTCGCTGCCCGGCTTCCACTGGTAACCCCCGTGTTTCCCGTCACAACGTTATGAACTGAGTCTGCAGAAACGTGGACTTACGAAAAGGGCTCAAAATGGCCGCGAGAGAGCCCTCAAGCACGTCCGGGAACGTGCC
This sequence comes from Micropterus salmoides, assembly GCF_014851395.1. Taxonomy (NCBI): domain Eukaryota; kingdom Metazoa; phylum Chordata; class Actinopteri; order Centrarchiformes; family Centrarchidae; genus Micropterus; species Micropterus salmoides. The sequence goes on along the minus strand of NW_024040263.1, from coordinate 34,143,776 downwards.
TCAAAGTCTGTGTGTGGACGCTGGGATTGGGCCTACAACACCAGGTCTCAGCCAACGACTCTGAACCTGAACCCAGGTAGATCACCACAAACCTGAAGCCCCCCCGCTCCATTAAAGACGCTCGCCAGGCCGACGAGCTGTCGCTTTGAGACACAAAACCACCGTGGCTCCATCGAGTCCACCTCAGCAGGGCCCGGGCTTCTCCACAACTGCCCACGTCAGGCTCCATCCACACTTAAAACGACCGTCCTCACCAGCGTTTCAGCTGTGAATCGTTTCTGCTTTGCATGACTGATCATCAGGAAGCCAAACGCGAGCGTCATTGTTTTTAAAGTCCTCCGTTTTAGGTGTTCGGATTCACCATTTTAATGTGGACGGCAAAAGCTCTGCGTTTTAAAACAAAATCATATTAGTGTGGATGTAGCCTCAGAGCCCCCCCGGGTGAACAGGCTGCTCAGGAGGCAGAACCACCAGGAAGCACCCTGAAGCACTGCGCTGATCAGCTGTCTCCGGGGTTCACGGACATCTTTAACACCTCACTGGAGACGTGCCATGTTACTTAGGGGCTACAGACCCGTCGCCCTGACCTCACCGGTAATCAAGTCTTTTGAGCGCCTTGTGTTGTCCCACCTCAGACGTATCGCAGACCCACTCCTGGAACTTCCTGTAGTTTCCTTCTGTCTGCAGCGGCTTTTTTATAATAATTCTCATTTCTTATTCTCAATTTTCCGTTTTCTATTCATGCTTCTTGCCTTACAGTAGACCTGCTCGTTTTATCTCTCACTTGCTTCGTTAATTGTTATGCTGTTATGAGCAGCTGATGTGTGCAGACACGAGTGCAGCCGATCTGACAGTAGGGTTAATATTTCAGAGAGGAACTCCACCACAGTGTCAGGCCTCATCACATCTCTGAGGAAACGACTGCTAACGGAGAGAGGCCGTCCTTCTGTCTGTGCGGAGCAGACAGGCCTTTCTAAATCTGTACAACGCTGACGAGCTTCGGCGGCGAGCGAACTGTCGCTGACCACAGTCAGCTCCCGTTGTGTTGTCACACTCTGCAGTAGGTGTGCTTAAAGCCCCCTCCAGTGTATTTTGACATTTCTATGCTAGTAATTTCCTCGCAATGTTGATTACCCACATAGTTCGCCAAATATTTTTTGACAAAAAGCTACATTTTGTGCTCAAAGTTGCAAAAGTTGCTGAGTTGTTAAAACGGTGTGGCGACGTATGAGTGGTTCCATACTTCATACGTCATGCCTCATTAAAAAACTGTCACGCCGTCACGCCTCGTTAAGTCAGAGCATCAAACCGATAAACATCGTTGTGAGCTAGCTAACCTATTTATCATGTCATTTACTTAGAACTTACAGCAGGTACGTTCATTATGGTATCTGTGGGTGCCGTGTTGGAGGACAGATGACAAACGCTGGAATATCGATACTGAATCGATATTCCAGCCCATCATATCAATACATAATATTAATAAAAATAGCGCTTCAATGGTTAGCTCAATGCTAACATAAATGGGAATCTCCACTAACGTGCTAATGGACATTAGCATCGTTATTGGAAAATACAATCTTAACCTAAACTACACATTTTGCTTCACATCCTGAGTGACACTCTGTGCAGATACTTAAAGTACATGTTTCCTGAGCTCTGTGTGAAATAATAAAGAGCTGCTAACTTCACCGTCTTGATCTGCCACTCTACACAGACCAGCTACAGCAACCCCAAAGGGTCAAAACTCAAACACAAAATTCCCATTGGCGTAAAATCTATCAGTAGGAAGAGAAAGGGCAGCACGACGCTGTGTCACTGAACAGTTATTAATATAATGTGATGTACAGATTAGACGGTGGAACACAGCCATTTGTATTAACAGTAAAAAATTCAGTGAATTTGCATTTTATGTGCCTTTTTATAAACAATGTTTTAATAATAATTTTTCATAGTTGCTCTGTAGTTTTATTTACAGACTGAGCAGAACTGTGCTGTTTTCTAACAGTATTGTATTAATAGACAGATATCGTGATGTATCACTTTAGGACCGTGATATTATCCGTGAGCCGTGTATCGTATCGTGAGGTACCCTGCGATTCCCACTGCTAGTTAGCAAGTCTGGTACGAATGTTTTCAGGAGAGGAGAAGTGTTTGTTATTATTTAAGTCATGTAACTGACGTCACAAATTTACAACTCATCCTGAACAGTGAGTGTGAGCGCTACCAGCAGCTCCTCGCCGCAGCTCCGGCAGCAACTTCGCCAGTTAAATGCTTTTAATGTGAAGCTGCATTGGCAGTAACTTAACGTCGCATTTCATCGCCGCAGATGATTTAATACTGCAATATAGAAATATTGCAATACTTCATCAGTGGCCATTCTGCGGACCAGATATGAAGCTTTGGCCAGTTGATGATAGTACACTCGTGTCATGTTACCGTCATTACCAAATGATGAGTCCTGTTTTAAAACACATAAACATAAACATGTGTCGCTTATGAAATTCATTGTGTGCGGTTTTGCATTGATTGACCTTTCTCTTTAGGTCCCGCCTTCACGCCACCGTTGGTCAGTCATGTAAACGTCCTTCAGACAAACATCGGTCAAACTGCATCTCAGTCCCTCCCCTCAGCACCAAGAGACAGAGCAGCAGATCCACATACAGACGAATTACAATTAAACTTCCGTTTTTGTCTCGGCTGAAATCTGTTTGAGGCAGAAATGCATCACCTGCAAAGCTGGTACCTACGAGTCGGTGTCAGATAAAGGTGATCGAGATGTAGAAGCCCACGTGAGCTTCAAAACACAACACAACATTGCGCTAAAGGAGAGAGTGTGAAAAGCTAAACTATTATTTTATTGTTCCCACAGTGCCACCAAAATATGGCAAAATATCGCTTGTGCAGGTCGATTATAAGACGGCTTCCTGTTCAGTTCACGTTTCAGTTGAACTTTTAATGCTAAAGTGCAACAACGGCTCTGCAGAGTTCCACTGGGAGTTTCACCTGAGCTGAATACGAGTCCGTGTGCGTCACACGGCTGAGTCAACCATCAATAAATTATTGACGGGACGTGAGGCACTCTGCTCTTTTCTCACGTGCAGAGGGATTGTGGGATGTCCCGTCCAATTTGCAGAGAGGCGGAGGACGGGGTCGCCGACGTCTGGAGGTCTAACGGGGGTCGTTCGCTCGTTTATGTCCGTGTGACAGCGACTACATCAGTTTTATCCACGCAGAGAGACCCCAGACGCCTGACTGTGGAAGCAGAGCCGCTTTTGCTTTGGGGTTAAAGCATAAATTCATTTATATCAACAATGGAGTAAATCAAATGGCGTCTGAAAGGCGTTTCTAGTAAGTGTCTCTTATTGTCAGTTTTTATGTTTCATGTTTTCTAGATTAGTTCTCCTGACACGCCTGTTTGACTACTGTTGGGTTTCCAGTAAGCTGGAGCTCCGTTCTCTTCAGCACCTGTTCCTCCTGCCGCCGCTACATAACGCTACGCCTACACGCCCAGGGTCAGGGTTACACTTTTGGATTTATTTACACACATTTATGGAGGTTTTATTTTCTTTTTACATGTTACAGCATTAAACGTTTAAATGTTATTGTAACAGGCTGTAAATTAATTATTGGAAGAAAACTGGTAGTTCTGTGTAAAGTCAGACGTTTGCACACCCCCATATCGCCAAAATAGCGTGATCCTTGTTTCACTGCGAAGCTTAGACTGTGAGATTGACAGTCGAATCAGGCTCCGCCCATCGAAGCATCGAATCTTCGGCTATGCGGGGTCGGCCCTACACATTACACAAAATATTTTCCAAATAAAAATTTATATTGTCCCTGTGAACAACAGCGAGGCCGCAGAGTTTTAGTTCGCTTGTTTAAGAAGCTTTAAAGGACCCTGCTCCCCCACACAGAGATCTTCTCTCATTTTATGGTCCAGCCAACACTTTTCTTCTAAATGTTCCTTTTCTGACCTATAAAAGACTTTTATTTATAGATTTTAAAGGTTTTGTTGCTTCCACATGTTCGTTATTGTTGTGTTTGTCTACATAAACGACCAGAGGAAGCAATCAGAGACTCACATCCGATCATCATCATGGCCACGGCGAAGATCTTCTCTCCGTCTGTGTTTGGCGCGATGTTCCCGAAGCCGATGCTGGTCAGATGGTCATGGTGAAGTACAGCGAGGTGATGTAGACCGAGTCCTTGCTGGGCCCCCCCTCCCAGCGGCC
>NW_024040263.1:34121345-34139041 GCF_014851395.1 Micropterus salmoides | reverse complement strand
CTCTCCCCTCCTCCTCCTCTTCCTCCCCGTCCTCTTCCTCCCCCTCAGGGCATCAGCAGTCTCTTCAGCTCTCTCAAAGTGGTCCGTCTGCTGCGTTTGGGTCGAGTTGCCCGGAAGCTGGACCACTACATCGAGTACGGCGCCGCCGTCCTGGTCTTACTGGTGTGCGTGTTCGGCCTGGCGGCTCATTGGCTGGCCTGCATCTGGTACAGCATCGGAGACTACGAGGTGATCGACGAGGACACCAACAGCGTGAGGATGGACAGCTGGCTGTTCCTGCTGGGGCAGACGGCCGGGAGGCCGTACAGGTTCAACGCCTCGGGCTCGGGCCGCTGGGAGGGGGGGCCCAGCAAGGACTCGGTCTACATCACCTCGCTGTACTTCACCATGACCAGTCTGACCAGCATCGGCTTCGGGAACATCGCGCCAAACACAGACGGAGAGAAGATCTTCGCCGTGGCCATGATGATGATCGGATGTGAGTCTCTGATCTGCTTCCTCTGGTCGTTTTATGTAGACAAACACAACAATAACGAACATGTAGGAAGCAACAAAACCTTTAAAATCTATAAATAAAAGTCTTTTATAGGTCAGAAAAGGAACATTTAGAAGAAAAGTGTTGGCTGGACCATAAAATGAGAGAAGATCTCTGATGTGGGGGGGAGCAGGGTCCTTTAAAGCTTCTTAAACAAGCGAACTAAAACTCTGCGGCCTCGCTGTTGTTCACAGGGACAATATAAATTTTTATTATGGAAAATATTTTGTGTAATGTGTAGGGCCGACCCCGCATAGCCGAAGATTCGATGCTTCGATGGGCGGAGCCTGATTCGACTGTCAATCTCACAGTCTAAGCTTCGCAGTGAAACAAGGATCACGCTATTTTGGCGATATGGGGGTGTGCAACGTCTGACTTTACACAGAACTACCAGTTTTCTTCCAATAAGTTAATTTACAGCCTGTTACAATAAACATTTAAACGTTTAATGCTGTAAATAAACATGTAAAAAGAAAATAAAACCTCCAATAAATGTGTGTAAATAAATCCAAAAGTGTAACCCTGACCCTGGGGCGTGTAGGCGTAGCGTTTATGTAGCGGCGGCAGGAGGAACAGGTGCTGAAGAGACGGAGCTCCAGCTTACTGGAAACCCAACAGTAGTCAAACAGGCGTGTCAGGAGAACTAAATCTAGAAAACATGAAACATAAAAACTGACAATAAGAGACACTTACTAGAAACGCCTTTCAGACGCCATTTGATTTACTCCATTGTTGATATAAATGAATTTATGCTTTAACCCCAAAGCAAAAGCGGCTCTGCTTCCACAGTCAGGCGTCTGGGGTCTCTCTGCGTGGATAAAACTGATGTAGTCGCTGTCACACAGACATAAACGAGCGAACGACCCCCGTTAGACCTCCAGACGTCGGCGACCCCGTCCTCCGCCTCTCTGCAAATTGAACGGGACATCCCACAATCCCTCTGCACGTGAGAAAAGAGCAGAGTGCCTCAGGTCCCGTCAATAATTTATTGATGGTTGACTCAGCCGTGTGACGCACACGGACTCGTATTCAGCTCAGGTGAAACTCCCAGTGGAGACTCTGCAGAGCAGCGTTGTTGCACTTTAGCATTAAAAAGTTCAACTGAAACGTGAACTGAACAGGAAGCCGTCTTATAATCGACCTGCACAAGCGATATTTTGCCATATTTTGGTGGCACTGTGGGAACAATAAAAATAATAGTTTAGCTTTTCACACTCTCTCCTTTAGCAGCAATGTTGTGTTGTGTTTTGAAGCTCACGTGGGCTTCTACATCTCGATCACCTTTATCTGACACCGACTCGTAGGTACCAGCTTTGCAGGTGATGCATTTCTGCCTCAAACAGATTTCAGCCGAGACAAAAACACGGGAAGTTTAATTGTAATTCGTCTGTATGTGGATCTGCTGCTCTGTCTCTTGGTGCTGAGGGGAGGGACTGAGATGCAGTTTGACCAATGTTTGCCTGAAGGGCGTTTACATGACCGACCAATGGTGGCATGCGTGAAGGCGGGACCTAAAGAGAAAGGTCAAATCAATGCAAAACCGCACACAATGAACGGCGACGGTAGAAAGCAGAAGCCGAGTCCTGGACATTTTAAGTGACACATGTTTATGTTTATGTGTTTTAAAATAGGACCCATCATTTGATAATGACGGTAACATGACACGAGTGTACTTAGCCCAGTGATCATCAACTGGCGGCTCGCGGGCCACATCCGGCCCGCCAAAGCTTCATATCTGGTCCGCAGAATGGCCACTGATGAAAGTATTGCAATATTTCTATATTTGCAGTATTAAATCATCTGCGGCGATGAAATGCGACGTTAAGTTACTGCCAATGCGAGCTTCACATTAAAAGCATTTAACTGGCGAAGTTGCTGCCGAAGCTGCGGCGAGGAGCTGCTGGTAGCGCTCACACTCACTGTTCAGGATGAGTTGTAAATTTGTAATGACAAACACTTCTCCTCTCCTGAAAACATTCATACCAGACTTGCTAACTAGCAGTGGGAATCGCAGGGTACCTCACGATACGATACACGGCTCACGGATAATATCACGGTCCTAAAGTGATACATCACGATATCTGTCTATTAATACAAAATGCCCGTGAAAAAGTCCAAACTGTTAGAAAACAGCACAGTTCTGCTCAGTCTGTAAATAAAACTACAGAGCAAAGATGTGAAAAATTATCATTAAAACATTTGTTTATAAAAAGGCACATAAAATGCAAATTCACTGAATTTTTTACTGCTAATACAAATGGATAATCTAGTCTAATCTGTACCTCACATTATATTATTAACTGTTCAGTGACACAGCGTCGTGCTGCCCTTTCTCTTCCTACTGATAGATTTTACGCCAATGGGAATTTTGTGTTTGAGTTTTGACCCTTTGGGGTTGCTGTAGCTGGTCTGTGTAGAGTGGCAGATCAAGACGGTGAAGTTAGCAGCTCTTTATTATTTCACACAGAGCTCAGGAAACATGTACTTTAAGTATCTGCACAGAGTGTCACTCTGATGTGAAGCAAAATGTGTAGTTTAGGTTAAGATTGTATTTTCCAATAACGATGCTAATGTCTGTTAGCACGTTAATGGAGATTCCCATTACATGTTAGCATTGAGCTAACTGTTGAAGCGCTATTTTTTATTAATATTATGTATTGATATGATGGGCTGGAATATCGATTCAGTATCGATATTCCAGCGTTTTGTCATCTGTCCTCCAACACGGCACCCACAGATACCATAATGAACATACCTGCTGTAAGTTCTAAGTAAATGACATGATAAATAGGTTAGCTAGCTCACAGCGAAGTTTATCGGTTTGATGCTCTGACTTAACGAGGCGTGACGGCGTGACAGTTTTTTAATGAGGCATGACATATGAAGTATGGAATCACTCATACGTCGCCACACCGTTTTAACAACTCAGCAACTTTTGCAACTTTGAGCACAAAATGTAGCTTTTTGTCAAAAAATATTTGGCGAACTATGTGGGTAATCAACATTGTGAGGAAATTACTAGCATAGAAATGTCAAAATACACTGGAGGGGGGCTTTAAGCACACCTACTGCAGAGTGTGACAACACAACGGGAGCTGACTGTGGTCAGCGACAGTTCGCTCGCCCGGCGAAGCTCGTCAGCGTTGTACAGATTTAGAAAGGCCTGTCTGCTCCGCACAGACAGAAGGACGGCCTCTCTCCGTTAGCAGTCGTTTCCTCAGAGATGTGATGAGGCCTGACACTGTGGTGGAGTTCCTCTCTGAAATATTAACCCTACTGTCAGATCGGCTGCACTCGTGTCTGCACACATCAGCTGCTCATAACAGCATAACAATTAACGAAGCAAGTGAGAGATAAAACGAGCAGGTCTACTGTAAGGCAAGAAGCATGAATAGAAAACGGAAAATTGAGAATAAGAAATGAGAATTATTATAAAAAAGCCAGCTGCAGACAGAAGGAAACTACAGGAAGTTCCAGGAGTGGGTCTGCGATACGTCTGAGGTGGGACAACACAAGGCGCTCAAAAGACTTGATTACCGGTGAGGTCAGGGCGACGGGTCTGTAGCCCCTAAGTAACATGGCACGTCTCCAGTGAGGTGTTAAAGATGTCCGTGAACCCCGGAGACAGCTGATCAGCGCAGTGCTTCAGGGTGCTTCCTGGTGGTTCTGCCTCCTGAGCAGCCTGTTCACCCGGGGGGGGCTCTGAAGCTACATCCACACTAATATGATTTTGTTTTAAAACGCAGAGCTTTTGCCGTCCACATTAAAATGGTGAATCCGAACACCTAAAACGGAGGACTTTAAAAACAATGACGCTCGCGTTTGGCTTCCTGATGATCAGTCATGCAAAGCAGAAACGATTCACAGCTGAAACGCTGGTGAGGATGGTCGTTTTAAGTGTGGATGGAGCCTGACGTGGGCAGTTGTGGAGAAGCCCGGGTCCCTGCTGAGGTGGACTCGATGGAGCCACGGTGGTTTGTGTCAGGACTGTCCCGTTGTCTCTCAAAGCGACAGCTCGTCGGCCTGGCGAGCGTCTTTAATGGAGCGGGGGGGCTTCAGGTTTGTGGTGATCTACCTGGGTTCAGGTTCAGAGTCGTTGGCTGAGACCTGGTGTTGTAGGCCCAATCCCAGCGTCCACACACAGACTTTGAGGCACGTTCCCGGGACGTGCTTGAGGGCTCTCTCGCGGCCATTTTGAGCCCTTTTCGTAAGTCCATGTTTCTGCAGACTCAGTTCATAACGTTGTGACGGGAAACACGGGGGTTACCAGTGGAAGCCGGGCAGCGAGAGAAATATCACGGCACATCTGCCTCATAACAGAAGAAGAAGAACAGTAAACAAACAAGCATGGAAACAAACGCTGATCTTTCTTAACATAGATTTAAGGTGGTACATAGAACAAACCTTATTACACACTTGGTTTATTCAAACATTCATTTTAGTTTCTGCTTAATGAGGCTGTTAGTGCATTAATTATTACTGACAAATGTATATTGACATTTACCTCTGTAGCCTGCAAGACCTAAAAATCTGGCAAAAACACAAAATAAAAAGTGTAAAAACGTGTTTCAGCGTCGTCAAGGTTACGTGATTAAGTGTCAAAGTGCTGCCCCGTTCCTGTTTACAGCATTTTCAGCCCCTGCAGCCTCTTGCACTCAATCACTTTGCAAGAGACGTCAGTAAAGTCTGTGAGGGTTCAGGGCTCAGGGTTTAGGGGGGACGTTGGGATTCTCTGAGTCCTTCAGCGGTAGGGGTGTGCCAAAAAAATATATACTGCAATATATCGTTAAACACTTTTCCATGATACTGTATCAGTAATCCAGCCCATCATATCGATACATAAAAAATAACACTTTGATGGTTAGCTCAATGCTAACATATAATGGGAATCTCCATTAACATGCTAACGGACATTAGCATCGTGATCGTGAAAATCTAATAACAAACTTCACATTTTGCTTCACATGCTGAACATCCTGAGTGACACACTGTGCAGATACTGAAAGTACATATGTTTCCTGAGCTCTGTGTGAAATAAGAATTTTGCTGTTTTCTAACAGTTTGCAGCAAATAAATACGGGAATTTTGTATTCATAGTTAGACAGATATCGTGATGTATCACTTTAGGATTGTCTAGCGATGTATCGATTATCGCAGAACTGCTGTATCGTGATATTATCGGTATCGTGAGCTACCCTGCGATTGTGTTCGCTGTTTAGCATCGCGCACCGCCTTGATAAACCTGTACTTTGACTCCCTTAACCTTTCCTGTCTCCGCTCCTGACAACCTCAATGTGGGCGTGAGTGGTGATGGAGCAGTGGCTAAGACACATGTGTGGGAGACCTGGGTTCAATTCCCACTGCAACACGTCCACCAATGTGTCCCCGAGCAAGACACTTAACCCCGAGTTGCTCCAGAAGTTTGGCTGCTATATTTTGTAGTTTATTTTGATACCCTGAAAATTAGCGTATTTAATTTTTAGAGACATTTTGATGTATTTTTGCCCGTCCCTGGTCGTCTGCGGACGCTTTCTGCACGTGTGCAGTCAACCAGACGTCTGTACAGCGGCAGACAGTTGCTAACAATTTGTAGTTTCTGCATTTGCATGACATGAATTTTGTCCGTGTCTGAAATAGTTGACTGCTTGTGGACACGTGCGCACATGCAGACATCTTCACGCTACGCTGCTAACAATGACTGTACAGGACAAGGGCAGCTGCTAGCGGCGAGGGTCGGCAGACAGTTTGTGGAGGCTTTCCAGAGCAGAGGAAACGTCTGCCGGTAAAAGCTTTTCCTCGGCGAGCTGAAGGACGAAGAGCTTGTCAATGTTGACAATTCGTCTCCTTCGTCGGAAGCTGCCGTCGTCCCCTGTCACGTCAGGATCTCCAGTCTGTTGGTCCGGATCACATTCACATCAGACATCACCTCCGACACGAGGCTTTTTGCCTTTCCCGGTTTCATTCGTGTTGACACGTCGTGTGGGATTCATTAAAAACTGTTCAGCAGCAGTGAAACGCTGCAGAGGAAGCCACAGAGTCCAGTGAAGGGAAACGTCTCGCCCAGTTTGAGCGTGGATTCATCCTGCTGACTGACAGTTTGTCCCTGTGGGGCTCCTGTAGAGGCACTGTTCTGAGACCGCTTTGAGGGTGCAGTGCAGTGTGGGTAAACCTTTTGGTTTCTTATTTAGATCCACAAGGAGCACTGAAAGCAGCCAAGTGTTGGATTAACACCTGAGCTGCTGTGAAATCCAGCATCCTGGATCCAGGATGGGGGTTCGGCTCATTAGCATAGCGAGTGTTGTGTAATGCTCGCTGTGACACGAGGACAGAGTCTGAGAGGAAGCACAGAAATAGCCGGTCCACTTTCTTTCCAGAACATCCTCCAGCTCTGCTCTCAGAGGGACCAAACCTCTGTGAGGACACCAGGAGACGGATTATTATTTTGTGTTTTTACAGACGGTTAATAAATGTTTTGTTCCCGTGTAAAGTTTAATCTGCTGAGGGCCGACACTGCGTCCCACAGGGAGTGTTCTTCTTCTTCTCTGAACTTTACAGGTCCCAAATAAATAAGGTTTATTTTCTTACTCACGTTAGGGTTGCACTTGTGCACACTTCAACAGCGTGTGAGTGAAGAGAGAGAATCGAAAAGAAAACCGAGAAGAGGAGTGAAAGAAAAGAAGACGATTGGCTCGAAGGGGAACAGAGCAGAAACAGGAGCCTTCGACTTGTGTTTTTACAATAAGAATATCGCAAATAATATTGTGATTAATGTCACAATATCACATTTTGTTAATATCGTGCAACCCCATTTAACATTAAAGGAAACTTGCAGTTTATTTCAAACTGCCATATTTCCCATAAATGTGTCTGTTGTTGCTCCGTTGGTCGTGCCGACTCTCCTCTCTCCACCACGCCTCTCAAGAAATAAGAATATCCTGCAAAAGTTAATTCAAAAAGTGAAACTTTCATAGATTCATCTGTGACTGTCTGCACAGTCTGAGAGTCTTATAATAAATAAATAAATCCATGTCAGAAACATTTAGGGCCGGATTTCCTAAAGGTCTGCGTGAGTAAAAACTTTATTTAACCAGGAAGTCCCTTGAGATTGAAATATCTTTTCCGAGGGAGACCTGGCCAAGTCGGCGCATCACTTACAATTTAAAAAGAAATACAGCATAGTCAAAACAAACAAACAAGCGTCACACGTAAAGGAAAGGAACAGGTCACATGTGGCAGTTACATCTTTGAGTTACAGGGCATTTTAACATGGCCTTAAATTCATTTAATGGGACTAGATCATTTAGATTAAGCAAGTTTTACAAGTTTTTCGAAGACCAGGGAGCAAAGTAAGAGAAGGTTTTTTTTTTGCCCCCAGCTCAGTAAAAACCCTTTGAACCTGCTCAGAGAGCCACCTGGTGGAACACAGATGAAAACTGCTGGAATTCTGCTGAAGCACGTGGATCAGGTCCTGGCACCTACTTCCAGGAAAAACGCCAAAAAAACCCCAAACAAAATAAATCGGTAATATCTCCTCAATCATCAGGCCTAGATGCATAATTCTGGTCTCCTTTGAAAGGTCAGAAGCTAAGGAATATAAATCCATTGTACATTCACATATGTATTTTACTATTACAGACTACATGGAGATGAAATACAGAAAAATATATATATTTTCATCCTTGCCTGAAAAAAAAAGCTATATTTTAATGCAATAAACCATCATAAGGTAGATTATAATGCACCTAAATATCTTCTAATACACCTGTAACTGTAAATCTGATGAAATGAAACTGATATACAACAGTTATTATAGAATCTTTCAAAAATATGACAGGCAAATGTTTTGTCCATATTTACTGTTTAAATGTTCACTTTTATTGGGAGTTATCTTCAAAACATTATTTCTCTCCATACAGCCACGTTCCAAATAACATAAAGCTTCCAAAACATTAAAATATTGATAAAAACGGTCAATATTCCTGTGACCTAAAGCACTCACACGCTTTACAGGCCACAGCTTGAGAACAGAACATCCTACAGGTCGCCAGCAGAGGCCGATAAACACCGCCTCCGCCAAAGCAAACTCTTCTTCTCTACTTCAATCTGATGACCGAAACAAAACTTATCAGCTCAGCCGACCTCACCAAGATGGCGGCCTGCGAGGACGGTCTTTATTGACACAAAGGCCGCTGTTTTTTGGCGAAAAACAGCTAGAACAGCGAAAGTCCGGTACCACATGGTCAAGGAGATTACAGTGGGTACGGAAAGTATTCAGACCCCTTTAAATTTTTCACTCTTTGTTTCATTGCAGCCATTTTCCAAAAATCTAAAAAGTTCATTTTATTTCTCAGTAATGTACACTCAGCACCCCATCTTGACAGAAAAAAACAGAAATGTAGAAATTTTTGCAAATTTCTTAAAAAAGAAAAACTGAAATGTCACATGGTCATAAGTATTCAGACCCTTTGCTCAGTATTTAGTAGAAGCACCCTTTTGATCTAATACAGCCATGAGTCGTTTTGGGAAAGATGCAACAAGTTTTTCACATCTGGATTTGGGTATCCTCTGCCATTCCTCCTTGCAGATCCTCTCCAGTTCTGTCAGGTTGGATGGTGAACGTTGGTGGACAGCCATTTTCAGGTCTCTCCAGAGATGCTCAATTGGGTTTAAGTCAGGGCTCTGGCTGGGCCATTCAAGAACAGCCACGGAGTTGTTGTGAAGCCACTCCTTCGTTATTTTAGCGGTGCGCTTAGGGTCATTGTCTTGTTGGAAGGTAAACCTTCGGCCCAGTCTGAGGTCCAGAGCACTCTGGAAAAGGTTTTCGTCCAGGATATCCCTGTACTTGGCCGCATTCATCTTTCCCTCGATTGCAACCAGTCGTCCTGTCCCTGCAGCTGAAAAACACCCCCACAGCATGATGCTGCCACCACCATGCTTCACTGTTGAGACTGTATTGGACAGGTGATGAGCAGTGCCTGGTTTTCTCCACACATACCGCTTAGAATTAAGGCCAAAAAGTTCTATCTTGGTCTCATCAGACCAGAGGATCTTATTTATCACCATCTTGGAGTCCTTCAGGTGTTTTTTAGCAAACTCCATGCGGGCTTTCATGTGTCTTGCACTGAGGAGAGGCTTCCGTCGGGCCACTCTGCCATAAAGCCCCGACTGGTGGATTGCTGCAGTGATGGTTGACTTACTACAACTTTCTCCCATCTCCCGACTGCATCTCTGGAGCTCAGCCACAGTGACCTTTGGGTTCTTCTTTACCTCTCTCACCGAGGCTCTCCCCCGATAGCTCAGTTTGGCCGGACGGCCAGCTCTAGGAAGGGTTCTGGTCGTCCCAAACGTCTTCCATTTGAGGATTATGGAGGCCACTGTGCTCTTAGGAACCTTAAGTGCAGCAGAAATTTTTTTGTAACCTTGGCCAGATCTGTGCCTTGCCACAATTCAGTCTCTGAGCTCTTCAGGCAGTTCCTTTGACCTCATGATTCTCATTTGCTCTGACATGCACTGTGAGCTGTAAGGTCTTATATAGACAGGTGTGTGGCTTTCCTAATCAAGTCCAATCAGTATAATCAAACACAGCTGGACTCAAATGAAGGTGTAGAACCATCTCAAGGATGATCAGAAGAAATAGACAGCACCTGAGTTAAATATGAGTGTCACGGCAAAGGGTCTGAATACTTATGACCATGTGATATTTCAGTTTTTCTTTTTTAATAAATTTGCAAAAATTTCTACATTTCTGTTTTTTTCTGTCAAGATGGGGTGCTGAGTGTACATTACTGAGAAATAAAATGAACTTTTTTGATTTTTGGAAAATGGCTGCAATGAAACAAAGAGTGAAAAATTTAAAGGGGTCTGAATACTTTCCGTACCCACTGTACATAAGCATGCCGGCAGTTTACCCCACTTGGTCTTATACAGGAGATAGACTTAGTGACGGCCAGCCTGCCAGTTCATCAAGTGTCATACAATGATGAGTACGGGAGTCAGAGTTAGTTAAAAAGCGCAGAGCACTATGGTACACAGAATCTAAAAGGTGGCGAGCATGTAGACAACATCACCATATTCCAAAACACTTGGAAAGGTAACCTGCACAAGTGAATTTTTTCTGGCTGTCATGTTAAAACAAACCTCATTTCTAAAATAAAATCCAGCCTTAGTTTCAGCTTTTTACAATCTTTTCAACATAAACTTTGAAGAAAAGTTTGTCGTCCAGCCAAAAACCTAAATACTTATATGATGAAACGTTTTCAATTTAGTCCCCATTTAGTGTGTTAATAGTTATCTTATCTGGAGATTGGGAACGAGCCCTTGAAAATGTCATAAATTTGGTTTTCTTAGTATATAGCACTAACTTGAGGCCGTGTAGTGAGACTTGAAGGTGTTGAAAGGTTAACTGAGGGTCATTTATGGCCTGGTTCAGTGGAGGGGAAACCGAATATATCACTGTGTCATCCGCATAAAGTTGCAGTTTACCAGTTTGCACGTCCTTTCCGATATTATTTATGAATATAGAAAATAAAACGGGGGCTAAAATCGAACATTGAGGAACACCCTTGGAAATCTCTAAAAAGTCAGATGTAAGACCATCTATAGAAACACATTGCGTTCGTTCTGTAAGACAGACTGACTGCTGTGTTTCCGATTCCAATGTTACTTAATCTATTATAGCAATAGCTCATGATCAACAGAGTCAAATGCTTTGGACAGATCCACAAATAAGGCATTTTCAGCATTAAACGCTTAATTTCTGGAGACATTTTCTGCACCAATTTATGGTGGAAATGTCTTGATTTTTATAAAGGGAAGCACAAAATTCAGAATCTGACAATTCAGAAAATAAAAATGTAATAGAATATAATGCAGTAATCAGTAGGGTTACTTTTTTTGGACTTCTATTGACATTGCATCGCAGTAAAGGTGCACCGATCGATCAGTTACCAATCGTAATCGTCCGATAATGGCTTTAACTAGTGTGATCGGTGGTCGCTAAAAACCCCGATCAGAAAAGCCTACGTTTCCGTCTCCCGTCCAGATCAAAGCGGCGAACCAAAAGATGTTTGTTTGGAAATGCTGCTGACCCGGTGGGCAAAACCAGAGGACTTTATAAAATGATGACACAGATACTCACATTTGTCTCTTACCAGTCATGCAAAGCAAAAACACGCTGCTAGTTAACAGTCAGCCTGCATGTCTCCGTAATACAGACTCCCAGTCTGTTTTCTGCCGCCGCCGCCGTCTCTCGCTACTCCCGTGTTACTTTCAGTACCAGTTCCACTTGGTTGGCCCGGTGTGGTTCTTCGTCTGTATTACTTTCTGCTTTCGCCAAATCGTCTGCACCTGCGGAGTAGACCATCTGCTTCTTGTTTACCTGAACGGCCACTAGATAGTGTTTTCGTTTTAATAGCTGCTGCTGATATGCTGCTGTGGACGGAGAAGATCGTATTTGTTATCAAACTGTTTAAAAAACCGCAGTAGTGTGGATGCAGGCTCACATTACCCCACTCCTCTCTCCACTCCGCTCACGTCAACCCTCCCGTTTAAATGTTTCCCCGTAAGTCTCCCGTATCTTCAACCTTCATAAAATCAAATAAAAACCTGCTGGCCGTATTTAAAGTGTTTGCTACTCTCCCCTCTGGTAAAGTCAGTGGCAGCATGTAAAGACGTGGACTGTGCTTCTTGCACAAGGATTAAATAAATAAAAACAACCCACTGAAATAAAATTAGGCCAATAGCCTGTAAACCAAATGAATATAATAGCCTGATTATAAGTTATATTAACAGTATAATATGGAATTAACATTACACTTCTATTTAAATCATTTCATTTTCCTTATCTTATAACTCCTCTCTCACAGAACCTGCCTGAGCTTTCCAGAACAAAAAGCAGCTACTGCAGAGTTTATCATTGACTCACGATGCCTGTGCTCCTTTATCTCCTAAATATTGTGGTTACAGACTTTTTTCTTGAAGTTTTTATAGTTGTAGTAAATTTAAAAATGCTGTTTGTTCAGTTTTTGTAGTTTATTCCACAGGAAAGCTATAAGATGTTGGCAGTAACCAGCAAAGGTCTCTAAGACAGATTGAGTGGAATTTGTTGCCCATGTTTCCTGGCAATAAAATAAATCGTTTCATGATACTTTATCATCTGTTAATTTTAATACTTAATACATTGTTTTTAGGACTAATTAAATAAATATACAGTATACTGTATAATGTTACATGATAATAAATAAAAACAGACCCGGTGATCGGTAACAGCCGAAGCGTTTTCATTTGTTAATTAACATTTCTTGGTGCAAGATATTTTTCAGAACATCTTGAACAATTTGCTTTCAGGAAGTGGTGCCTACATGTCCCAGCGTCCCCGGAGTAAACAAGCAGGTCGAGCTGCTCCGGCTCACCGCTTCACCTCCGCCCTCCTCCTGCTCTCTCTCTCCCTCGGCCCTGTCACTTTACTCCCTGTCTCACACCTCCTCCTCCTCTGCCCGACGGGGGGGCCACGGCGCTCCTTTACTCCTTCAGGTCCCTGTGCCTGCTCATCGTCTGCCTCTGCAGCTGATGTTGAAGCTTGAAATTTACGTTGCACCGACAGTTTACAGATTACCAGTACGGCGCTTTTTATCTTGATGATTACGTATCAAACTCCAGTATCTCAAAACGTGTTGGAATTTCAGAATAAAGAATGTCCGATACAGAGATGTTGACCAGAGAAGAAGAGCCTTCAATCTGCTAATTAACTGAAAACACCATTAAATGTGTCCTTAATCTCTCAGTCTGGTTCTGCTGCTCACAGTTAACTTCACCACAGTATTTTTATTTTTTAAGACACACTGTTAGAGTTTCGGGGGAACGAGGACGCGGTGCGAGCTGCAGGACAGCTTTCCAGATAAACCTGATATTGAACGGATCATTTCAAACGTTTGTCTCTGAGCTGAATGAGAGTGAAATGGTGTAAAAGAAGGGCAGGTCCAGAAAAATGGTGGCATAGTTGTTAAGGTTTGTTTTTTAGTATTTACCTGATTCTCGTTGCTGAAGATGCATTTCAGTCAGGAGGGACTGAGGCTAAATATCAGCTTCATGATTATTGTTCAGCACCAAAATACCAAATCAAGCTCCTTGTATATGTAAAACCTGCTCGTCAGTGAGGCTGATCCGGATTCTGAGCTTCCCTGAGCTCTGAAGGTCTGCTGTGGTTTGTAGATGTGAGGACGATCTGTGAGTGAAATAATGCAGCTCTGAGTGTCTGAACAGTTTCTTTGGTCCAGAAAGTTAAAAATAACACAAACAGCTTGTGTGCAGCTCCTCAGCGGTGAACCTCCGGACCTGGCTCTGGTTCCGGACCTGGCTCTGGTTCCGGACCTGCTGCTTCAGCGTTAGCTCGGCGCCCTCTGCTGTGTTGAGGCTGTACAGTAACCTTTCTGAAGGTCACAGTGAGGCCTGTGTGAGATGATTAATGACACTTCCTGTCGGCTCGGCGGTCTGAGCTGCTGTCAGGGTGTTGCTGGTGGACGGGGTCCGTATTGATCCGGTGACCCTGGGTCCATTCTGCTGACGGGCTGGGGGGGGGCTGAGTCAGGGACAGACCGCAGCAGCTTTTATTGATGAACTGAGACGCTAACAGCTAATCTGTCAATAGACACAGAGTCGCATCTGACCAACGCTGTCAGCGCGCAGACTGAAGAAACCCAGACGGCCTCACTGAAAGTCAAAACTGGAGGCAGAAGAGGCGTGAAATTAAAACCTTCAATCAAGCTTTGACAGCATTTCAGCTTGAAAGCTGCAGTAGTCGCAACAATTGAACCCTTAACCAGAGGTATCGTTTACGCTGAGGACCGTAACCACACAAAAGTTTCCTGAAAATTATTTTGCGCCAAGAAATATTAACTAACAAATGAAAATGCTTCTTTGCACAGTAAGAAAAGATGCATGGCAATTTAAATACAGAAGAAACAAATGTGCATTATTCCAACAACAACATACTGATACTGAAATGAACCAAAAAATGTGCAGCGCTGATCAGTAACTTCAACAACTTCCTGTCTCAGTTTCTTCTTGTTTCAGTTTTCCGTTCCCTCCCTGTGAACATTACAGACAGCTGTCTTGTTTCTTTAACAATAAAAAAGTTTGCAGCATCGAAACAACACGGCAGTTAAACATCTAAAGATAGAACAGAATAGAAAAGCACTTTATTGTCCAGCCAAGGCTGGAAAATCCTCTTTGGTCTCACCAGACCTATAAAAACATCACCATACAAACACAGACATAGATAAACATCATCATATCACATCGCTGCCGTACATCTCTGCAGTTTACCCCACACACACAGGGTACATTACATTTAGCTGACGCTTTCGTCCAAAGCGACTTTGCCAGAGGTACTCTGTATCGTCGTCCTGAAGGGAGCAGCTCAAACTCAGAATGGAGGAGGCGTTTATTGAGCAAAGTAAAACCTCAGCAAAGTAACCAGACACAGCATCGTTCTTATAAAAGAGACTAACTAAGGGCATGTCATAAGCATATATAAATAGTTTATAATTTCATCTCATTAGTGTGCACAGAGAATAATAATGGTGATTGAACACAACCCTGAGGAGCTCCTGCATTTAGGACACTTTCATCTGATAATGTTCCTCTGACACTCTCTGTCGGCGGTGGTTAAAAAGTCCTTGACCAGATGTATAAGACCCCCGTTGACGCCTACGTAAATCCAAAAGCCGTTCCAGCAGAATATGGATCTGCATTGCATTAAAAGATGAGTTAAAATCTATAAATAAAATCCGTGCATATTCTGCTGGAGACGACTGGAGAGCACGTTAACCATGGTAAGGGTAGCATCCTCAGTCCCCTTATTTGTTCTGCAACTAAATTGTTCTTTTATGCATGAGGTATGATGTTTGCTGACAATCTTCACCATGCTCTTAGCCAGAATGCGGGTTAAGGCTACAGGGCCGAGGTCATTCAGGGATTTAGACCTTTGGGTAATGGTCTTATGATCGAATATATCCATGTCTTAGGGTACAGCATAGGTATACAGTAAAAACTGGAATAGTCTAGGTAAGACAGTCTTTAGCTGGCTGGCACAGATATGGTTGATTTATTATCTTTAGCTAATATTGTTAACGTAATTCCTTTAGTTATTTACATTACATTATTTCATATTTAAGGGCCGTGATGTTGGATGTTTTAGCGTTGTTTGATTGTTCACTCTCTAGTAGCCCACGCTACGCCCTTTAGTTGTGCCATTATGCATTATTTTTCCCGATCAGACGTAAAATCTGTAAAGATCTACTCTGAACTCCGAACCCCTGTTATATTCCCTTAATATTTCCCTGAAAAGACTGTAAAAAAATATTTTTTTATCTGAGCCCATATGTCCCAACACAAAGTGACGGCATTCACGCCTTTTAATGCATGGATGAAGGAATTGTTCTGAGGTTCTTGTTGGTTACATCTGTAACGGTAAAATTTGAATAAAAAATTATAGATTGCGGTTCACTCCATTTAAAAGACCTGAAACTGGTTCCGCCAAGACTCCTGCATATGTGGGGATGGATGTGAGGTAGTTTAGCTGCTTCAACAGCAGAGCTTCATCCATCCAACGAGAAGTGGTGAATATAATAAAGCGTAACTAAAATTTTAATAAACAGGGTTTGATAAAATACGTTACGCTCTGACGAGGCACCACAGAATACCTCGGTAATCAAGTGCCGACATTAAAGTTGACTGAACAACAGTTTAGAAAATACAGATAGTCTTTAATTCTACATGGAGTTTGTTGAACATGAATCTTGAATGAGAGTCCGTTGACAAGCCAGATTCCCAGAGTATTTGTATGACTCAGAAAAGAGTAATATGAGTATTTAAAGTTTGAATTAGTCAGTGAATCTGGTGGATGTGAAGAAGACCATGTACTCATCTCCATTTAAAACAAGTCTGCAATTAAAAAGTGTTAACTGGAAAGCATCAAAAAAAGACTAAAGCAGTCAGAGCTGGAAGGGCAAATAAATAGGAGTATTATCTGCATAAAAATGGATACTGAAGTTCAGTCGCTAAGTCGCTCTCGTCAAAGCCACCAGACTCCCTTGACAAAAACCAGAATTTTGCTTCTAGCTTCTAGCTGCATGGATCTAAACTATAGACCGAGACAGAGGTAGCCCAGCAGCTCCTGTGTTCTGCAAGGTGAAACTACAATTACAAGCAGAGCCTGTCGGTGGCAAAACAAGTACTCTAGAGGATGACTGGGTGCAAGGATTATGGTGCAGCCTGGTTCACTTCTGCCGACTGCAGCACGCTCGCTGGATCAAATTCAAAACATTTTGTGACCCAATTAGTCACAGAGACCCTGAACTCAGCCTTTAATAGCATGTCAAATTGGATGACTTTTAATCCGTAAATATCTAAATATCTTAATCTGTCGTGTCTTTTAGTTAAAAAAAAAAAAAGAAGCCCAAAACAACTAAATGTTCCTTCCTGTTAACAGCGCTGCTCTACGCCACCATCTTCGGTAACGTCACCACCATCTTCCAGCAGATGTACGCCAACACCAACGCTACCACGAGATGCTCAACAGCGTGCGGGACTTCCTCAAACTCTACCAGGTCCCAAAGGCCTGAGCGAGCGGGTGATGGACTACATCGTGCCACCTGGTCCATGTCCAGAGGCATCGACACCGACAAGGTAACAAACACTTCACGAGCGGCGGGTTTAACTGGTGGATTCAGACGACGATCACAGACATGTGGCCTTTTGTAATATTCAAGTACATTTAGAGAGTAAACATGAGATGATGGGATCACTCGGCCGGACTCGTTTAGTGTAGATTGACTGTTGCTGCTTGTGACTCAGTGAGTTTTCCACAACATTATTCACCATTATCCACCGATCTGCCAGAACATTATGACCACCTGCTGGTCTCTTCCTTGGACCATTCTGATAGGCACTGACCCCTGCAGACCGGTTTGGAGATGCTCTGACCGGTTGTCTATTTATCACAGTTTGGTCCTTGTCAAAGTCACTCAGATTCTCACGCTGCCCATTTTTCTGCCTTATTCTGTGGAAACCATATGTTCAGTGTTATTCAATTTCCCTGTCAGTGGTCTTGAAGTTATGGCTGATCGGTGTATGTTATATACAGTTATTATAAAGGTCTGGC
>NW_024040263.1:34089601-34120845 GCF_014851395.1 Micropterus salmoides | reverse complement strand
TTCTCCTTCCTCGGACCACTTCTGACAGGTACTGACTCCTGCGCGCCAGTTTAGCGATGTTCTGATCCAGGCGTCAGCCATCACAGTTTCTCGCTCAAATACTCACGCTGCCCATTTTTCCTGCTTCTAACACATCAACTCTGAGGACATGACGTTCACCTGCTGCACCTGATAGATCCCGCCCCCTGACAGGTGACCAGGTAATCAGTTTCCACTTCACCTGTCTGTGGTCATAATGTTATGGCTGATCGGTGTATTCTCTTTTCAAACAGATTACAATTTGCTATATGTTCAGTCAGTCGTCCGACGTCTGCTTTTAAACTCAGAAACGAGGTCGGACAGTAAAGTTACGACCCGAACTGTCTGTTCAGATCTCAGCAGCTACCTTTGATGAGTCCAATAAGATCATAAAGAATCGGCCCAAGTTGTGATAAACCGTAAGAGATCCTGTAATAAGATGGACGACACGAACAAACCAGGAAAAGAAGCTTGTTCGACAAATATGATGATTTTTTCATGAT
Source organism: Micropterus salmoides (assembly GCF_014851395.1). Classification (NCBI taxonomy): domain Eukaryota; kingdom Metazoa; phylum Chordata; class Actinopteri; order Centrarchiformes; family Centrarchidae; genus Micropterus; species Micropterus salmoides. The sequence goes on along the minus strand of NW_024040263.1, from coordinate 34,120,324 downwards.
CAATGAATCAGGCAGGTAATTGTTTGGTCTGAAAACCAGGAAACACGATCCACATTCAGGGTGGCGACGTAGAGTCTCGGCAAAACAATTTTCCATTGATCATCATGTCAGTAATAATCTGTTACATTTCATTAGTCGATAACTATGACGTCCTTTCATCCAAAACTTAAACATTTACTACATGTACAGGCGGATATGAGAAGCAGAAGCAGCAAATATTAAATTAATAAGCTACAATGGTTGAAATTAATATCCGATGGACTAATTAAACAACGTTTAACAACGATCGTTGCAGCAGCTCAACAAGTGGAAAATATTTTACACCAAATAATCATTAAAGTCTCAGCAGATTTCGCAGATGCGACCTTTGTTGACGTCACCACTTTTTCAATCTGAATCCGGGATTTCAAACGCCTTGCAGCCAAAAATTGACTGACCAATCACAGCCACAGCTCTCGCAGCTTCAGCCTCCCCTCGCCTGATAAAGCCCGGATTAGGAAGCGGGACAGTACCTCAACCACTAACACTCCTCACCGAAGCACCATAGCAAGCGTTTTTTTGTTTTTAGCCGCCTTCAGACGCCAGCTTCACATTCTTTGACCATCAGTCAGCCTTGCAGGAGCGCCGTGCCACGCCGCCGCGGCAGCTGCAGCCTTTGTGTCTTTATAGGAGCTGCGACCTGCTGAGCGCGATGGAAACAGAAGAGAAAAAACCCTCTCGATTGTTTGCACTTTGTGCTGTTCGAGCACACTGAACCCAGCCAGAGAGAGATCTAGCAACACGTAGACGTGGAAGGGCCTTGCTGACGCCATTGTTGTCGCCCGCGGGGCTCGATGTTTAATGTACCGAGGGGAACATTGTTTGTGTAGCTGAACCTGCCCCCCCTCACCCTCCTCCCCCCCTGTAGCCCTCTTCATTGTCCTCATGGTTTGCTCCTGGAGGTTTCAGATCCATCTTGAGGATCTTTAAACCGTCTTCAGCTCCTTGGAAGATGGTTTCGAGGAATGACCTCGACTTTAACCTTTCACGCTTCCTCTTCTTTTGTCCGGTCTTCGTGTCCTGGTCCTTAACTTTCTTTTCCCCCTCGAGAAATCTTCTCGTCTTTCTTTGCAGATCTAATAGAAGCAGTTTCGGCAGCTTACCCTTCAATTTAAAACTCCTCGTTATAAATCACCCCTTCCTGGCGTAGAGGCTGTTTTCTTCCCCCTGTTGTTTGTCTTGTCAGGTTCTAGTTGTTTCCCCCCCTCTACCCAACCCTGCTACCTCCTCCTCCTCAGCAGACATGTTTTCTGTTACTGACCGGTCGCCGGCGTCCTTCAAGTCAGAGGAACCAGGTAACTTTGACATCGTCCTCGTCCGGCCTGCAGCAGCTAGCGAGAGGAGCTCGCTCTTAATATCTGAGTCACCCAACAAACACGCTGGCAGATCACCATCAGAGCAACGTCACGAACGCTCCCATGAAAAGAACCATTCATCCCAAAATGTAGTAATCCGAGGGAGAAATTTATTTTCACACAACACTCGCCAGGAGAGAACTGAGCTGCTACCAAGCCGAGACGGCGCCGACGAACCAAAACACTTGCCTTAAATTCATCAAGACTCCAAGTTCTCACTGCGAGGCTCTGAAATATATCCAGCGTCAAAGTTAGCTGTTAGTTAAAAGTGGAACCTGGAGTCCCGGTCGATGTGATCCACATCCGAGCTCCCCATCACCTCCACCCTCTCACACCTCTCAGCACACCACTTAGCCGCCTCTCTACCTCGGCACAGCCAACACAACAGAAAGCAGTCCTTACCAATTGACCCCACACATTTGTTAGGTTATGCCCCCGCGTCCCTGCAGAGGCACATATATGATCCCTGCTGCAGTTTTAGCGCTCACACTAGAAGGTTCAGCCGGGACGCACAAACAAAATCTGCTAAATAATAGGAGGCCATGAACCGGCCTGGGGGAGGAGGAGTCGGGGGAGGGGGGTGCTTTAGAAAGGAGGGTCCACTCAGCACTTCTGACTGCAAACGGCAACGAGTGATCCCCGGACACACAGCCAATCAGGGAGCAGACTGCACTGACTGGGAAAAGGGGGGAGGAGGAGCGCCTATTTGTTGCTGCTACTATAAGTACTGTAGTTAAGTACAATTTTGGGGTACTGAATATTTATACATCTACTTCACTATACGTCAGAAGAAAACTGAATATAAAGTCATTAAAATGAGCGCCAGCTGCAACATTAAAGTGATGAGCACATGAATGCTTCAATAATAATAATCCAGTAATATAAGATTATTCTGAAATGGAGCATTCTGGATTGTGAGTACTTTTACTTTTGGGACTTTAGAGAATATTTTAAAGCCACTGTAATACTTTGAATGCAGTTTTTATTATTTTACACTGTAGTAATATAAGGTACAAAGTTTTTTATTTATCATTATACAATACTGAGTGTGTAGTCCCGTCATGCTACACACTCAGAACTTAACCGAAAAATAACTGTGTATTAAAATATGGTAAAACAAAATATACAATGTGGTTATTTATACACAAAGGCTATATACTGCACATACACACCCCTTAGTACTTTTACTTAAAGATCTAAAATAACTCTTCAAGACTTGAGACTTGACTTGGACTCTAGGTCAGAGACTTGAGACTTGACTTGGACTCTAGCTCAGAGACTTGAGACTTGACTTGGACTCTGGCTCAGAGACTTGAGACTTGACTTGGATTCTGGCTCAGTGACTTGAGACTTGACTTGGACTCTAGCTCAGTGACTTGACTTGGACTCTAGGTCACAGACTTGAGACTAGACTTGGACTCTAGGTCAGAGACATGACTTGGACTCTAGCTCAGTAACTTTAGTCTTGGACTCTAGCTCAGAGACTTTAGACTTGACTTGGAGTCTAGGTCAGAGACTTTAGACTTGACTTGGAGTGTAGCTCAGTGACTTTAGACTTGACTTGGACTCTAGCTCAGAGACTTGACTTGGACTCTAGCTCAGAGACTTGACTTGGACTCTAGCTCAGAGACTTTAGACTTGACTTGGACTCTAGCTCAGAGACTTGAGACTTGACTTGGACTCTAGCTCAGTGACTTGACTTGGACTCTAGCTCAGAGACTTGAGACTTGGACTCTAGCTCAGAGACTTGAGACTTGGACTCTAGCTCAGTGACTTTAGACTTGACTTGGACTCTGGCTCAGTGACTTTAGACTTGGACTCTAGCTCAGTGACTTTAGAATTGACTTGGACTCTAGCTCAGAGACTTTAGACTTGGACTCTAGCTCAGTGACTTGAGACTTGACTTGGACTCTAGCTCAGAGACTTGAGACTTGACTTGGACTCTAGCTCAGAGACTTTAGAATTGACTTGGACTCTAGCTCAGAGACATGACTTGGACTCTAGCTCAGTGACTTGACTTGGACTCTAGGTCAGAGACTTGACTTGGACTCTAGCTCAGTGACTTTAGACTTGGACTCTAGCTCAGAGACTTGAGACTTGACTTGGACTCTAGCTCAGAGACTTGAGACTTGACTTGGACTCTAGCTCAGTGACTTTAGACTTGGACTCTAGCTCAGTGACTTGAGACTTGACTTGGACTCTAGCTCAGAGACTTGAGACTTGACTTGGACTCTAGCTCAGAGACTTGAGACTTGACTTGGACTCTAGCTCAGTGACTTTAGACTTGGACTCTAGCTCAGTGACTTGAGACTTGACTTGGACTCTAGCTCAGAGACTTGAGACTTGACTTGGACTCTAGCTCAGAGACTTTAGACTTGACTTGGACTCTAGCTCAGAGACTTGAGACTTGACTTGGACTCTAGCTCAGAGACTTGAGACTTGACTTGGACTCTAGCTCAGAGACTTGAGACTTGACTTGGACTCTAGCTCAGTGACTTTAGACTTGGACTCTAGCTCAGTGACTTGAGACTTGACTTGGACTCTAGCTCAGCGACTTGAGACTTGACTTGGACTCTAGCTCAGAGACTTTAGACTTGACTTGGACTCTAGCTCAGAGACTTGAGACTTGACTTGGACTCTAGCTCAGAGACTTGAGACTTGACTTGGACTCTAGCTCAGTGACTTGACTTGGACTCTAGGTCAGAGACTTGACTTGGACTCTAGCTCAGTGACTTCACTTGGACTCTAGCTCAGTGACTTGAGACTTGACTTGGACTCTAGCTCAGTGACTTGAGACTTGACTTGGACTCTGGCTCAGAGACTTGAGACTTGACTTGGACTCTAGCTCAGAGACTTGAGACTTGACTTGGACTCTAGCTCAGAGACTTGAGACTTGACTTGGACTCTAGGTCAGAGACTTGAGACTTGGACTCTGGCTCAGTGACTTTAGAATTGACTTGGACTCTGGCTCAGTGACTTTAGAATGGACTTGGACTCTGGCTCAGAGACTTGAGACTTGGCGTGGACTCTAGCTCAGTGACTTTAGACTTGGACTCTAGCTCAGAGACTTTAGACTTGACTTGGACTCTAGGTCAGAGACTTGACTTGGACTCTAGCTCAGTGACTTCACTTGGACTCTAGCTCAGTGACTTCACTTGGACTCTAGCTCAGTGACTTGAGACTTGACTTGGACTCTAGCTCAGTGACTTGAGACTTGACTTGGACTCTAGGTCAGAGACTTGAGACTTGACTTGGACTCTAGGTCAGAGACTTGAGACTTGGACTCTGGCTCAGTGACTTTAGAATTGACTTGGACTCTGGCTCAGAGACTTGAGACTTGGCGTGGACTCTAGCTCAGAGACTTGAGACTTGACTTGGACTCTAGGTCAGAGACTTGACTGGACTCTAGCTCAGTGACTTGACTTGGACTCTAGCTCAGTGACTTTAGACTTGACTTGGACTCTAGCTCAGAGACTTGAGACTTGACTTGGACTCTAGCTTAGAGACTTGAGCCTTGACTTGGACTCTGGCTCAGAGACTTGAGACTTGACTTGGACACTAGCTCAGAGACTTGACTTGGACTCTAGGTCAGAGACTTGAGACTTGGACTCTAGCTCAGTGACTTGAGACTTGACTTGGACTCTAGCTCAGAGACTTTTGACTTGACTTGGACTCTGGCTCAGAGACTTGAGACTTGACTTGGATTCTGGCTCAGTGACTTGAGACTTGACTTGGACTCTAGCTCAGTGACTTGACTTGGACTCTAGGTCACAGACTTGAGACTAGACTTGGACTCTAGGTCAGAGACATGACTTGGACTCTAGCTCAGTAACTTTAGTCTTGGACTCTAGCTCAGAGACTTTAGACTTGACTTGGAGTCTAGGTCAGAGACTTTAGACTTGACTTGGAGTGTAGCTCAGTGACTTTAGACTTGACTTGGACTCTAGCTCAGAGACTTGAGACTTGACTTGGACTCTAGCTCAGTGACTTTAGACTTGACTTGGACTCTAGCTCAGAGACTTGAGACTTGACTTGGACTCTAGCTCAGTGACTTTAGACTTGACTTGGACTCTGGCTCAGAGACTTGAGACTTGACTTGGACTCTAGCTCAGAGACTTGACTTGGACTCTAGCTCAGAGACTTGAGACTTGACTTGGACTCTAGCTCAGTGACTTTAGACTTGACTTGGACTCTAGCTCAGTGACTTGAGACTTGACTTGGACTCTAGCTCAGAGACTTGACTTGGACTCTAGCTCAGAGACTTGAGACTTGACTTGGACTCTAGCTCAGTGACTTTAGACTTGACTTGGACTCTAGCTCAGTGACTTGAGACTTGACTTGGACTCTAGCTCAGTGACTTGAGACTTGACTTGGACTCTAGCTCAGAGACTTGAGACTTGACTTGGACTCTAGCTCAGTGACTTTAGACTTGACTTGGACTCTAGGTCAGAGACTTGACTTGGACTCTAGCTCAGTGACTTCACTTGGACTCTAGCTCAGTGACTTCACTTGGACTCTAGCTCAGTGACTTGAGACTTGACTTGGACTCTAGCTCAGTGACTTGAGACTTGACTTGGACTCTAGGTCAGAGACTTGAGACTTGACTTGGACTCTAGGTCAGAGACTTGAGACTTGGACTCTGGCTCAGTGACTTTAGAATTGACTTGGACTCTGGCTCAGAGACTTGAGACTTGGCGTGGACTCTAGCTCAGAGACTTGAGACTTGACTTGGACTCTAGGTCAGAGACTTGACTTGGACTCTAGCTCAGTGACTTGACTTGGACTCTAGCTCAGTGACTTTAGACTTGACATGGACTCTAGCTCAGAGACTTGAGACTTGACTTGGACTCTAGCTTAGAGACTTGAGCCTTGACTTGGACTCTGGCTCAGAGACTTGAGACTTGACTTGGACACTAGCTCAGAGACTTGACTTGGACTCTAGGTCAGAGACTTGAGACTTGGACTCTAGCTCAGTGACTTGAGACTTGACTTGGACTCTAGCTCAGAGACTTTTGACTTGACTTGGACTCTGGCTCAGAGACTTGAGACTTGACTTGGATTCTGGCTCAGTGACTTGAGACTTGACTTGGACTCTAGCTCAGTGACTTGACTTGGACTCTAGGTCACAGACTTGAGACTAGACTTGGACTCTAGGTCAGAGACATGACTTGGACTCTAGCTCAGTAACTTTAGTCTTGGACTCTAGCTCAGAGACTTTAGACTTGACTTGGACTCTAGGTCAGAGACTTGAGACTTGGACTCTGGCTCAGTGACTTTAGAATTGACTTGGACTCTGGCTCAGAGACTTGAGACTTGGCGTGGACTCTAGCTCAGAGACTTGAGACTTGACTTGGACTCTAGGTCAGAGACTTGACTTGGACTCTAGCTCAGTGACTTGACTTGGACTCTAGCTCAGTGACTTTAGACTTGACATGGACTCTAGCTCAGAGACTTGAGACTTGACTTGGACTCTAGCTTAGAGACTTGAGCCTTGACTTGGACTCTGGCTCAGAGACTTGAGACTTGACTTGGACACTAGCTCAGAGACTTGACTTGGACTCTAGGTCAGAGACTTGAGACTTGGACTCTAGCTCAGTGACTTGAGACTTGACTTGGACTCTAGCTCAGAGACTTTTGACTTGACTTGGACTCTGGCTCAGAGACTTGAGACTTGACTTGGATTCTGGCTCAGTGACTTGAGACTTGACTTGGACTCTAGCTCAGTGACTTGACTTGGACTCTAGGTCACAGACTTGAGACTAGACTTGGACTCTAGGTCAGAGACATGACTTGGACTCTAGCTCAGTAACTTTAGTCTTGGACTCTAGCTCAGAGACTTTAGACTTGACTTGGAGTCTAGGTCAGAGACTTTAGACTTGACTTGGAGTGTAGCTCAGTGACTTTAGACTTGACTTGGAGTGTAGCTCAGTGACTTTAGACTTGACTTGGAGTCTAGCTCAGTGACTTGAGCCTTGACTTGGACTCTGGCTCAGTGACTTTAGACTTGGACTCTAGCTCAGTGACTTTAGACTTGACTTGGACTCTGGCTCAGAGACTTGAGACTTGACTTGGACTCTAGCTCAGAGACTTGACTTGGACTCTAGCTCAGAGACTTGAGACTTGACTTGGACTCTAGCTCAGTGACTTTAGACTTGACTTGGACTCTAGCTCAGTGACTTGAGACTTGACTTGGACTCTAGCTCAGAGACTTGAGACTTGACTTGGACTCTAGCTCAGTGACTTTAGACTTGACTTGGACTCTAGCTCAGTGACTTGAGACTTGACTTGGACTCTAGCTCAGTGACTTGAGACTTGACTTGGACTCTAGCTCAGAGACTTGAGACTTGACTTGGACTCTAGCTCAGTGACTTGAGACTTGACTTGGACTCTAGCTCAGTGACTTTAGACTTGACTTGGACTCTAGCTCAGTGACTTTAGACTTGACTTGGACTCTAGCTCAGAGACTTGAGACTTGACTTGGACTCTAGCTCAGTGACTTTAGACTTGACTTGGACTCTAGCTCAGAGACTTGAGACTTGACTTGGACTCTAGCTCAGAGACTTGAGACTTGACTTGGACTCTAGCTCAGAGACTTGAGACTTGACTTGGACTCTAGCTCAGAGACTTTAGACTTGACTTGGACTCTAGCTCAGAGACTTGAGACTTGACTTGGACTCTAGCTCAGAGACTTGAGACTTCACTTGGACTCTAGCTCAGTGACTTTAGACTTGACTTGGACTCTAGCTCAGAGACTTGAGACTTGACTTGGACTCTAGCTTAGAGACTTGAGCCTTGACTTGGACTCTGGCTCAGAGACTTGAGACTTGACTTGGACACTAGCTCAGAGACTTGACTTGGACTCTAGGTCAGAGACTTGAGACTTGGACTCTAGCTCAGTGACTTGAGACTTGACTTGGACTCTAGCTCAGAGACTTTTGACTTGACTTGGACTCTGGCTCAGAGACTTGAGACTTGACTTGGATTCTGGCTCAGTGACTTGAGACTTGACTTGGACTCTAGCTCAGTGACTTGACTTGGACTCTAGGTCACAGACTTGAGACTAGACTTGGACTCTAGGTCAGAGACATGACTTGGACTCTAGCTCAGTAACTTTAGTCTTGGACTCTAGCTCAGAGACTTTAGACTTGACTTGGAGTCTAGGTCAGAGACTTTAGACTTGACTTGGAGTGTAGCTCAGTGACTTTAGACTTGACTTGGACTCTAGCTCAGAGACTTGAGACTTGACTTGGACTCTAGCTCAGTGACTTTAGACTTGACTTGGACTCTAGCTCAGAGACTTGAGACTTGACTTGGACTCTAGCTCAGTGACTTTAGACTTGACTTGGACTCTGGCTCAGAGACTTGAGACTTGACTTGGACTCTAGCTCAGAGACTTGACTTGGACTCTAGCTCAGAGACTTGAGACTTGACTTGGACTCTAGGTCAGAGACTTGACTTGGACTCTAGCTCAGTGACTTCACTTGGACTCTAGCTCAGTGACTTCACTTGGACTCTAGCTCAGTGACTTGAGACTTGACTTGGACTCTAGCTCAGTGACTTGAGACTTGACTTGGACTCTAGGTCAGAGACTTGAGACTTGACTTGGACTCTAGGTCAGAGACTTGAGACTTGGACTCTGGCTCAGTGACTTTAGAATTGACTTGGACTCTGGCTCAGAGACTTGAGACTTGGCGTGGACTCTAGCTCAGAGACTTGAGACTTGACTTGGACTCTAGGTCAGAGACTTGACTTGGACTCTAGCTCAGTGACTTGACTTGGACTCTAGCTCAGTGACTTTAGACTTGACTTGGACTCTAGCTCAGAGACTTGAGACTTGACTTGGACTCTAGCTTAGAGACTTGAGCCTTGACTTGGACTCTGGCTCAGAGACTTGAGACTTGACTTGGACACTAGCTCAGAGACTTGACTTGGACTCTAGGTCAGAGACTTGAGACTTGGACTCTAGCTCAGTGACTTGAGACTTGACTTGGACTCTAGCTCAGAGACTTTTGACTTGACTTGGACTCTGGCTCAGAGACTTGAGACTTGACTTGGATTCTGGCTCAGTGACTTTAGACTTGACTTGGACTCTAGCTCAGTGACTTGACTTGGACTCTAGGTCACAGACTTGAGACTAGACTTGGACTTTAGGTCAGAGACATGACTTGGACTCTAGCTCAGTAACTTTAGTCTTGGACTCTAGCTCAGAGACTTTAGACTTGACTTGGAGTCTAGGTCAGAGACTTTAGACTTGACTTGGAGTGTAGCTCAGAGACTTGAGACTTGACTTGGAGTGTAGCTCAGTGACTTTAGACTTGACTTGGACTCTAGCTCAGAGACTTGAGAGCATCTCTGAATAGAAGTGGCCAACACCTGGAAAAACCTAGAAACAGACACCGATGTGTAAACTTTAAAAACACGACAGTAAAAGTTTGTCTTACCGTCTCTCCGCTGTGTGGCTTTGAATTCAGCTCCATGTTGTTGTTAAGGTGCAGTTTCACCTCTACGTCACCTGCAGGCAGCGTGAAGCTGTTTTAAAGGTTCCAGCAACAGTGATTTGTAGCTGAAAATACATCCTGATATCAAGATGAAGGGAAACTTCAGGTTTAGTACGTGTTAAGTAAGGAGGAGGAAGCATTCTCAGCTTCATGTAGTTAAAGTATCAGCAGTAAAAGTACACAAGTATTCTCAGCTTTATGTAGTTAAAGTATCAGCAGTAAAAGTACTGAAGTATTCTCAGCTTCATGTAGTTAAAGTATCAGCAGTAAAAGTACACAAGTATTCTCAGCTTTATGTAGTTAAAGTATCAGCAGTAAAAGTACTGAAGTATTCTCAGCTTCATGTAGTTAAAGTATCAGCAGTAAAAGTACTGAAGTATTCTCAGCTTCATGTAGTTAAAGTATCAGCAGTAAAAGTACTGAAGTATTCTCAGCTTCATGTAGTTAAAGTATCAGCAGTAAAAGTACACAAGTATTCTCAGCTTTATGTAGTTAAAGTATCAGCAGTAAAAGTACTGAAGTATTCTCAGCTTCATGTAGTTAAAGTATCAGCAGTAAAAGTACTGAAGTATTCTCAGCTTCATGTAGTTAAAGTATCAGCAGTAAAAGTACTGAAGTATTCTCAGCTTCATGTAGTTAAAGTATCAGCAGTAAAAGTACTGAAGTATTCTCAGCTTCATGTAGTTTTGTATCAGTAGTAAAAGTACTGAAGTATTCTCAGCTTCATGTAGTTTTGTATCAGTAGTAAAAGTACTGAAGTATTCTCAGCTTCATGTAGTTAAAGTATCAGCAGTAAAAGTACTGAAGTATTCTCAGCTTCATGTAGTTAAAGTATCAGCAGTAAAAGTACTGAAGTATTCTCAGCTTCATGTAGTTAAAGTATCAGCAGTAAAAGTACTGAAGTATTCTCAGCTTCATGTAGTTTTGTATCAGTAGTAAAAGTACACAGGTGCTGAGGAGCAGCTGGCTGTAGTGTCTCTGTCTGCTCAGTAGAGGGCGCTGTGGCTGCAGGAGAGCACAGAGGGGAGGAGGAGGAGGAGGAGCATGTTTGGTCTCAGGCTGAGAGGATCGCCCTGCTGTTTGTTCACTGCTGCAGAGATCAACCTGGAGGAGGAGAGGAGGGGGAGGAGGTCTGGCACTGCAATGCAGAACATCAAATGAGGGAGGGAGGAGAGAGAGGGGGAGGAGAGAGGGGGGGAGGGAGGGAGGAGAGAGAGGGGGGAGGGGGGGGGAGTGAGAAAGGGAGGGGGGAGAGAGGAAAGGAGGGAGGAAGGAGAAAGGGAGGGAGGAAACAGAGAGGAAAGGAGGGAGAAAGGGAGGGAGGAAGGAGAACGGAGGGGGGAGAGAGAGGAAAGGAGGGAGGAAGGAGAAAGGGAGGGAGGAAACAGAGAGGAAAGGAGGGAGAAAGGGAGGGAGGAAGGAGAACGGAGGGGGGAGAGAGAGGAAAGGAGGGAGAGGAAAGGAGGGAGGGAGGAAGGAGAACGGAGGGTGGGGAGAGAGGGAGACAGAGAGGGAGGAAGTGAGAAAGGGAGGGGGGAGAGAGGAAAGGAGGGAGGAAACAGAGAGGAAAGGAGGGAGAAAGGGAGGAGAACAGAGGGTGGAGAGAAAGGAAAGGAGGGAGGGAGCTACAGCTCTGCAGAAAGCTGCAGAGGGGTTCAGCTTCAGGTTCAGGGATTCCCTGCTGGTCTGGAAAAGATCCAGAAGGAGAGTCCAGCTGGGAGCTTCAGAGACGAGCAGGTAAAATTCACTTCAGTCTGAACAGAAACTGATCTGAATATTTATCCTCCCTGTTTTACTATAATTTATTATATAGTTCCTGTTTCTTCATCAGTGCAGACTGACGAGGAACAGGGAGGTGACAGAGGTCATGTTTCAGTGTGAACATGATGTTCCTGCTGATCCTTCAGGTCTCTGACAAACGTGTTGAAGGTCCCTGACACCAAAAACCACAACCTGTCTCCTACCAACAGCAGGACCGTGTATAATGAAGGATAACTGGGCCCGTGTTGGCTTCGATTCGCCCTCCTGCCAATCTTGGCAATCTGCTCCCGAGGTTTACCGACAGAATCTGAAGGTCGCGGACTGGATCGCAGGGTCCCCCCTCTGATAGGACTTGGGTCCCCCCCAAATGATAGTGCTTTTGTCCCAGGGTCCCCCCTCTGATAGGACTTTTGTCCCAGGGTCCCCCATCTGATAGGACTTGGGTCCCAGGGTCCCCCCCTCTGATAGGACTTTTTTCCCAGGGTTCCCAATCTGATAGGACTTTTGTCCCAGGGTCCCCCATCTGATAGGACTTTTGTCCCAGGGTCCCCCCTCTGATAGGACTTGGGTCCCCCCCATCTGCTAGGACTTGGGTCCCCCCCATCTGCTAGGACTTGGGTCCCCCCATCTGATAGGACTTTTGTCCCAGGGTCCCCCATCTGATAGGACTTGGGTCCCCCCCAAATGATAGTGCTTTTGTCCCCCCATCTGATAGGACTTTTGTCCCAGGGTCCCCCATCTGATAGGACTTGGGTCCCCCCCATCTGATAGGACTTTTGTCCCAGGGTCCCCCATCTGATAGGACTTGGGTCCCCCCCATCTGATAGGACTTGGGTCCCCCCCATCTGATAGGACTTGGGTCCCCCCCATCTGATAGTGCTATTGTCCCAGGGTCCCCCCTCTGATAGGACTTGGGTCCCCCCATCTGATAGTGCTTTTGTCCCAGGGTCCCCCCTCTGATAGGACTTGGGTCCCCCCCATCTGATAGTGCTTTTGTCCCAGGGTCCCCCCATCTGCTAGGACTTGGGTCCCCCCCATCTGCTAGGACTTGGGTCCCCCCATCTGATAGTGCTTTTGTCCCAGGGTCCCCCATCTGATAGGACTTGGGTCCCCCCCATCTGATAGGACTTGGGTCCCCCCATCTGATAGGACTTTTGTCCCAGGGTCCCCCCATCTGATAGGACTTGGGTCCCCCCCATCTGATAGGACTTGGGTCCCCCCTCTGATAGGACTTGGGTCCCCCCCATCTGAAACCCATGACCAAAGTAGTGACACATTCGGTCACTGTACTCCCCTTTTTGCTGGGGAACCCCTGGAGGTCCCACTTTGAGAACCATTGCCGGTCAGGACGAAACTGCAAAAACAGAATAACAAACACGGACACAAAAAGTATAAAATCATTTATTGTTACATTTGATGTGATTGCTTTTTTTAATAAATACTCTTTGCATTCCTCAAAATAAGTGAAGAACAGAAAAAAGAATATATATCTGTGGTGACTACAAGCTTTTCCTCCAAAACGGTGCCTACATGATATTGATAAAGACGTCGTACCATTTTAACATCGAGGTGCTCTTCATGCACGGACGGCGGTCGTTAACATACATGTGACCGCCTGCAGAAAGGTAGTAAAGTTTAGAGAGAACGAACCTAAAGTCCTCAGAGATATTTAAGTAGCAAGGCGAAGTCAGCTCGGTTTCAGGCTTTCCTTTAAAACAAATGACACCATGCAGAGACGACAGACGGCCAAAGTGCATCAGTGTGGACGCCGGCGGTGCTCGCGGGACAGCGTGAGTTACACAAAGCACCACAAACAACAACCAGCCTCTCAGAACAAACAGCATACACGGCAATAATTGCATATTATATCGTTATATTATATCACACCTACACAGGACACACGAGATACCAAAGTCAAGACAAACATCTCGGCTTCTTTCTTCTCAGGGGAAGACAGTTTTAAAATGATTAGCAGGAACAAAGCGTTGAATGTGTCACGATGCTCGAGACATTTCAATGCTGAAGTTTATAAATCTTAATTTAAATGATGTGGGGAAAGTTCAGGTTCTGTGAGCGTTCTGTTCAAAAAACTACGGCTCAGTGTGTCAGAGCTTAAATTCTGTTTCTTATTTTCTCATGTTTTGTGTTTATGTGACTTATTGGGACAACACTTTTTGGTCCAGTATTGAGCGAGCGTGCTGCAGTCAGCAGCAGCGAAACAGATCTATAAATGTCTGACAACATTATGGAAAGGATCCCTACAGAGAGAGACCTTATTTTAAAGAGTTAAGATCCTTATTGTTAAACCACAAACAGTCGCTAAAGCCACCATTAATAAAAACAGTAATTTTACCTCTCTGCGGTACCTCTCGCAGTCTCGCTTAATGAGTAGTTGTGTTATTGTGTGACTTTGGTTCTTTTAACTCTTTAAAACACCAAAAGTCACACAATCACACAAACAAACATAAACAACAAGGTTACAAAATAACAATAACTAACCAACCAAGGCAGCTGTAGAGGTAAAATTCTTGTTTTTATCAATGGAGTCTGGTGGCTTAGATAAGAGCGATAGAACGACTGTTTCTGGTTAAACATAAAAAGATCTTACTCTTCAAAAAATACCCACTAGTCACATAGACACAGAAACATGGGGCCCTTCAAAGGGCCAGATAAACTGCAAATGAACACGGACGCCATCCTGCAAACGTGTTCACGTGGTCATAAATTCGTCCACTCACAGACCGTCGCGGTCACAGGACTTGTGTGTTTGGCTCCATGCAGCTTCTCGCATCAGTCTGAGTGCAGAAAATTAAGGAGATTTTAAAGTATTAAAAGTTTTACGTATTTTGGGGGGGGGGGGCGTGTTTTTACCTTGATTGACAGGTGTCTCATGGCGCGGTAGTTGCCATGTCAGGATTTTCAGTCTCCAGACGCCCAAACTCCAGGTTTTACGTTTGTTTAGAAGCCCGTGAGACACCCATAGAAAGGTTCATTCAGACTGTGGTGTCGTACGGGCGCGACCAGGAGGTGAAGCTATGAAGCGCAGAAAGGAAGGAAGTCACAGAAAAGCAGGAAGGAAAACTGTAAAGCTGGAAACTCGTCGTGTTTCAAAGAGAAAACACTGCATATAAAAATGATCGAAATCACAGGAACTCTGAAAGAGGCACAGATGAAGACGCTGAAGCTAAAGCCAACGGAGAAACTGGCGAGGCATGTAGACAAATGAGAAAGGTTTAGCTGAGCCAATCGCAGCTCTCCCGGGAGAGAATCCTGGGAATCTATTGGCCGTCGTGTCCTCAAGCTTAACAGGACATTTTGTCTGCTACATTACGGTCTGCTTAAGCACACAAACCTGTCAGACCAGAACACGAACAGACGGATCAACAATCGCTGCTGTTCAGTGGACAACATCTGTCCGCTGGTGGTAACGCAGGGACCTCGTCGTGTTTGCACTGCAGGTAGTTTGGTTTCTACAAGCGGTCTGTGTTCTCGCTGAGCCTTCAGAGGCACACCCGGCGTCCTCCACAACCAACAGCGGTCATGACTGACAAAGCAGACTCATGAAATCACACCTGAAAGGCAAAAGTGCGAGGAGAGACACGACGTCTCTGCCCGAAGAGGCACCAACATTCGCCTCAAACACAGAAAACACCTGGCGCCAACGACCACGAACACACCGGTGACTCGGCAAGTGTTTGTCTTTCTACACTCTTAAATCAAGTAGAGTGAACAAACAAAGCTTCACCCACAATCTTGAGTTGAGGTCCCTCAGAAAGTGAAGCAAGTTCTCCACACAGCGCGATGACGTACAAAGTCAACGCAGAGGAGAACTGAAGCGAATCTACAGCAGCGAGCCGCCGAGTTCCCGTCCTCAACTTTCGTTACCGTAGCGCTTCATATTTCTACAGAAACCAGACACAACAGGAGGCTGCTTGGAGAAAAGTAAGAAAGGAAGTTGGACTACCTGGTAAACAAGTTAGCTTAGCATAGCCAGAGCTGACAAAGCATGAAATGTTTGACAAATAGGCATCAGGATTTTCGTTATTTCAGCATCCTGATGATCCGTTTATTGCAATTTAATCACAGCAAAATGTTTATTTTGGGTTCATATTGCTGTAGTAACTCGCACGACTGAACACAAATAATCCGAGTACCGAAAGGCAAAAGAAATCGCTTTGCTGTCTTTGTGAACACACCTTTACAGCTCTGGACTGAGACTCCGCCTCTTCCTGCTACCTTTAGCAAAATAAAAGCTCCAGATGAGTCCTTTATCTAGCAGAGGGAAAATAAGAACCAGTACAGCGGGAGACTCACCATGGACAGCTTCGACGTAAAAGACAAGGGTCAGGTGAGTGACGAGGATAGCCGAGCTAGCACTAGAGCTAACAAGCTACTCCACTATCTCTGTTTACTTTCATCTGTAAGCAGCCTTAGCTTAGTTAGCTAGAAACACCTGTGGGTGTCTTCAGCCGTCTGTCACCTGACCCTCGCCTTAAGACTGACTGACGCTGTGCAGAAGCCCGATTTTAGCCACGACCTTAGTCGTATCGGTTGTTCTTTGTCATTCAGTTTGAGGTCGCAGCGTCTGATCCACGTCGTGGCCGGTCGATTGATGCGTACAGCGCGAGCGTAAAAAGTTTTTCAAGAAAAAAAGCAGATGAGTAAACGCGAGTTAACACGAAGTTTAAAGATAAATAAAAAGCGCAGCGTCCGCTCAGCTTTACGCATCGTAGCGGCTCCACAAGAGTCTCCAGCATTGTTTACTGACAGGTCTGGCAGCCCCGCCCACCTCATTTACATACTAGAGACAACAAAAATGCTTCTTAATACCAAGTTGAAAGAGTCACATGAGAGTTTATGTAACTTTGCTCGAGCAATATACCGTGTAATTTAAAATGAACCGTCTTTTAAAAACACCTGAATTAAAGCACAATGACTTCAAACATGTTCCACTTCAGATGCAGGTGTCAGGATTATAACCATCCAACATGTGGGATCTTTCACACGGAATCTGGACGCGTTAAGTCCCCCGAGCTCCGTTCAGAGCTGAAAACTCATCAACATGGAAACATGCATATACTGATTTTTATAAACAACCAGACTAACCGTCAGCTCTGTGCAGGTTTAAAACATCAATTCAGCGCCTCGCTTTTCACCACGCTGCATTAAATCTTTCACAATCACCCTGGATACAAAAAACGCTACCGATCCCGAGCATGAACACAGTGTTTAATCTGCATGAAGGTGGAGAACTTCAGCCGCCTCTTCTGAAACAAGTCCCCAATGCTCAGAGGAAAATAGTGCTAATGTCAGTTAATCTGGTCCGTTAGCTCGTCTCACCGAACCAAACCGTTGATCGTCAGCTGAAAGTCTGGTCCACCTTGACCTTTAACAGCTTCAGCAGTCTCCTTGGCTCCAGCAGACTTGATAAAAACACACCCGTCATCTCTAAGCGTGTAAACCTTCGATGATTGAGGGTGCTGATGCCCAATGAGAGCAGACCCGTTAGTTTCTGGAGGTTCTGAACAGCTAAACAGACCAAACCTCGTGAGACCAGGTCAAAGCCAACACATTTAACCTTTAAGAACTCGATCTCCTTTATCACAGTGCCAAAGTCTTCTTCAAAGTTAAAGCCATGTTATTATTGCAGATATTATTGAAAAGGTCCGAAGGCTCGAAACCCTCCTTTGGACCAAAGGTGCCATCGTGACGGTCAAAACTCTTTCTATAGACGCAAAGGAAAATGCAGCCAGTATCCAGTCTGTAACGTCTCGCTGCAAACGTAACAAAGTGCTTGTCATCTGTGTGATATCATCATCGACTTCACGTCGTAGTCAGAAGATCGGGTCGAGTCCGGTTCCCGCGGACTGACTCCATGTCTGGTTTAGGATAAGCTGTCCTTATCGGAGTCAGGGGAAGGAGGACGCGAGATCTCGAAGTAGGAGCCCGACGACTTCCTGGACTTGAGAAGTCGCAGCATCTCAGCCAGCTGTGCTTCGAGCGCCGCCATGCGACTGTTGAGAGATCTGATGTCTCCTCTTAACTCTTGTTTCAGCTCCAGGAAAGAGGCTTGCATACTCTGCTCCGGTATCGGACAGAAGACCCTTTTCTCCTCAGACTGGACCGGGCTTTGCTCCTGTGGCGTTCTGGCGCCGCCGACTTTGTCCAAACGGAGGTCGCTCTTTGTGATGCCGCTGTCACAGGAGTCAGTTTTCTTGAGGGGCATCTCGTCGTGAGACTTAGTTCTATCGGGCAGCGTCTCCATGGACTCGGCCTTAGAGACGCTGCTCCACGACTCGGCCTTCACGACTGACTCCTTGAATCGTCCCCAGCCTTTAGCTTTGGGAGGCTCTGCAGACTTGCAGCCTATCAGGTTTCCGTTTTGGGTGGCGGGAGCGTGGAGCATGACTCGGCTGGAGGTCCTGGACGACGAGGACGCGGTGGACGTTGAGGAGGTGGCGGCCGGGCTCTCAGTCACCATGTCTATACTGGTGGAGGCGAGGACCTCAGGACGTCTGGGGGGCTCCAAGGGAGGGACCCCTTTCTCCAAGTCAGCGGCACCCTGAACGACCCGCTCGCTGGCGAGCCGTGCCTCCCTCTGCTGCCGGAACCGCTGGAAAAGTCGTCGGACTGGATGATCCGGAGGGAGGTTCAGAGGCGCCTCGTTCTTCCTCTTCAACATCTCCTCCTCTTCACGTTTCACGTCACTGATCTTCCGGAAGACGATCTGTAAACAGACAAGAAACCAGAGAAACGATCAGCTCAAATTCTGGCCACAGATTGTCTTGGGGATGGACTTGTGTGACCATTTAGGCCTTGGACTGAGTATTAAGGAGAGACTCCGCCTCCAAACAGGACTCCCACAGGTACAAACAAATACTAAGTGGCCTGAGAAGGGGATTCTGGATGGATACGTTGATTGAAAACTCAGTAACACCACCTGATGATATTGTCTTTACTGACCTCCAGTGATTTAACTTCTCACCTTCCACCAGGTGCACTCCAGGACACTGTGACATCACTGGTGGGTGTGGTCAGAGGTGAGAGGGCAGTGACACATTGCTACGCAGCCTGCTGTTGAGTTATTAAAGTTTTTTGACAATAAATAAAAAACTTTTCATGGTTTCAGTGTCAGAAAAGAGTATAAGGGCAGGTAAGTTACTTCAGTTAGCTGTAATGTGGCTGTTTAAGCAGAGTTTACTGAAGGTGTTGTGCTCGCTGTCACAGAAGAGAAATAAACCGTTCATGTTACTGCAGCGTCCTCCTGCAGTCTTCACTGCAACATTACCAGTGGAAACACTAAGCTAGCTAGATACATAGGTGTAATTTACACGGGACGCTGGGGACATGTCCTCACCACACTTTGAAATGGCTGATTTTGTTCCCGTTCCTTTGTGAAAGCATTTGTTAAAAATGTTCAGAAAAAACAACTTTGTTAACAACATGTTAACTAATGAAAATGCTTCAAGAAAGGTTTATTTGCACAATAAGAAAACATGAAATGCAATACAGTTTTCCCTCATATAAAAAAGACATTTCCACCTTAAATTGGAGCAGAAACTGTCTCCAGAATGCAGGAAACTACAAGTTTAATGCTCAAAATCTTCTGAGGGAAGGACCCCCAGACCGCCTGAAGATTTACATCAAATATTTAATCTAAATAGTGCTAAAAATCTTCTGGTCTTGATTAATCTAATCTGAGCCCTTATGTCCCCAACACTTTTCAACACAAAGTGACTAGACACCTATAGCGACAGTGCCAGCGAGGGTCAATCAACTTATGTGTAGTTAGTGTTTCCCCTATACGTGTATTGTGACCGCCGCTACTCTTCTCGCCACGTGACAGGTGCTGTTATAACAGGAGCGAGGTGCGAGTGTTTGATTGTCCGAGCGGAGGAAAATATTGTGGCAGTAAATGTCCGGTGTCGGTTACTGTGTGTCTGCTTCTCAGGACCAAGAAACGTCTGTCTGTTGTTTCCCCACCTGCTGGAAAAGTGAAGCCTGTTAAGCTAACACCTCCCCTTCAGACTGTGCAGGAACGCTTCTGCAGCAGGCTGCGTCTTCTGGCTGCTATGAAACATTAGCTCAATTTATAGAAAGTAACTGGAAGCTGTGTTTTATTTCTACCTTCTTGTCCAATGTTGAGAACATCAGGTACAAGCTGGGACTAAACCTGTGCAGCCTGCAGCTCCGTCCTGTTCAGACTGGTTCATCCTGAATTATTTTTCAGTTTCAGGTGAGTCTGAGGTAATGAGGTGACTGTGGAGGAGCTGAGGTCAGTAAAGCAAACTAGTCCTTTAAAGCTCATGAGGAGATGTTTCTGTTTGGATTTTGATGTGCAAATAAAACGCACCTCAGAATAGAGGAGGTTTCTCATGTTGCCTAGTTTTATAGATTAATGTCTACTAGGGCTGTAAGGGTACATGTATTCGTACCGGACTGTCTCAGTACAGGAGTTTCAGAACGGTGCACTGATTGCAGTCTTTAACGTCATTTATTAGGCTTGTTTTGTGTGGAACATACGTAAATTCCGAGTTTCCACACAGACATATTAAGTTTTATAAGTTTTAGCGCCGCCTCTCGCTACTAGTGACTTGAACATCACGGCCAGTGCAGAGAAGCCAGAGCTTTAGGACCCTCCCTTATTGTTAAGGTCTGTTTGGGAACACTTTGGTTTCCAGTGAAATACAACAACGGACAAGTCGATAAGACGACAGCAGCGGGCCGACATTTCTCAGTAGTGATCGGGTTTGTTTCTGGCAACACATCAAACTTGCAAACTCACTAATGGTGTCGCACGAAGGAGAACTAATAAAGCGTGACTTCAAAACTGAGGTACATACTAGAGACCTGCGTGGGACTGTTTTCTTGATCCCGCTGATATTGTGACCATTACCGCCTGTTACGTCCCGTAGGGTCCTTTGTCGGGGTTAGTGTTGGGGTCCCTGTGTTCTCTCTTTTGCGCTCTCTCTCCAGGTATGTGCCAGTGCAGCGGCGTCATTCTCACAGCTGCAGCTGGTTGTTGCTAATCAGCTGCAGGTATAAGGAGCCCCCCAGGTTGTGTGCAGAGGAGTGTCGGATCGTATCGCCGTGCTGTGCTGTACGAAGCAAGGGTAGACCTGCTCCTGCAGTGGCGGCCGCTGTGTCTCCAGTGGAGATTTCCAACATTGTGACATGCAAAGTAAAAAAATTACACAAATGTTTGGACTATGCTCAACGCCCCATGTGACGGAAACCAGCGAGGCTGTGCAGCGAGTAAACCTCACTCCCGACACCTAAGGAGACGTCCTGGCGACAGACGTCAGCGGCCATGGGGTTTAGCTCCCCTCGTCAGCGTGTTCGCCGGTTCGAGTCAGGCCCGTGAAGTATGTGCTCGTGATAATCTTCTTTTTAACTTCGTTTGTTGACTCCATCTTATCAGCAGCTCTCTAGTACATACCGAACCGGGATTTTTGTGTACCGTTACACCTCTAATGTCTAAAGAGAAAATGTCAGAAGCTGTAAAATAAAGACCCAAAAGACAAACATGAAGAGTCGTCTCTATAATGATTCTGAGGTCATACTAACAGGGTTTCAGGGGGTCCAAAACATGCTGTGCCATCACTGTAAAATCACTGTGGAGCATCAGAACCAACAAAATTACTTTCTCCAGATCTAAAGGTTGTCGTTCCTCCAGCAGACGGATCTTTGGCTGTTAGTTTATTCATTATCTGCTCGAGCTTTTCCAACTCGAAAATAACGGCCCAATGTGATTACATATTTTTCATTGAAAAAAAACAAACATACTGCGCACTACACACACGAAAAGAATTCGCTTCAGTCCATCCCAGGGGAAACACTGGTGGTGATGAGTTTCTAGTTAAGCAAGTCTATTTCAGCAACCTGCCAGTGGCGACTAACTTCATTTATTTTAAATATTTATTAGATCTAAACCTTGCGAGTGCTAATTTACATCCTATGTGAGAGCTAACGTTAGCAGCGACTGACTCGCCGGCATCCGGCCACTCTGCTTGTGTTTTAGCCTGAAAGGACGTACGATGAGTCAACACTGCAAGCAGGGAGGAGAAAAAAACGTGTCCCTATGTTTATTTAGCACTTTTATCCAAAGCTTTTATCGCTCAGTCATGCACACACGGAGCTACCATGCAGGGTGCTGGCAGCCATCGGGACGGGAGATGTTTTATGTATAAACACATACAGTTGACATAGCAGAAACCTCCACTGAGCCCTGATGTGAACGGGCAGGAGAGCGAAATGCTTCATGTTTCCTGTGATGCGAATCTGAACCAGCCGGAGTTTCAGGCCATCAATTAAAACTGCATGACAACAGTGTCGAATGGAGCACTCGCATCTGAAAGTAATGGATTGAACATCTACTGAAACAAGTCATTTATTATTAAAGAAGCATCTCTGTGCTGTACAGCTCTGAGACCTGATTGGAAAAAAGAGAGAAATTAAGAAGAACCCACAGAAACTACAAAGTAAAACACTTTTACTGCACACAATTTTATACAATAAGTCTGTTTCGATGCATAAAGTGCAACTGAACTCAACAAAAGCAACAAAATACTACATCATCATTAAAAATAACTTTCTAAACTCTCCTTTGTGGTGAGTTCAAGGACTACGCTGGAGAATTAGGGTCACTGTTACAGGGGAAAAATTAGGATTTTAAAAAGAACGTCGGAATATTTTTGAAAAAAACAAAGATGAAAATAGTCGTAATTTTAGCAGCAAAGAAGTCAAAGTATCACAAGAAAAGGTTTCTCTCAACAATAAAGTAGGTTATGATTGGCTACATTAGATGTAAAGCACGCCACTCAAAGAATCCTCAACAGAATCCTGTGGGGAAAGTCTGTAATGCCAAAGATGTCTGTATGCGAGGAAGCCAATCATCTGCTTTTTAAGGGCCGAGCCGGGAAAGCCAATCATGTGGCCCCACTGATGTCAGTCCGAAGCTGAGGTTTGACAGTTTCAGATGTGGTGGTGGCGGCGAGGAGCAGGTGTGTGACCAGAGTGAGAGGTGCCTTCTATGATTGCGTGTGGTGTATGCCGACTGTCTCCATAGCCTCAGTTAGCTTAGCATCTGTTCGAGGTGGGAGGAGCTCATGGCGTCCTGTCCCCGGCGCTCTGGATAGAGCCGTAAATGAAGGCGGTGTGGTGAAAGCTTGTGTTGTAAAAGTACAACCTGCTGGGAGAAACACTTTTTAATCCTTATGTTGGGGCAAAGTCATCAAACTGTTTCAGGTTCTGCAGGTTTTATGTCCCGCTGACCAGAGAAACCGTCAGTTGACATGGTGGCTCAGATGTCAGCACACATGGCTCCCGGCTTCAAGATCATAGATTTAAAACTCAGTTGTGTGTATTTAGGTTTTGCCTGTGTGGAGTTTTGTTCTCCAGAAACAAAAATGTACAAATCAAATCGGGGCTTGTCACTGAACCAAGTACACTAAACAAGAATTCCTAGAATGAGCCGTTCTGATGTTTTTTTTAACACTGCTGGTAGCTGAACACATCCTGACTTCATTATCAAGGGAAAATCACGTCATGCTAAATAATTAATATCTAAAAAGTTTTCTCATAAATTTGATAGGACATTTTTTTTCAGTGTTCAGAGTCAAATGAGAACCAGTATAAAATCCTTTGACATCTGGAACGTAACCACAACAGCTGTCGGGATACCACAGACAGATAAAAGAGTGGTCCTTTAATCTCCTGAGGCTGCACCAGGCGAGTCCAGGGCCCTCATGTATAAAAGACTGCGCAGCCTTCATACCGAAAGATGCGTCCTCATGGAATTTGAAAAGTACGTACGCACAGAAATATCAACATGTATAAAACCAGGCGTACGCCAGGTTCTGCCACGTACCCCCCCGGGCTCCTCCCGTAAATTACTATGCAAATGACCATAGAAACGCCAGCGTCATAACAACAGCTGCTGCAAAACACGTGGAAGGAGAAAGAGAGGCTTGGCTGCAAATCTCCAGGTTGACGTCTATAAGGAGAGACTTCGCATTAATAATTTAGAGCTGAGAAATGCAAGGCAGTCCTTCTTCTCTGACATCATCACCAAAAACACTAATAATGCACGTGCCCTGTTTGCTGCTGTCGACAGGCTAACCAACCCTCCTGTGTCTGTAGCCTCTGACCTTCTGTCCACCAGGGCCTGTAATGAATTTGCCTCCTTCTTAAGACAAAATTCAAACAATTAGACAAACAATCAGTGCCTCCATGTCAGTAACAGGATATATATCTTGTCCCTGTGTCCACTTCAAAACAATTCATATAGCATGAGACAATTTGATTCTATTAACCATAAAAACCTGGAGGACATAATACAACATCTGAAATCCTCCTCATGCTGCCTTGATATTCTGCCAACAGGTTTTTTCAGAAGTGTTTCTAAATGCATGACCTCAGATTTACTACAAATTGTCAACATGTCTCTCCTCTCAGGTTTTTAAGCCACTCTTAAAAAAGAGCAATCTAGACAGGTCACTAATGAGCAATTATAGGCCCATATCAAATCTCCCATTTTACGTAAAACCATTGAAAAGGCTGTTTTTCAACAGCTTAGTGTTTTCTTGGTACTAAATAACTGTTTTGATGTCTTCCAGTCAGGTTTTCGACCACACCACAGCACTGAGACGGCTCTTGTTAAGGTCTTCAATGACATCCATTTAAACACTGACAGTGGCAGAATTTTAGTCTTAGTATTATTGGATCTCAGTGCTGCATTCGACACGGTCGACCACAACATATTACTAGACAGACTTGAAAACTGGGTTGGACTTTCTGGCACAGTACTAAACTGGTAAACTGATTTGAATCCTACCTAAAGGACAGGGACTACTTTGTGTCTATAGGTAATCACACATCTGAGCTGACAAAAATGACATGTGGAGTTCCCCAAGGCTCCATTCTGGGACCTCTTTTGTTTAACATTTACATGCTTCCACTGGCTCAGATTATGAAAAACAACAAAATATGTTACCATAATCATGCAGATGACACACAGATTTACATAACCATTTCACCAGGGGACTATGATCCCATACAGGCGCTGAGTGACTGTATTGAGCAGGTCAACAATTGGATGTGCCAGAATTTTCTTCAATTAAACAAAGATAAAACTGAAGTTATTGTTTTTGGAGCCAGGGAGGAACGATTGAAAGTCAGTGCTCGACTTCAATCTGTAATGTTAAGAACCACAAATCAAGCCAGAAATCTTGGTGTAGTCATGGACTCTGAGGAGCCACATTAAGACAATTACAAAGTCAGCCAAAAACTTATCCATGACTTTATCTTCAGTCGACTCGACTACTGTAACGGTGTCTTTACCGGCTCCCTAAGAAATCCATCAGACAGCTGCAGCTGATTCAGAACGCTGCTGCTCGAGTCCTCACTAAGACCAAAAAGGTGGATCACATCACTCCAGTTCTGAGGTCTTTACATTGGCTTCCTGTATGTCAAAGAATTGATTTCAAAATCCTGCTGTTAGTTTATAAAGCACTAAATGGTTTAGGGCCAAAATACATTTCTGATCTTCTGCTTCGTTATGAACCATCCAGACCTCTCAGGTCGTCTGGGATCAGGTCTGCTTTCTGTTCCCAGAGTCAAAACTAAACAAGGAGAAGCAGCGTTCAGTTATTATGCTCCGTATATCTGGAACAAACTCCCAGATAACTGCAGGTCTGCTGAAACTGTCAGTTCTTTTAAATTCAGACTGAAGACTTTTCTTTTTACCATTGCTTTTAATTAAATATAATGATGATAATGAGAGTGAGATTGAACAGAGTGAAGGAAGTGATCTTAAATCTCACGCCGGAGTGATTTGCAAGAACCACTGTCCACCTGTAAACGCGCAGGTGGGTCCAGAGTATAACTGGATCAAAGCGGCTTGCGGACAGACATGTCCTGGTTTCTCTGTAGTGTCCGAGGGTTTCTGGAGTTTCAGTGGACCCAAAGATTGCTGTGGACCCGAGTACAGACTAGCTAGAGAGAGAACAGATTAAGTGTACTTCTCTGTTTATTCTTTATTGAATTGTAATTCAATTATTTGCTCAACTTCTCAGCCTGTTTTTATTTTCCATTTAACTCTTTTAACCCTGATTGTACACTGCACTGTAACTGTTATTATTTTTTTAATGTGTATATTTTAAATTTCCCTATGTTGCTTTTAAACTTTTTTAGATTTCCCTGTTGCTTTTATGTTTTATGTTTGGATACGTGGCGTGGGTCTGGCGTTGGTAGACTGAGGCTTGGCTACGTGGCGTGGGTCTGGCGTTGGTAGACTGAGGCTTGGCTACGTGGCGTGGGTCTGGCGTTGGTAGACTGAGGCTTGGCTACGTGGCGTGGGTCTGGCGTTGGTAGACTGAGGCTTGGCTACGTGGCGTGGGTCTGGCGTTGGTAGACTGAGGCTTGGCTACGTGGCGTGGGTCTGGCGTGGGTCTGGCGTTGGTAGACTGAGGCTTGGCTACGTGGCGTGGGTCTGGCGTGGGTCTGGCGTTGGTAGACTGAGGCTTGGCTACGTGGCGTGGGTCTGGCGTTGGTAGGCTGAGGCTTGGCTACGTGGCGTGGGTCTGGCGTGGGTCTGGCGTTGGTAGACTGAGGCTTGGCTACGTGGCGTGGGTCTGGCGTTGGTAGACTGAGGCTTGGCTACGTGGCGTGGGTCTGGCGTTGGTAGACTGAGGCTTGGCTACGTGGCGTGGGTCTGGCGTGGGTCTGGCGTTGGTAGACTGAGGCTTGGCTACGTGGCGTGGGTCTGGCGTTGGTCTGGCGTTGGTAGACTGAGGCTTGGCTACGTGGCGTGGGTCTGGCGTGGGTCTGGCGTTGGTAGACTGAGGCTTGGCTACGTGGCGTGGGTCTGGCGTTGGTAGACTGAGGCTTGGCTACGTGGCGTGGGTCTGGCATTGGTAGACTGAGGCTTGGCTACGTGGCGTGGGTCTGGCGTGGGTCTGGCGTTGGTAGACTGAGGCTTGGCTACGTGGCGTGGGTCTGGCGTTGGTAGACTGAGGCTTGGCTACGTGGCGTGGGTCTGGCGTTGGTAGACTGAGGCTTGGCTACGTGGCGTGGGTCTGGCATTGGTAGACTGAGGCTTGGCTACGTGGCGTGGGTCTGGCGTGGGTCTGGCGTTGGTAGACTGAGGCTTGGCTACGTGGCGTGGGTCTGGCGTTGGTAGACTGAGGCTTGGCTACGTGGCGTGGGTCTGGCGTTGGTAGACTGAGGCTTGGCTACGTGGCGTGGGTCTGGCGTTGGTAGACTGAGGCTTGGCTACGTGGCGTGGGTCTGGCGTTGGTAGACTGAGGCTTGGCTACGTGGCGTGGGTCTGGCGTTGGTAGACTGAGGCTTGGCTACGTGGCGTGGGTCTGGCGTGGGTCTGGCGTTGGTAGACTGAGGCTTGGCTACGTGGCGTGGGTCTGGCGTTGGTAGACTGAGGCTTGGCTACGTGGCGTGGGTCTGGCGTTGGTAGACTGAGGCTTGGCTACGTGGCGTGGGTCTGGCGTTGGTAGACTGAGGCTTGGCTACGTGGCGTGGGTCTGGCGTTGGTAGACTGAGGCTTGGCTACGTGGCGTGGGTCTGGTGTGGGAAGCTGATTGCAGTTCAGGTACCGGTGTCATTAATAACAAGGGTTTTTTGAAAGATAAGTCTTGAGGCTGAACGTGAGACTAGAATTCTCTTAATTTAAGTGAGATAAGGTCAGTTGCGGCCTTTGCGACAGCTGAGCGTGGCGTGAAGCGGCTCTCAGCTGGAGTCGGAGGGTTTTGGAGGTGAGAGCTGGCCTGGCAGGTCGTTTCTCTTCAGTGGCAATATTACTGCACAGCCAAGCAGAACAGGACACGATGGCTTTCATCGATTTACAGCAGAGAGACAAAGGGAGGCTGTATAACCAACCAGGAGAGAGCGAGCGAGCAGCTTATGGAAACCATCACAGTATTTTATACCTCGTCTGAATGATCTGTCACTCAGGATTAATTCAGCCTTCAGGAGGAAAACATTCAGCCAGTGATTCCCTTTCAGGAACAGAAATGAGAAACCAGACAGATCTTTACTGAACTTCCTATATTTACTTATTTAATTGAAAATAAACTTAAACTCTGGCATTATTTTGTTTTTTTACTAACCCCTAACCCATTATTATTAACGAGAGTCGGCAAAGTAACAGGAACACCTCCCTGTTTAACAAACTGTGGATGGTTTTAACCTCCACAGCCTTTTGCTTTTTGCCAGTTTTGTTTAATTTTGTTCTACAGAAGTGAAGCTATTTTGAGGAAGTGTAAATAATGGCAGGTTGTTGTCTGAAGAAAAAGTCTTTGTTTTAGATGTGAACAAAGGGCCCGGTGTTGTGGTCAGAACTGGTCCCCGTGAGATTTTGTTCCACACTACTGACTCGACTTTCTGTCTCTCTGATATCTGAAACCGTCTCAATATGAACAATCTGTGGTTTTAAAGCAGCCGTTAGTTTCACTTCAAGTTTATCCAAAAATAAAAAAACTCACAAACTCACTTCACAAACGAGGCCTTTTCAGTTCAGCTTGCGTTATGATATCTATCGTTCACTTACAACCAGGGTGAGTGGTCGTTTTGGAAGTATTTTATTTTTGCCACTCGGCACTTTTGAAGTCTCTGCACTAAATTCAGGCGTCACTTTGTGTAAATAATGTTGTCATTCAGTGTTCAGTGTTTAACATGACATGCATGTTTGCGTGCACCGAGGACCCATGTGTTTCCGTACATGACGATCACAACCACAACGACAACAAACACAAAACCCACCGAAGAACGAGTCCTTACCCCCGTTCAAACCTCCCCTAGAGTCCACACTCAACAAAATCCCTCTTCTGGATCCCAGCAAGCAAACAAAGAAATACCAAAGTCCTTCTACACCTGCCACTCGGAAGCCATGTTGGTGACGCCTCTAGGTATCTGGGACTAACAGGATCAGGTCTCTCTGGGCAGAAAGCCAGAACTGCATTTTCTGTGGTCATGGGAAATAAAACCTGCAGAATCAGCAGGAAAATCTGAAACAGTTTGATGACTTACCCCAAAATAAGGTTAAAAAAACCTTATTTTGTGTGCACAAGCTTTCACCACACCGCCTTTATTTACGGCTCAATCCGGAGCGCCACGCCGGGGACGGGACGCCGTGAGCTCACCCCACCTTGAACAGATGCTAAGCTAACTGAGGTTATGGATACAGAAAAAAAGAGATTGGATTCCCCTGAATGAGAAGAGCAGGACTTCCCTCCGCCTGGAGATACTGGGGAAATCAAAATAAGCGTCCATTGGTTGGTGGTTGTGCGAGCGTGTGGAACTTCAGAATGAGTTTGTTGGAGGCCGTACACGTTTGTAGAAAGCAGCCCGGTGTTTTCAAACACATTCTGCAGGTACTGCAGATCACACCTGAAGCCTTTACCGTTTGGCGTTCTATTCAGGATTCTTTAAGCGGTGTGTCTCTTGTTGTTGGCACATGAAAATAAAACCGAGTGACGCTTCTAATAATCAGTGATTCTTCGACCGTTACCTGCCAAAGGCCGTCAGCCAGGACGGGCCGGGCCTCCGCCTCTGGTGAGTCTGCTTAGAAACGCCGCCACAGATATTCCCAGAGCTGCGTGCGTGACGCAGGCGGGTGCGCCCATCGCAACAATACGCTTTCTGTTGTGCGGCCACCACTATGGCGGATGGCGGATGGCGCGGCAATCACCCGACCAATGGCAACAATTTACCCACATGTGACGGTCAGATAGAGGTCAGGGTGAAAACAGGAAGTGGATTTACGCCCCTCTGACACGAGCAGAAGTTCTGGATGTGTCGCTGATGAAATTTGTAAATCAGTGTATTGATTGCTGGTGAGCTTATTAAAACGACCTTGCGGGGCTCAAGGACAGGTGAACAGCTGCTGCTGATAAAAGCAGAGAAGAAGAAGAGTGTAAAGACCCAACATCAAACTGCTGCTGGTGTTTATTAAACTTGTATCAGGTAGCATTAGCAGTGAGCTAGCGTTTCCGATGGTGTGTGACTGTGTCCCGGTTAATCTGCTGACGGGATGTGAGCCTCTGTTCGCTCCCCGAGGTGACTTGAGTTCCCGTGATGTGTTTGTGATCTCTGCAGCCTCAGTGAGCGTGTTGTTGGTCTGTGGCGTCGGCGGAGGAGGTGTGAACACGGCGGCCTGTCGTCACCCGCCTCCGCACTGTTGGCTTAGCTGACACCACACCTGCTCTGCGGGGACGAACAAAGCAGCTTGTGTAAAGTCTTCAGTGTGAAAAAACCTGACGACGACAGAGCGACGGCGGCGGCGAGCTGCAAGACGATCTCACACAGGCTCAGCTCAGCGCACACAAACACACTGTCACGTTTCTCCGTGTTGTTTTAAGCCCCTTTCATACCACATGGTTCCAGCCCAAAAAATAACAATAAATCATTCGATATAAATAATTATCTTCAATGTAAAATCATCGTTTCTTTCAGGTTTAAAGGTGGATTTTTGCTCCTGAGTGAAAGTTAATGGTTTCTTTCTGCTCAGAACAAACAGAGGATCACTTCACACATCTGAGGCAGAAACTTCAGAACTATTCTGATAAAATCTGTTTTCAACAAAATGATGAGTAAAATCTTGTTTCAGTCCATTTCCTCAACATAATAATAGAAAAGTGCTTTAGTGCTTATTCGTTCGTGATTCAAATGTATTAAATAGAATAAAAAAATCGAACATTAGTTATTTGTTATTGGGGAAAGTTATATTGTGATAATTATCATTTTGTTTATTAGGTAGAAACCTCCTGAACGATCCGAAGGAATCCTGAACTAAAAACAAACTGAGCAGCTAAACTGAGCTAACGTTCAGCAGTCTGCAGTGTTTTCTGTTATGAGTTGTAGTTTCTTCCTTGTGAGTTTGAGTTTTGCCATTTGTTCGTATGTCTGTTTCCTGTTTCTCTCGTTCCTTGTCCTTAGTAGTTTATGTCTCATTTTTATCTTGGCTCTTGGTCCTGTGTTTCAGTTCTTTGTCTTTGTTCCAGTCCTGTGTCTCGGTTTATGTCTTAGTGTTTTGGGTTCTGTCCTGTGTCCAGTAT